>NC_134601.1:89023470-89330137 GCF_037038515.1 Microtus pennsylvanicus | reverse complement strand
TTGGTGGCCTTTGGAGTAGCCTTGGTCCCTCCATCCTGCAACCTAAATACCAACTTCCCCACATCCATCTCTGGGCAGGGCTCCGATTGGTAGTCAGAAACAGATCTATTTGGGGACTTTCTTCCAGGGTCAGTTTCCCCACTTTTCTGAATGGGTAGTTTGAGGTGCTGCGGTAGCCTGGGGGGATCCAGGTTGCTAGTGATTGTACCATTAGGAGTTTGATGCTGGGTTTCATCTGAAAAAAAGAAATTGGTACAAAGAAGAAAGATTAATCATGACCTTCATGTATGCATATTTAAATCTGAAAATCTGCACACATTTTCAAAATTGTTATTCTAGTACAGACTGACTACATCCCACAAGAACAGTCTCCACCCTGCCCGACTTGCATGGAGTCACAGGTCTCATTCAAATGAGGTTCAATTTAAGATGTTCGGATGACTTTCACCGACACAACTGAATCAACTCTAGTCTCCAATCTGCTTTATTCAAAAGGATGCAATTCAAAAAGGACAGAGTGCCCAATCAATTGCATAATTTACTCTTTCTAAATAAATGCATCAACTAATTCCCAAGTAGCACTTTTAAAAGCAATTTTTTAAGGTTTCTCCAATTTCAAGCTAACAAGCCTAACAGAATTTAATTTCTTTCTCTATCCATGTAAAGATCTCCTCAAATAGCCAATTTACATTCTTCCTCTAGCCTTTGTGCTCTGTAATTTCCTGTGCCCATTAGAATAAGATTTTAAGTGATTCTGAATATAGTTAAAGCTTCAAAGAACACAATAACAGACAGAAAGACTTTCTCTAGAAAAATAAGCCCACACACATATATTTAAAATTTTTGAAAATTACTTTAAGTTATTCGCTGTCTCTGAAAAAAAAATCAACAAATGCCCCAGATTCATAATATCCACTATGGACGTTGTCACCTTCATTAATAATAGAAAACTTAGGGCTGGGATTAACAACTCAGTGATAGAGCACTGGTATGGGACGTACAAGGTTGTTGGTTTCATTCCCGGCACCCCAAAAATAAATAAATAAATGAAACAGACATGTACATAAAGCTCATGTTAGAGCCCAGTAGTTAGGCATACTGTCTCTGTTCAGCAAAGGGAGACATTTGAGAGCTGTATTCAGCAAAGGTGACACAGGGCCCTTATTTGAAACCTGTTTCTTGTAATGAGATAGTGAGAAATTCTAAACATTGACTAGACAATAAATCTTAAGGATCTGGTTTCATTTATATATAATTATTATACTGATCATTTAGAGTTAATCATTGAACTCTGGGCCGAGAAATTGGTGGGAGTCATAGACAAATCAAAATTGTTCAGACAAACAATAGATTGGAGGAGTAAAAAAATCATGCTTTGTAAGAAAATATTACATTATACAGACTGAGCAGGTTATGTCTAAGTATATAATATATAATATATATATATATATGTATGTATTGACATATATGTATGTAACAACAATCAACAAAAAAGGAGGCCATGGGAGTATTTGAAAGAAGAAAAGGAAGGGAAAGTGGAATAGTGCAAATGCATTATAATTTCAAAAATGAAAGAATTTTAAAACAAAAATATATTTCAAGAGCAAATAAGTTCAGTTTGTCTTGAGCATTTATGATAAAAGATGTGAGTAGCTAGTTATGGGTCTATGCTAGCTAGGTGCTATTTCAGTAAGGCCTGAATAGGAATATGAACATTACCTCTGGTAGGTGGAAAGGAAGCATTGTCAAATAGATGTTTCCAGAACATCTAGTATGAAAAGTAGATCAGAGTGGACAAACTAGAGATTTCGAAACATATGGGAATGCTGATGACAATGACCAAAACTGCAACAGCACCAGTAAAGAAACACAGTCTCTTTGTTAAAGAGGTGGACTGGAAGGTGCAGCTAGTTGCACACTCCTGTAATCCTAGCACTTGGGAAGTTGGGGCAGAAGGATTGAAAGTTCAGTATTAGCATAGGCCACATAGCAAGGCCCTGTGTCAAACAAATAATACAGACTTAGAATGGCCAAAGATTTGATATAGGATATGAAAGGGTCTATGACAGTGGGGGAAGGATTTACTAAAATATTATATACAGGCCGAATATAAATTTGAAGATCAAATAATGAGATGCATTTGTCAAGAAAAGTGGCGAACAGTATCGGCTGCTCCTTAGAATGGTGGTGGGACACATTGTAAGAAGTACAGTGTTACATCTAGTAGGCATGTGGGATTTGGGATAAGATAGAAGGGGGAAATTGCTGCTTTTTAATTTGGTCATGGTATCAACTGGACAAATTACTCTCCTTCTCTGAGCCACAAATGACTTTCTGAAGCTCAGGTACCTACTTCATACTGGAATATCGAGGATTAAATGAGATTATAGGTTCACGCCCACTTAAAATGCACAGAATGAAAAGATAAGACTACTGTAACTAGCACTGACCAGAATACAGGGAAATTTGAAGCACCACCCTGTATTGGTGAGAAAGTAAAATGGCACATGTGCTTTGGAAATTAGCTTGGTCACTCTGCAAAAGTCTAACTTCAGAGTAAACGTATACTCGGCAATACACTCAAGACAACTGAAATCAGACATTCCCCCAACAACCTGAATACTCATAGCAGTGCTATTCATGAAACACAAATACAATTTCAGTGCCCATTCACTAAGGAATGGATAAACATAACGTGGTATGGTCACACCCTGGAATATCATATAGCAGCAGAAAATATACATACACACCCCAGAATAATTTGCTAGCCATAAAAGATTATATAGAATATGAGTCCATTTATATAAAAATTTCAGAATAAACAAGTCTTCAAGGTTAGAGAGTCATTGCCAGAGGCTGGGGAGGGGAAAGAATTGGAAGATTTCCTTTTTAGGATAATGCAAATATTTTCAGATAAGGTAGTTGTGCAAAATACATTTTACTGGGATTTACAATTTAATGGGGTTTATTTTATGACCTGGGCATTATTTATCAGTCCAAAAATTAATGGGTAAACTGTAATCTCACTGAAGATCTGGTACAAAGCTCTCATCATAGAGCAGGGCAAATTGAACCCCAGTTCAATTTACTCAACAGGCTAGTGACCAAAATGAAATTAGACCTGAGGTCTACTGACACCCAGTTAATTCATCTAATACACTCAGTAACTGGTCACTTATTATGTAGCAAGTTCTGTGTTGGTGTAGTGCATAAAGTTCTAAAAAGTTCTGTTAGTATAAGTTTTTTGGAGGGAACATTATAAATAAATTAATTTCATAAAAATCTAATTATGGGGCAACAAAACAAGCATCCGGTACTCCCATTTTCCACTTTCTCTTCCTCCTCTATGGAAGTGATCCCTTGAGCTAGATAATCCCTTTCTATTCATATTCCTAATATAACTATTCATTCACATTATAAACATGTACTAAACACACACAATGTATATATAGCAGGGATTGGTCCCAGACCCGGTGATAAAAATGGATCTAACGTTCTTAGGGGAAAAGTAGCTACTAAATATGTCATCAAGTAGTAGCAGGTGACATGAATAAAACAAAGCAGTGTAAGGGGACAGGAAGGAAGAAATGTTTAACTTGGGTGCTCAGAAAAGGTCTCTACAAGGAGATGGCAATGTAAACTTGAGACCCATAAGGAATATCAAGGGTCATGAAACTAGAGAACAGAGAGCAAAAGGGACAGAAAGTACATAAAGAAAGTTCAGATAGATAAGAGGGGTCACTGAAAACAGCATAAAAACAATTTTATTCGAAACATGAAGAGAGGTCACTAGAAGTTTGGAGCAGAGGGATGAGGTCATGGGCTTCACATTTTTGAAAGGATGGACAATTTGCTGGCTGCTTTGGCATTCAACCAGGCCAGCACAGACAGCTGGGAAGAGATGGTACAACCTCAGAGTGTGTGGTCCAAAGGGAAACCAAGGATTTCATATGTGATGTACATCCACAGCCCAAATGAATTGCTGATGGACCTAATGTGAGAGCGAATGGACAAAGAGCTACCAGGAAAGACCAACACTCTTGACCTCAGTGTTCTGGAGCTGGAAGTTGAGAGGGGAGGCATCACGAAAGGAGTAGGTTCAGAAGCAATAGAAAATCAAGAGTTGCTTTGGGCTGAGGAAGCGATGTGGAGCTTAGTGATAGAATGATCACCTGTCATTGTACAAAGGACTAGGTTCCAGCCACCACCATTAAAATAAAATACAAATCATGGTCCACTCCTCTTGAATTTCTAATGTCAGATGTGAATGGAAAGGGTAGAACGAATCCTGTATCTAAATGAACTGGGGAGTCCTCTGCAACATTTAGACGCTTTTTACATGCAAGAAACTTAGGCGGTGTAAAAAAAAAGCATAGGAAAGGAGGTTAAGACCTTTGGAGTCTTCAAATATCAAAATTAGAAAAAGAAAAGCAGTAGAGGGGGATGAGGTGGATGAAAAGAGAGGGATCAAGTTTAGTGTCCTGAAAGCCAAGTCCAGTGCCCCACAAAGAGAGAGGGGTTACCTGTCACATGTAGCTCACCAATTCACAAGAACAGTGCAGTGCTTGGTTTGGTCATGAGGAGATAAAAGTAGTTAGAGAAGTGGCAGGGGCTAAGGCCCACTTAGGACTGGTGCAGTCTCCTCAGGAAGAATCATCCCATTGGATGATGCTCCTTTTTTCACATAGCCATATCTTCCTCTGTCCTATAAGCTCCATGAGGGCAGGGGCATGTGGCTTAATTTCATTTGGCCTCTTTCAAATTACTTGGAACATGGCCATTATTCAACCCATGGTAGCTGCATTTAAATTACATTCTCAAAACATTAGCAAGAGCCTTGTACACATATTTCAATGAACTAGAGTAACATACCTATGAATAACTTGGATTTGCTGCTAGCCTTGCAAGGGATCATGCAGGATTCACCCCTACCCCATCCACTTCCAGTAATCTAATTTCCTCTTAGAATACAAACTGTAAGTCTTGCTTCTTCTGACTGCTTGTAAGCCAAAGACCTATGAAGGGTCTATCATTGCATGGAGGAAATAGTCACACTCCCATTTCTGTCCTCCAGTATTTTCTTTGTATGTAGCTGTCGTACTAACCACTGACCTTCACTTTCCTCGAGGGAAGAAGTGTAGAACACTGTCTTCTCTCTCAGCAAACGCTTTGAGATTGTGATTGGTTTATGCCTTCTTGCTGTCACTCGAGGTGGAGGCACTGGAGGTACTTGGCTATCCTCAGGTGGACCCAAATATATCTGTAGAGAAGGAAGGAAGATACCCAAGAGATAATTAGCAAACTACTCCTTGATGCAGTCCAGCACTGTATCTGGTTGACCATGTGGATGCTAAAGTGGCTAATGGGACTGGAGGGATTTTCTTGCTCCCTCTAACTACCAGCAAGAGTTCAGATGTCTCCTACCATAATGAATGCATAGAACTGACCCCCTCTGTGTGGAGAAAGAATGTCGATATAAATAGTGAAGCAACCCTGGACTTTATACTTACTACCAGTGAGACTTTAGGTAAGACATCTACCTTTGAGTCTCAGCATCCTCTCTCAATTGGAATAAGAGGATAGCAGCAACTACCCAACAGGCCTGTCGAGCTGCTTTGTATGGGTGGAGGTGAGGGTAAAGGGTTACTAAACACATTCCTGCGTACATATACGTGTATGCACTCAATATTTCAAAAAGGATACTTAAGTATCTAGATATGCAGGTTGTCTCAATACTGAGGAAGAAAAGGAAGAAAAATGGTTTTCTCGCATATTATTTTGTTCACCTACAGAAATTTTCATAATATGGCATGTTAATTATTTAAAAATAGAAGGAAAATAAAATTGAGAAGAATATCAAAAGTGCCTTGGATTATATGTGTGTGTGTGTGTGTGTGTGTGTGTATGATTCTTGAGGAGTACAAGAATAGCTGTGATTAGAATTGCTAACATGTGAAATGCCTGTGTGAAAGTGGCAAAATTAACAGGAACATTGTACATACAATCACAAGCCAACATGGATTTCATGGGTGACAGTAAGAGATGATGAAACAGTGGTAAACAGATGAATATTGAGCTGCATGATTCTAGGACACAGTGGGTTCTCCTCCTATCAGAGAACTGAAATAGCATTTTGGGAACTCCTACTCCATTACTGTAATAGTCACAAATACCCCTTCCTATGCTTTATACACGCCAGAACCTTTGTATCGATTGCTCATTATACGCAGAGAACTCATTTCTCTCTCCAACTATCCATGTGGCTTGTTTGCTCTGTTTTGCTTGCCCTTCTTATAAAGGCCTTCCAATTCAATGCATCTAAACTTTGACATACCTCCCTCTACCCAACACTTCCTATTTCTTTCTTCCCTGAATTTTTATGTTTTGTTATTTTGACATTTATCACCTTTTAAACATACATACACAAATACATACATTTAAATAAACATATATTTTCACTTAGTTTATTTCCTGTCTCCTAACTAGTTTTATTATTGTTATTACCATTGTTGTTGTTAACTCTTCCCTTCTCCTCTCCATTTTCTCTCTGCAGCCCCACCAATGTCTGCTTAAACATTTCCACACCCAGTATTCCTCTTATCACGTCCAGACCACACATGTTCTATTACCCTCCCTGCTCTTCTCCCCTGAAGCCTCTTTTGTCTTCTCTCACGGGCCCCTTCCCAGTTTCCTGGCATCTACACAAAGTCACTTCCATCTAAATGCACATCTTTAAAAACTTGCTAGAGCCGGGCGGTGGTGGCGCACGCCTTTAATCCCAGCACTCGGGAGGCAGAGGCAGGCGGATCTCTGTGAGTTCGAGACCAGCCTGGTCTACAAGAGCTAATTCCAGGACAGGCTCCAAAACCACAGAGAAACCTTGTCTCGAAAAAACAAAAAAAAAAAACTTGCTAGGATCTCTATATGAGAAAGAATAGTAGTGTTTCCCTTTCTGAATCTGGGTTGCCTCAATATATTTTTTAATTCCATCTATTTTCCTTCAGATTTCATTTTTCTTTATGGTTGAATATAATCCATTGTATATGTGTACCACATTTTCATTCTTCATTCATCTGTTGTTGGGCATCTAGGCTGGATCCATCTCCTTGCCATTGGGTACAGAACAGCAGTAAACAAGAGTGTGCAAGTATCTCTATGGTAGGGTGTAGAGACCTTTGGGCAAATGCTTAGCAATTGCACAGCTGAGTCATATAGTAATTTTATTGTTAGCTTTTGTGTTAGCTAGTTTTATGTCAATTTGATACAAGCCTTATCATCTGAGAGGAAGGAACATCTACTGAGAAGGTATCTCCATAGATGAAGGTTCGGGTAGGCCTGTGGAGCATTTTCTTATTAAGTGATTGATGGTGGAGAGACGAACTAATTGTGGGTGGTGACATCCCTAGGCTGGTGATCCTGGGTTCTATTAGAAAACAGGTTGACCAAGCCACAGTAAGCAGCACTCTTCCATGGTCTCTGCATCAGCTCCTGTCTCCAGGTTCCTGCCCTGTATGAGTTCTTGCTCTCATTCCTTTTGAGGATGAACTGTTACATGGACCCTTTCGTAAGTTGCTTTAGGTCATGGTGTTTCATTACAGCAATAGTAACCCTAACTAAGATAACTTCTCTCTCCCCCTTGCTCCCTCCCTCCCACCTGTCTTTCTTTCTTTTGAAACCTCCACACTGATTTCAATTATGGCTGTACTAGATTTTAAGCTTTATAAAGGCAAGTCTATTATATTCCCCACTCCTTCTGAGATCCATGAGAATGCCTTGACCTGGTGACTCAAAAATCAAGCACATTTATAAATAAGACACACAAGGAAAATGAACCCCCTTCCGGAAGACATAATTTCAACTACTTCTTTATAAGATGTTGCCATAGGACCTTATTTTCTTGCAGTCTGACACAAGAAAAAAAAGGACAAAATGAAATAGAAGAAACACATGCACCAGTGGTTTCTGAGCCATTGAGAAGGTAGTTATGACAGTTAGTGGTTTCCTGGAGATGATGAAAACAAACAAGGCAAGGCTTTTGATCATTATCACACTTGCAAATTACAGAGATCTATGCAGACAGCAGTGTAAAAAGGGGAGTCTAAGCAGAGCACAGCAGGGCCTTTCTTAGGCAAGGCAATAAAAATGACCATGAAAAATACCAGAGAGGACACAGTTTCCCCCATTACCAAAACTTTCAAAGTACTTCAGATTGAACACAACCCCAATAAAGGTTTTTAATAGAATTAATAAACTCATTCAAAATTTATAAAATTCAAAGAACTTAACCAAAAAAATATCTTAAAAGAAAAACAGAGTTGGAGGTCTGCTATTACCTGATTCCAAGCCTTATTATACAAACCTGTGATAATCAAGACAGTGTGGCATTGGCATCAGTGTTAAAATGGATCAACTAATATAGAAAGTCCAAATAAAGTCTTACAAACTACATAAATAATTAGATTTTTTTTCAGAAAGACAACTCAGTACAGAAAGATCAGCCATGATAATGAAATAATTGAAAAGTCATAACACTGTGTTGTGAAAATCAGAATATTAATCCATATCTTATATTATATATTAGATAATATTTCCTTCAAAGTTATTTTGTGTCTTATGAGAGAGATAATTTTAAGCTTAGCAAATATAACAGCCCAAATTGCATATTTTTATAAGCCTCTATTATAAACCTGAAAACTAGTCCAATTATGCTTTCCTAAGAAAAATATGAATGGTAGCTATAATAAAAAATAATCAATCTAGAAAAAAGATACTAGTAATACATTTTAAGGTACACTATAGAAAAATACAATACACATAATAGTCAATGAGCTAATATCAAATAATAAGAACTAAGCAAGCTTCTAAAACAGAAAAAATGAAGAAAAGTTTAAAGGGACATATGAAAAGGTAGAAAAATAAATAGCTCAGAAACATGAAAATTCAACAGCTTCACTGCCAATCATAAAATGCATTCTAAAAGAACAATAAATCACATTTTCCATTAGACTAATATATTCCACTGAACTAGTAAATAAATGGATGAACGCCATCTTTATAAGCTCTGTTGGGATAGTGATTTGTTTTTAGCTATATTTGGTTTCATTAAAGCAGCGACTTTAAATGTTCCTTTGATTATCACCACTTCTAGGACTCTCATGGAGCAAAAACACTCACATAATTATATGCTGATAACTTTCATGCAACATTCCTTAAATGAAATTCTAAAAATCATACAACATGAATATGGTCACATAAATTATGATTCATCTAGAGACAAATATTATGTAACTATTAAAATATGATGGAGATTCTTGGGAAATGAGATTGAAAGATTTAGTAAATATTTGAAAATAGCCAATAGGACAGTATGAATATGACAGCATGATTTAAACATGGTTTTGCAATGTGTGAGTATGTATTAATCTTTATTTGCTTTTTACTGATGATTAACAAAGAACCTAAATTTTAGGGATCTAACATGCCTGCATTCAAATCTCAGGTGTAACATTTGTTACCTAGTCATCATAAGTAAAGTTATTTAACTTCTCTTAACCTCAGTATTCCAATCTTCCCAGAGAGAGATTACACTTACTTCAAATATAATCAAATATAATGGCCAACTAGTAAATAAAAGTACTTCTCTAGCATTAATCCCTTCTTTTTCTCCTCTCTCTCTTTCCCATCTCCCCCTTTCGCTTTCTCTTTCTCAAGGACTTGTCTATTTTAACAAGAGAATTTCCCTACTGGGGGGAATTTTGTCTCTGAGGGCATCTTTCATGTTGCCTATAGAAATATTTTGTCGCCACAAGTGTAGGAGGGGGAATGGTGTGTAGTAAAGAAAGGCCAGGGATGATGCTAAACATGGCGTTCTTATAATATACAGAACAATCTCTACAATCAAGAACTATTGGCTCAAACTGACAAAATAAAGTCAAGGTTGAAAAAAAACCCTCACTTTATTAAAACGGGATAAGAATAACAAAATAATTACTAAATGTGGGTGGGCGCCAAAGGGTTTTTTTTTCTTTCTAGATTGAGTTTCTAAATATACTTTGAAAAAGTTCAATGGAGGGAGAAAACAGAATACATAGTGTGTTAGTGTTTGTTGGTTGTTTTTTAAATATCCACCCATCTATCCATCTATCCACTCAACCACCAACACATCTGACACTTCAGATAGCACTAAAGGAAGCATTATTCCTGGAGACAACCTCATCATTGCTGCCTCTTGCTCAGTTAGATGTAATGGTTGCCAAGCATTTGTAGCACACTATATCAAAGGATAGCTTCACTTAGATAACCCTATCTCACACTTCAGAGAAACCAGAGGTCCTTAGAAGGAAATATCTTCAATTTTCTATTTTCTCACTGGCATAAACTCATAAACTCAACTTACCACATCCCTGGTTTTTATTTCAAAAACCAGAAAGTCCTACTTGTGCCCTCAATCCCGTGTGATCTCTTCCTGGCTCTTGAAGGAGCTTCTTGAATCATCTGCTACTTCCGTACATTACCTCTTCTCTGTAGCATTCAGACATACTGAACTCGCTCATTCCGACCATTCTCCCTGAGCTGACACCATACACTTTTTCATCTTTACTCCCTAACCTGGTTGACTTCCACTGCTCTTCAATGTGGCCATGGCCACACCCCTTCTCTTCCAGAATGATTTTAAATTTTATTATTTATTTTGGTGTGTATAGATGTTTCACATGCATGTTCGTCTGTGAATTACATGTGTGTCATGTCTGGAGGCCAGAAGAGAGCATTAGACTCCCAGAACTGGAGTTAGAGACGGGTGTGAGCCTCCATGGGAGAGCTGCAAATTCCACCTGGATCTACTGTAGGCTGGTTCTCTTCACTGCTGAGCCATCTCTTCAGCTCTAGATAATTTTCACAATAATCACCACTAACCTATTTTCCAGATCCAAGCAACTTTTAAACCTGACTTTGACTTTTCAAGAGTATTGCGACAATTACCTAGTCCTTTTCCAATAATGTCTTTCCCATTCCTTTCTACTTTGTTTGATTTTGAGCCTTGCCCTGTGTCTTTCCCTGGTTCTCAATAAATCTTGATATTGTTCAGGATTGTGTTCTCAGTGCTCTTGTGAACTCATGAACACAGACTCACCACAGCCGTTCCATCCATTCTTACTTCCTGCACTCCCAGACTCATCTAGTTTTTTCTGTACAGTGTATCTAGTTACTCAGTGATGCTATGGACAACCCAAAAGCAACTCAAACAACATTTCAAAAGGTATCACCACTTGACTCTTCTATTATAATTTCTTACGCAAAATAATGGTAATGCCCAATCTCTGTACATCATCCCAATATCCTCCCTGTCTCCAGTTTCACATCCATTTACTCACCAAGGTTTCCTAATTGTACCTCCTTCTATCTCTTTGATCTCTCTCGTCTCCTTACTGACACTGCCTTAGCTCAGAGTTTTATGTCTCTTTCTGATTACTACATGGCCTCCTAATTGTTCTTTCTGCTTCCAGTCACTCCTTTCTTAAATCTGTTTGCTCTGGTATAAGTTGGGTGATCTTTCTTAACTCAAATTTAATTGTGCTGTTCCTCAGTTTAAAAGATCTCAGTGACGCCTCATTGTTTTGAGGACAAAGTTCAAATTGAGTTCTTTTACTAGCAGGAGATACTCTAAATTCTGGCCACTGCTCACAACCTCCAGTTCCTATTTCCCTGTATGGCTCCATTCACCCCAGACTACCCCTATTCTGTGTTATGATCGCTCTTTCTTCTCTTTGGTGTTTGTTTCTTTGACTTTTTAGTACTTCTCTGTCTCTTTGATCTCTCATTCCTGTATGTATCCAGAGTTTCTGTGATGAGCAGACCACATCCCTAATGATGGAAGAGGTTACTCGTTGCTCATCCTAACACCCATTCTCTCTTTCTTCTTTTTTTATAAATATTTATTTATTTATTATGTATACAATATTCTGTCTGTGTGTGTGCCTGAAGGCCAAAAGAGGGCACCAGACCTCATTACAGATAGTTGTGAGCCACCATGTGGTTGCTGGGAATTGAACTCAGGACCTTTGGAAGAGCAGGCAATGCTCTTAACCTCTGAGCCATCTCTCCAGCCCCAGCTTAGCCCCATACCTACATTTCTTAACCTCTCTTGTTGTGAGCTGAGGAATTGGTTTAAAGAATGCTTTAAACAATTGTCTTAAAGAATGAAATGGAAATGGAAATGATGCATACAATCTTTTGAATCATGTTATTATAAAGAAGCTCTGTATGTTCCATTCTGCCTCTTTTCCCTTTCTCCCTGGACCACAAAAAAGGACAAATGGATCACTAAGTAAAGCTTCGGTATTGCATCCATGTCATGAGGATGGTGTGATGTCCTATCGTGTGTCACCTCTAGTTTTCTACACAAGATAAGAATGAACTTCTGCCTTATTTGAAAGGCTGCATTTACAATACCTACTTCTAAGATTTGAATACAGAGAGTTTTCTGGTACCTCAATTAATCTGCCGACTTTGAGGATTTTCCTCATGAACTAACTGCTCCGAGAGAACTTCTGTAGTCAGGTTGCTTATGTACAAGTGTGGTCCCAAAATTTGAGAGGCTAACACAGGAGAATCAAGGGTTCAAGCCACCCTCAACTATATCGCCTTATATTTCATCCAAAGTAAAAGGACTGAAAATGAAGAGGAAGACAAGAACAAACAGAAGACATAAAGGAGGAGGTGGGGTGATGGGGAAAGCACTATCATTTTTCCATGTACATCTCTAGAATCTAGGGCACATTTCCATCATGATACTTAACACATTACTTCCCAAGGACGAGTAGATACAAAATTCCCAGGCAATCATATTCATTTCCTGATGTCAGAGACTTTCCACCCGTGCATGTGTAAAAGCAAGGGTGGAATGGGGCACCAGACAAAAAGCTGCAGCTCAATAACCATTTTTGCAATGAGCAGATGAATCTTGGCTGCCAGGCCCAGTACGATATTACATAACAGACACCTTTTCACCACGTGTCCAACTGGAATAGGAAAGAGAGTACAGTGCACAAAGACTACTGAGTCTAGTTGGAGTCAAGGTCAGTTGTGTTGAGGCTTTGCTACTTACTAGTTATGCAACCCTAGGTGAGACTCGAGACTTCAGTTGCTAAAACCATAATGACTGCCTCCTAGAATTGTGGTCACTGAATGAGATTATGAACCTACACTGGAAAATACTAGCTATCGATATATAGTAATGATTATAATTATCAGCAACACTACAAAGAAATTACACCTATGTATACTTGGGTAAAGACAGAGGCAGAAAGAAATGTTTGTTGTCAGGGAAAGAGCAAGGGAGGGAAGAAATGGGGTGGCGGAAATGCTTCTGCGGCACAGAGAACAGAGGACGGGGATTCAGGGACTCTCCAAAGTCTGTGCCACATCAAATGATCTTTTTATCCCTTACCTCATTACACAAACTATCTGCAGCGCATTGACAACAGCACTTTCTTGAAGCCTGCTTTTCTTTAGGAAGAGGTGCCAAGTTGACTGAGACACTGATCAGGAACCTTCTGAGACCCATTCTGCCAATATACCAGAAATCCGGCCTCAGAGAGGGTAAATGGGAAGCTTAAAGCTGTATTCTGTCCAAATGGGAGAAGTACAGAAAAGTAGAGGGGCCATATAATCCTGGTTATGTGACCACTCTGAAATTAAAATGTGGCCTGCATAACCCCAAAGTCATCACAGATTGCAACATCCCTCCCAAAGCTGGTCTGCAGATGTAAACCGTGGAGCCAAACGTTAATGTGGAAATTTTGGCAATTCGTTTGGTAAGAGAAGTAATTTACCTCTTTCTGTTCTGTGGGCCCTCTAAAGACCTCACTTTGTGTATTTTGTTTCAATGTTTTGATTACTTTTGGAGACAGAGTTTCATTCTGTAGCCCAGGCTGTCCTGGAACTCATTATATGTAGCTCAGGATGGCCTTTAACTTACAGCAATCCTCTTGTCTCCATTTCCGGAACACAGTCAATAATGTTTACTGCCTGGCCCACATCTTTTGAAGGATGAATTTAGCCCTTGTGTAGCCTTTGAGAAGAGAAATGAAACAAACGGCTACTTTGCTCATTCCACTATCCTCCCTTCGCTGTTCAACACACCAACCACACATCTGCCTCGGGGCCCCTATAATTGGTTTTAGTATTCATAGAGCTCTAAGAGAGCTACCATAGCTCATATTCTTATTTCATGGAGATCGCTGTCTAAATTTTCCACTGTGAATGGCCTTCTTTCATTATCTTACAAATACTAACCTTTACCTGGCTTTGTTTTTTTTTTTCAGAGTATTTACTATCATTTGATAAATATGTCTAATTGGTCTTTCCCCAGGAAAATATGAGAAAAGGCTTTTGTTTGGTTTATAGGAGTATTCCCAGTGCCAGAATTTTGATTGTTATATACCACAAAATTAGTAACCATTCATTGAATGAATATCATGGGCACTTGAGAACTGGGCTATTACCTGCAGACCTAACTTGTGGGACAGAGAAGGAAAACTTTGGAAGGGAGATGTCATAGTTTCTCTTAAGAGAGGGGCAAGAAAGACGACGAATGCAAAAGCTTCTGCTTTTTCTTATTTGGAGCACACTTTATTGGTTTCTGTAAGCAAGAGCCCCAAATCCCTTGATTTACTGTTGGTAGCCCAATGTTAATGAGGAGACTTTTATAGATGAAAAGGGCATTGGAGAGCCCAAGAAAAGAACCCCAGCCTGCACTGCTTATTCCACCATTGATTTCTTGACTATCCACGAAAGGGCTTGTTCTAAGTTGGTTCCAACGATGGACAGTATACCTTCTAAATAGAAGAAACAAACCCCAAACTCACAGGAAACAAGGCATTTCTACTGGGTCAATGATGGAAGATAGAGAACCAAGCTCTCTTAGGCCTTCTGATATCATTGTGAAGGGAAGGCAACAGTGATAGTGGAGAAGGAAAGAGAAAATGATTCTAACTGTGGACTCAGACAAGTGACTAAAGTACAACTTGGACAGCACAAACTTTTCCCAAGGACAAGTGATGGGTAAAGGACTGTTTTCATGGTAAACTCCTATACCATGTTTATGTGTTAGGTACAGTTCTAAAGTTCTAAGTAAATATATATATATATTTACTTAGTGACTTTTCATAATTTCTTTTCTCTCCAATGAAGACTTGGGTTTTAAATATATGATTAATTAACTATTACGCTATGGTCAGCACAGAATTAATCCATCTATCCACCCCATTGATAGTATTAAAAGAAGAAAGAATGGTTGAAAATATAAATGAAAAAAGTAAATAATTACCAATAGAATTTGATAGGGCATTGGTCCTCATTTTTCCTTCTCTAGACTCTGGGGTCTTTTACATAGCTGAAAGAGTAAGTGGGCATTCTTTGCCAACAGAAAGACTAGACCAGCTTGGAGAGAAGGCTGGAGAGGGGATTTAAGGCCAAGGGCTTGGCTAGGAACAAAGAGAGTGTATCTTTCCAAGGCTACCCGATAATAAGTAGCAAGGCCATGTTATGAACTCTGAAGTGTCTGACTTCAAGGCTAACACTCTTTCTACTATATAAGAAGGAAACATTTTAATTTGAACAAATGATTATTTGAATGGGAGCAGGATCAGGCAGTACAAGTTTCCCACGCATCAATATTCCAGCAACTATATGACTAACTGACTTCTCTCTGCAAACTAGGTAAGAATACCCAGGCTCTTGCAGTTCCTAAGAGTGAGTATAGGAAAACAATCTCAGAGAGTGGTCAGAATAGAATCGTGGGCCAAAATGGTGCTTATTTGTGGACACGTGATTGGTACCGTGTAAAATATTCACTGAGAAAAATCTGCAATGCCTGGTCAAAAGGAAATCAATATCCAAGGCTAAATTCTATTCAGGTAGCTGTTGGCTGTTGCCTAGGGTTGGAGTCAGGGGTCCAACTCCAGGACAGTCCTCCTCTTTCTAAAGGGTTCTGAGGACTAAATCTGAATTACAATACTGAAATTTGGAGGCACAGCCAGAAATGAACTACCTTCAATGAACTGGAGGTTCATGAACTACTACTTACCTAAGCTTGGTGATAAATTTCTCCCATTGTAGACTTTCCTCTGTCATGCATTTAGGTGTGAGAATAAAGTTTAATAAAAGATGGTCATTTTCAAATTGTCAAAAACTCACAAAGCTGAACAACTATGGAGATTCACCCCAGATGGGGCTTCCAGGTTCCATATATCAGATTGTAGAAAAGAAAAGAAAAGAAAAGGAAAAGAAAAACAACAAAAAAAGCCTACCTTGAATTTCTAGAAATCTAAGCTATAATATCTGGCCCTGAAGAATGCCAGCTTTCCACCAACTCTCCATTTATACTCTGGCTGAGGCTAGATTGAGCTTTTCTGAGGTCTGGTTATACTAGCAGAAACTGTATTTTAAAATGCATTAGAAACAAAGGTGGCAATGGGGTCAAAAATAATAAGCTCTTAGCATTTGGCACAAACCACTTCAAACATCAAGTGTGTCACCAAGTTTGCTTGGAGTAGCTACATAACTTTGAAAATGTCACGTCTCTTGTAAACAAGAGCCAACTTTTAAAAGAGGGCTGTCATTAAGACTGTCTTTTGACTCAGCAACACATAGTCTTTAAGATTTTCTTTTTAGATATAATATTGTAGAATGCTATTTGGTCCTATTCATACATTGTATGTGGAAAAACTAATATCCAAAGAGGAGTTATGAATTGCCCAGGGCTCCAAAACTAGTAGAAGATAGAATTGTGATTAGAGCCCAAGTTCTAAGGCCCAATATGGTCTCCTTTCCCTTAAAGTACAGCATCTACTGTAGAAAATAACCATTGCCTTCCATTAACTATGTTTACTAGGTCTGTAACCCATGCTCTGATTGGCTATCCATTCCCTGGTTGGTTGCCTTGGAATGAGAACACCAAGGGAATGAAAGAATGCAGTCAGATCCTGCTAAGAATGTTCTGACTGGAATTGGTAATTATGTGTTTTCTACGAAGAATGGATTGATAGATACCAAGTGGAGTGCTTCTTTTGGACCAGCATAGTATGATTTAGACTGTGGAAGTGAAGAGCATCTTTACCGCAAGGAAACAGAAGTAAATAAGGGTCGAAGGACCTCTAAGACAAGCTTATTTTATTAAAATGAATTCAGAGACAGTAAGGAAAAATGATTATAGGAGAATGTGCCCACTAAGATCAAGTTCATTTCCCATGCATACTCTAAAACGCTGGTGGGGGAGGGCATAGGCATTGTGCTATATGCAGAGCACTGGACACCTTTATCATAGCGAATCCTCCTAATGACACTGAGGTAGGGTTAATCATTTGTCTCCTTGGCTCAGGGAGATAAACTGACTTGCTTAAGACCACCCAGATAGCAAAGGCTACAATCAGAACTACACTCCAGAGCTGTCTGGTTCTAAAGTTATTCCATTCTTTTCATTGCTTTCACATCACTAGAGATACTTGAGAAGCCTATATAGTTAACCAGGACACTTCCTGGAGTCTTTGTGCTAATCCAAAGAAGTAGCCGTGACCCAGTCATCAGCCACAAAATCTCAGAGAACAGAAATAAAGCACACACTCTCTCAGGCCTCGTCCACTGCTCCCTAGCCTCTAAAACTCCTATTGGCACAACTGCCTGACTGCAAAAAGTCAGGCTGTTCCAGGCCTGACTGCCAGAGTCCACCATCTGGCCCTCTAGCCTACTGACCCCAGTCTTACTATATCGTCTAGACTTTGACCGGAGACTTCAGAGTACTCCAAAGCCATGTCAGACACAGCGATAAATTCTATGAAAAAATCACCGTCTAGTGAGGAAAATAGTCTGTATCATTTTGGAAATCTTTTTAGAATGGCGAAGGCTAACTAAGGTTATAGCTCAGGGCTTGCCTAGCAGTTCATAGGTGCAGGGCCCTGGGATCCATCCCCAGCACTTAAAATAACAACAAGTGAGTCAATAATACCTTTAAAAGGTATTTATTCTATTTAGGTGTGTTTCCGCTTGGACATGTAAACTAGATACGAACAACAACAACAAACATGTTTGATTTTGATAACCCACAGCAAACTTAGCCTTTCTCTGTCTCATTACCTACCAGTAAAATGGGAGAACACCTCAAGAGTTGTTGGAAGGACTCGATAGAATGTTGAACAGCAAAGGCTTAGCATATAGTAAGTTCTCGTGAAATGCTACCTATGGTTCTTACTGTTGGGAGCATTGTAGTGCCAGCTGGAGAAAGGAAAAGGAGAGGAGAATGTATCGCTACCTTTTGCTGAATCTTCCAGAGAACGATCAGGGTGACCAGAATCGAAAGACTGACTCATAGTGAGGATTTCAGGTATCAGAACACTGGGGGCAAATGTCACTCCCAAATGTACCCTGTACTTCACACGCCATCTCATCGGGTTTGGACATGCTGATTGAGCTGCAGCAAGCCCTGACCGTGATCCAAAGGCTAGCTGAGAGAACCCGGCTGCTGGAGAATGTGTGAAGAGCTCAGGCAGGGTTGAAACCTCGTAACTGTATCTTTAAAAGATTCTCTATGACTAGTGAACACATCTGAAGTTTCTCAATCTTAATAATCCCTGCTCAAAGCTATTTTTCTTCAGGTTACCCTTTGATCTCAATATGCATACTTAAAGATACTTTTCTGAAGATTCATTTGAAAATGTTTGTCAAATTCTCAGCTAACTACATATTAGATTCTGAAAATGTCCTAACATGAATAAGCTAATAAAAATGTTATTCTTAATAACTTTTTAGCTTAACCTTATCATTTCAGAAATTATATGCAATGAAGCACAGATCTGACTTAATTAGATTCTCTCACCCTCTCTTTATTCCTGTTACATATGCACACATATACGTGTGTGTACTATTAATGAATATTTAGATGACGACAGGTACACTTTAAAATATAAACACTAAAAACAAGCTTTATAGTAAGACGCATTGTGATTTGCAATCAGCGTTTACATTTCAAATTAATACACACACATGTGTATGTGTGTCTGAATGTGTGTATCTGTCATTTATCATTCCACAAAGAGGGAAACACATTTCTCTGTTCTCTTGCTGCCCTCTGGCGGCCGACACAAATCTACAGAAGTCACATTTCAGGAAAAAGAAGCAAACCAGGGCTGTGGTCTGTGTCCTCGGGGCTGCTAGATTGGGTGTCAGAAAAATACATAAATCAGAGTTGTTTTTTAAAAGGGACTCTTGTTTGCCTCTTCCAATCCATCATGTTGCTACAACATCAATGAGGTCTTTTTTCCTGGATAAGTTCCTGTTTGGACATTTGGGAACATAGGCAACATTGGAGTTCTCACAAACTTTGTATTGAAAACAATCCAGCTTTCTCTGGCCAGTTTACAAGAAGAACTCCCCTCAGTCATCTGTGGCAAAGACTGTATCCTTCAGTTTTTCAGTTCCTCCAACCACACTCTCAAACCATTCATCTTTAGAGACAGTAAAATCCATTCTGACATATATTAGTAGTGGATTTCCTAATTACCTTGAAAATAATTGTTTTCCCAGAAAACTATACTAAGACCATGAAGCAAGACGGTGCATAATTGAAAGGCAATTACCCACCCACCAGAAGGGAAATATTGGACTATAGCTGTAGCTCAGCGGTACGGCAGTCATAGTATGTGTGATGCCCTGTGCTACATCCCCAATACTAAGAAACATGCATAAAGAAAAAGGAAAGCATTGGAATACACATATTAGCACTGCAGAGGGAGTTAATGAGAGCAACAATAGCCACCTCAATATCAGTGATACAAAGGCAAGCACAACCGACTACTCTCCTTAATCTTTCGCTTGAAAAAAGGTCTCCATTCCTTGAGATGCAGCCTTACGCTGCCACAACTAGATTTGTCTCAGTTTTGCCACTCAACAAATTCAGTATCTCTGTTCCCTAATCTAGAAAATCAATAATGTGCATCATTTCAGAGTCGGAATGAGGACTGGATGAGCTAAGAGTACAGTGCACCTCACTGCACCCAGCCCGACTCCTGGGTCACTGCTCAAAAATCGACTTCTGAGCAGGTTGACCAGTAACTGGTCTCTAGCACAGTGCAATCAGGAGCAACAAATGGGGAAAGTGCTGAAGTCTGGCTGTGCGGCTGGCAAATGTCTTTCCAAAGTAGACGTGAGATAATAGAATAGGCAAGGATTCAACCCTGGTCCCTGAGCTCGTTTATAAAGTACCTTGTGAAGAACCGAGGGGATATGAGGGTCCAACGACAAAGGTGGGGATGGAGCTGCAACAATGCATTTTGCAAAGAGACGGGGCTTTATGGAAAATGAAGTGCCTGAGTCAGAAGAGCTTTAAAAGTCACTTTCTAGTTCTGATAGCCAAATGAATCTGTCCCACATTCCATCTCCTTAAGGGAAATACAATTCTGTCCTCAGAACTAAATCACTAAGAACTGCCTTCCCAGCTGGCCTCTCTCATTCCCTGTAATTCCCAGCAGCTGCCCCAAACAAAATGTTCAGAAAACAAAAACCAACCTTCCTCTGCCAATCCAAATTACCTCTGTGTCTCAAGCCAGCAGTATCGGGTTAGCGTACCCTGATTCACACACTATTCCATGGGCTAGAGACTAAGAACTTCAGAATAATTGACAGTGCTATTCTAGGGGATTAGTGGAGGGGGGAAAACTTCCTTTCCCCAGTTACTTATCTGCTCTCCTACTTGGAAATTTAGAGGTGATTCAAATTACTTAAAAATAACAGTGCTGAGACAAATCTCGGAATGGACTCCTTTAAGCATCAGCTTGCCTTACACATTTAAGTTTTCTTTACAGACTAGCTAGGTATTTTTTTAAAGGGGCTGATAGAGAATCTGAAAGCCAGTGTGTTTAAGCCCTTTCTATTAAAGAGCAAGCGTAAATGGAAAAAAATATTACTGAAATTATAATATGTCAACCGAAAAATCATATCCCATTAGCCGAACAACTCGGCAGGAACATATAATCCCTAGTGCTTGCTGGGCAGCCTCAACGCTCACATATATTATCTCTTTTAATCCCCACAGCTATTCTATGTAGTCACGCCTACGTAAGGTCGATAATTTCGGGGACAACCCCACACATCAGTTTTCTCCTTTTCAAAACGGGCAATTTGATAAATGCTTAGCACACTGGAAGTTCATTTTCTATAGCCACACAAGATGCCTCACCTGAAGGAAATTTATAAATCAGAAGCAATTCGTGATTGTCATATTGCTGTTTTGAAAACATAGCTAATGTACATCTTTAGTACCATACAAAGGCCAGAATTACAATCATGTAATACATATTTAAAATCTAGCAAGATGTAACAGCCTCACTCCACCGCTGAGCACCAGTAAGCTGAAATGACCTCCTATTGGAGACTGGGGATAACAGATAACCAGTATTTGTAATTAATTGTTCCTCACGTATTGCTACAATATAGAGTTAGGGATCCAGACCAAACATGCAGCAAAATAATTTTATAAACCCTGTTGGGATTAAGGATATTCACCAAAGAGCAGATCTTTTTGGTAAAATAAAATTGGTCTTTTATCTTTAAAATCTATAGAATAAATTTGACAGAAATTTGAGTGGGTTGTTTTTGTTTGTTTTTGTTTTTGAGACAGGGCTTCTCTGTGTAGTCCTGGCTCTTCCTGGAATGTGCTCTGTTAACCAGGGTGGTTTCTAACTCACAGGCCCTCTGTCTCCTGAGTGCTGGGATTAAAAGTATGCGCCGCCACCACCCAGCCGGAAATTAAGGGGTTTTGACTGATAACAGACTAAACATGCCATCATCCTTCCTCTATCCACTCACAAATGAATAAGAACATTTAAAGTGCAGTAAGTCAGGACATACTGAAGCATTTCCATGGCCTCTTCTGCCTGGAGCTAAACTCTTCACTCAAACCAACAAGATTCATAAGTTCATCATCAAATGTTAAAATTAGGATACTGTATTAGTTACTTGTGCTGCTCTGATAAAATGCCATGACTAAGACAACTTAAAGAAGGAAAGAGATTATTTGGGTTTATGGTTCCAAAAGGAGAGTCCACAATGGTGGGGAAGGGTAGCAGCAAGCAGCAGAAATAGCAGCAGGGCCGGGAAGCAGAAAGATCACACTTCTGTGCACAGGCAGGAAGCAGAAAAAGCAGAGGCAAACTACAAGAGAGGAAGTGGGACGAAGTTAGAAACTCGCAGAGCTGGCCTTCAGTGATGGCCTTCCTTCAGCACGGATCCACCTCCAAAAGCTTCTAGAACTCTCCCCAAACAGTGCCTGCAACTGGGGACCAAGTACTCGAATATCTGAACCTATGGGAGACATTCATCGTTCCAACTAGCACAGACATCTAACACAAATCTCCACTATGTGGATGACCTTTGGCAACTCTAGTCTCAAATATCCTCGACCTTTTCATCTCTACTGACAATCTCCGCCACTTACGTACTCATTTTCATCTCTACTGACAATCTCCGCCACTTACGTACTCATTTTCAAGAACCCAGCAAAGACCCTGGAGTGTCGATTTGAGTTAATGTTAAATCTGAGTTCCCAAACTGGCTCATTCGGTGACCCTGGACAAGTCATTCTGTTCTCCTAATGGGAACTTCGGTGTAAAATTGTCTCCAATAATACCTGACATACAGTGGTAACATGATAATTTTAAATCCCTGCAGAGGTAAACAGCTTTTGTCTCTATCTGACAAATGCTCAGGAGAGCAAAATATGGTTCCCCAGATGTCTGTGTTTGGTTTGCTTTGTTTTAATTAAGAAACTGCACATCTATTTTTCAGAGAGGCTGTCCTATTTTATATTCCCATTTGAAAAGTATGACACATTTGAGCTTCTGTGTACCCTCGTCACCATTTTGCATTGTCACTGTTTTTTATTTCTGCTGTTCTGATAAATATTCAGTGCTAGCTCACTGGGGTCTTAATTTGCATTTCCCTACTGGTTAGTTATCCTGAACAACTTCTAATCTCTGACTTGCCATCTGCGCATACTGTTCATGACTTTATCCAGTTTAATAATTACAATGCTTGATCCTTTGTGGTTGGCTATGCAAATTCTTTATATATTCTAGATATGAATCCTTTGCAACTTGGTAGTAACTTTGATAAAAATCCAACCCACTGATTTGTTTTTCCTTTCTGGGTGTCACATCAAAAAACTCTTCAAAAAGACCAAGGGCCTGCAGACTTTCTCCTATGCAATTTTCCAAAAATTTACCTGTAACTGAATACTCCAATTTTTTTTGCTGCTGATTTTGCTTCCTTTTAGATAATCCATTTTGAGTTAACTTTTGCACATGCTATGAGATTTACATTGAGATTCACTTTCATTACCAACATATGTGCAATTTCTCACAGCATTTGTTGAAAATATTATTCTTATTTAAAATTCTTTTGCCGTACGTGGAGATTGAATTTGGGGTCTGAGCTATGGAAAAGGCAAGTGACAGCTACCTGAGCTATGTAAGACAGTGTCAGCTACCCTTGTACCTTTGTGAAAAATAGTTTATCCAAACTTTGTGGGACTACTTGTACATTCTTTATTCTGCTTCATTGGTCTGTGTCTATCCTTTTGCTAATTGCATATTGTCTTAGTGCTGAATATCATAAGCATTAATAATAATACACCTCAATTTGTTCCTTTTCAAAAAGTGTTAGCTTTTATAGTCCCTTTTGAATCCTCCTACTTAGTATAACCTTGCCACTACCAACAAAAATATTTGGCTGAATTTTGACATTGACTTAAACATATAGGTCATCTGGGAAAGAAATGATATCGTTACTACGTTGCATATTCTACTCATTAAATACAGTGTGCCTCTTAATATATCTATAATTATTGTGAATTCTCTTGTCAGCTTTCTGTAGTTTGAGCAAGTAACTCCAATAAATGCTTTGTTAGGCCTACTTTCAAGTTTTGCATTTGTTTTGAGTGGAAGTAACCTGTCACCTTTTGATTTAATCTAAGGATGACTGGATGAGGTAAAGTCCATACCAGACACTGCTAACGTGGCCCAGAACTGAGACTAGATCGATTATGGATTTAGGGGAAAACTTGATGCTATTTTCTGCTAAATGAGTATAATTACATGATTCATAATGAGGTTTTGTTATACCCACAGATCAGCGCCTTGCTCAACTCACATCAGAGAAGCTCCTTTTTGTAGGAAACGGGAGTCAATGCAGAGACCTACAACTGGACAGTATGCAGAGAGTGAGAACTTTGGACTAAACTCCAGCACTGTGAAGGGGAAGTGGACAAATGGTCCTACCCCTAACCAAGAAGCCATTGCAATTGATGCCTGCTGGGAAATGGAAAATTGGGTTTCTCCAATAGAATGTTACTGGTCTATCAACAATATTCCAGGGTAGGCCCCATGCCCAGATCTGGCTAATACAAACAACAAAATATATGCTTTGTGAAATTTTTGTTTTACTTTCTTTGCTTTTCTGTTTTCTATTTTACTGGTTTCTTGTTTAATCTGAATTGATTTTTGTTTCTTGCTTTTGCTTTGAGAGAGAACATTAAATTGAGTCAGTTGGGAAGTAGGGAGGATCTAGGAAGAGTTAAAGGAGGGGAAGATCATGAACAAGATATATTGTATGACTAAATAAATAATTGAATAAACAAAAATAAAATAAAATGACTGTTTAGCCTTCCCACTTCTATTTCTGTCTACTATAACTATTGTCCCCACCTCAGTCAGAATAGTCCTATGAAAAATAAGGAAAATCACGTCACTCCAATGCTAAAAAATCTACTTTTTGTCATAGAAAACAAAGCCAAAAGCTTTCCAAGGGATTCTAAGTCCTACTACTTCCCTCATTATCCTTTTGAACCCTTTTTCTTCTATATAGATTTTCCTATTTCCTATGTCTAAACAAAACCTCACATATAGGGATGGATGAAAGGATGGATGGATAGATGGATGATAGATAATTATGCTGTGTGAACAAATCAACTCATCAATAAATAAAATCTAATCATTACACCAGGGCTGAATTAATTATAGACCATGGGCTTAATAGCCTATTTTATAAGCAATTAGTACAACATGGCCACTCCTGTTTGCACATGGTTGCTTCCCTACTCTACAGTCAGCATGGGTCAGTTGTGACAGAGTTCTGTAGCCTCCAAATCCTAAATTGTTTACTATATGGTTTTATATTCAGTGACCCTTTCTTTAGATTCACATTAGCCAGCTTCCCTGCACACCTTCAGACCTGTCTAATCCAACTTGCCCCAAACTGAGCTTTCCTTCATCTCTCCCAAAATTTATCATTCTATATTTCTTACGATAAAAAGAGTGGCTACATTCACTTGGCCAGGCAAATAAGAAATCTAGGCATCAGGAACCCTTAGTAGCATCCTCTGATTATTAAGTCCTAATGATTTCACCTCTCTCTTCTTCCCACTGTCCGAACTCGGAATATAATGACTTTGTGCTCAAACAGTGTTCCAACTGTGTGAGCTATTCTTCTAAATGCAGCCTCTTTTATACAAGGCTTACTGTAGCCTTTCTCTACTAGAAAGCAATGCTTTCCTAGCAGTGGCAGGATAAAATGCTCACGTTCAAACTCATCAACTAGGCAGTCAATTGCTTTTCAGCCCTGATCCCCGTCTGCCTCCAGTGCAATCTGCTACGTTTTATTCCCACTTCATGTTCTAATAACACAGCATCAGGTCTCTGACCTTTGTCCACACTGGGTTATCCACTTGCAACGTGCTTTCCCTGTTTCTCTTTCTATTCAGCTTTAGAATCTGTGACAACAACTGTTAAGCGACAAACAGACTGGATTAAGTAGCCCACATGAGGAAGATCAGCCCTCATTGGGGAAGAACCCATCTGATCTGTTGGGGCCGTGAAAACACAGAAGACTAATTTGTGAATGAGAATTTTCTTCTCGTGCTTTGGACATCAGGACTATTGTCCCACTCACCTCTGTACTCCTGCTCTTACGCCACGCTAACCATCCACACCGGGACCCCTTTATCTGTAGCCTTTCTGTCTAAGATGATTTATACTGTAGGCTTCCCTGGTTCTGAGGCTCCTGGAACTTGACTGAGTCGTACTATTGAATCCTGGGGTCTCCAGTCCACCATAGGTGTACTATGCCGTTACTTCTCTGCTGCAATAAACACATCATCTAATTCCCCTAACAGGTCTCCTCTGTAGTGTCTATACATGTCACATACCAGTTCCATCTCTCTAGAAAGTTCTGATTAATAGAGTACCTAATGTAGGTCTTATCTACTTCTTCACAACTCGATAATTACAAGGCGCCTTGTATGGACCCTACTGTCACTACACATGACTGGTGCTGCAGTGGTACCTAATTAAGTACTTTGACTCTTAGAATATCTCTTGTTAACACTTTTTAGTTGACAGATATTACACATACATATGTGGTACAGTGTTAAAATTCATACATTCACACACAGTGCATAAGGACCAAAGAGTATTTCCATCTCCTTATATAGTTATTGTTTCTTCGTGATAAGACTCACAATTTTTCTCTTTCGGCACAGTTCATGTGTTATAGTTATTCTATTGTGCTATGGAAAATTGAACTCTCTTCATCTAAGTGCATTATCCATTTTGCTATCCATCTTTGCCACTTCCTAAAGAAATAACCTTGGACCTATGGCTATCACATAGAAGCATATAAACCTCTTTCAATTTCTAATGACAAAACCAGAAAGGTTATGAAAAGGTTTGGAAGTGACATGGACAACATGGCAGAGAACACGAGCTGTTTCCGTGGATGCATTCTCTTACTCCTTTTGAAGTCTTAGTTGGGAATGTGCTATACTGAAGACTTTACCTTCAAGCCGGGCAGTGGTGGTGCACGCCTGTAATCCCAGCACCCAGGAGGCAGAGGCAGGTGGTTCTCTGTGAGTTTGGGCCAGCCTGGTCTACAAGAGCTAGTCCCAGGATAGGCTCCAAAGCTACAGAGAAATCTTGTCTCAAAAAAAGAATTTCCCTTCTTGAGACAGCACAGTTGCATATGTGTTTTATCCCAGCACTTGGGAAGTTGAGGAGACTAACTACAAATTCAAAGGCAACTTGGGCTATGAAGCAAGATTGTGGCTTAAAAAAAAAAACAAAAACGAAACAAAGACTACTTTTCTGCCTCTCTTATCAGTGGGCATGATTGTGAGATTGAAGTCTAGAAAATGGAATGTAATGAAAATGATGCCTAACTCCCAGACAGGAACCTTAAAGCACAGGGTTATAAACTCTACTTCTCTCTCATTCTTTTCAACAGCTAGAATGGAGATGATGAATGACCATTGTAGCCAAAGCAGGATATTAGGCTTCTCAGAGTACTAAGAAAGAAAGAACAAAGAATCCTGATTACATCAAGTCATCTTAGTTGGGTTATTTTACAACAAAGAAAGAAACATCTCTTACATTAGAGCCATGGTATGTTTATGCCTCTCAGCATCTGAGCATCTTACCTAGTGAGGTTAACAAGTGATCAAGATTGGACTTGAGCTATGCATAGACTCAGCTTGTATCAGCCTTCACAACACAAATAAAGTTCTTTTCAAATAATGCTTTCCATGGAGGGCTCTGTCTGCTAAAAAGCTCTTACAAATAAACATGAGACATTTGTGGCAAGTCCACAGTTTGTGTTAAGAAGTATTTCTTGTCTCAAGCACATTACCAGGTTCATTTTTTGTCTCCCTATAATTTATTCCTTTGATTTGACCAAATTATAATGTATGCTACCTTATAAGTCATATATGATATAAAATACTCTAACTTAAAACATTTTAAAATGAGATGTAATTTAAAATAAACACACTGATTTATTTGTGGTCTTGAAATGGGGTTCAAGACTTGCTAAATATGGGACTTGCAAAAATAATGGTTCTCAGACCTTCTGCTGCCCATTTTCACTGAAGCATGCCAGAAAAGAATTTTCTGATTTCCCACGAAAGTACATTATATAAGATAAACCCAGAGGAACCCAGGGAAAACAAACAATGGTGTACTCAAAGGTACAGAAACACACACACACACACACACACAAAAACCCCAAACAAATAGGCGTGCCTCCAGTGTGTTAGTACTCTATCAACCCCTATTGTCCTGCAGTCATATTTCTCTAGAACCAGAAATTTCATCATATAGTATAAGTTTACCTGAGTTTTGGGGGGAAGGTGCTTATTCTAGAGTGTTGCAAAGTCATATGTCATATAAAACTTACATAGACATGTTTACTTCTCTCTTAGCAATCTGTCATTTGATTGGGGGATGTCATGGACTTGGTATGTGAGGATAACTCTACCCTATAGTTTCATTGTATATGCATCACCTTCTTCCGTATCACGTTCCTTTGCTATACTTCATGGTTAATGTCTTAGAAACAGCCAGTGGCTTTTTTTTCTTTAATATCCCCAGCATTTGCCTGATAATAAAAACAGTATATGTTCAAGTAACAGATGCTTAATAGATTAAAAGCTACGTGTTATATTTTTGTGTGTTTTGTTTGTTTGTTTGCTTTTTGAGACAGGGTTTTTCTGTAGCTTCGGGGCCTGTCCTGGAACTCTCTCTTGTAGACCAGGCTGGCCTCGAACTCACAGAGATCCACCTGCCTCTGCCTCCCGAGTACTGGGATTAAAGGTGTGTGCCACAACTACCTGACTGCTAAGTGTTAGGTTTAATATTAAACATCACTGTGGCCAAGTTTAACAATGCAGACCTGTAATCTCAGATACTTGGGAGGCTGGGGAAGGAGGATCATAACTTGAAGATCTGTCTGGGTTACAGAGTGAATTGAAGGTTGACTGGGACACCTTATTAAGACTGCTTGAAAAGTAAAAAGAGGGCTTGAGGCTAGATCAATGGTAAAATATTTGCTTATCATATACAAGGCCCTAGTTTTAATTTATACATCTTCAAGAAACATGTCAGTGTGGCACACAATATCAACTTGAACCAAGTAATAAGACACACAACTTCCTGTCTGTGATCCCAACAGTCTGGAAACTAAGTCATAAGGATGACAGATTTGATATGCACTACATAGTGAGTGCCAGGATAGCCAAGCTTTTTATAACATGTTTTGCTTTGAAAATCTAAACAAAAAAGAAGGAAGGAAGGAAGGAAGGAAGAGAAAGAAAGAAAGAAAGAAAGAAAGAAAGAAAGAAAGAAAGAAAGAAAGAGAGGGATGGAGGCAGGCAGATAGACAAACACAGTTAAAAGGCAGACAAGACAGATGTCACTTTTTTGGAGGGGAGATATTAAGGATAGGAAATGGTTACCTTGCCAAAGTGTTCAATCAGGATTTCTACCACAATGTTCTGGAATTTGATGTTCATCATAGCAGCCACAGTGTCCTCTTGCGCTCTCATCAGGGTGGGCCCAAAGATCACCCCCATATTGGAAGGTGTCATAAGATTCTCTTTGCTGTGCTCACATACACTGCCAGAAGAAAAAGAAAATGATGAAAAAGGTACATTTTTTCTGGTAACGAGAACTATGCTGGGTGTTAAAGGAGATACAAGACACCAAAGAGTAGAAAAGAAGAGGCCAAAAGTATAGATGGAAGAAAAAAACACAATGGAAAAAAAACTAGCGGGTAACACAAGATAGTATATGCATAGGAGCCAAAGTGTGAGAGAGGAGGAACTAAGAAAGCAAGTCTGAAGGAGTTAGGGGACAGATGTGGAGGTAGTAAAGGGTGTGGGGAGGCAGGAGAAAGGCCTGAGTATGTGCAAGGCATGAGGAACAGCAGGTCCAATGAAGAGCAAAGTACATTAGAAGGATAACCCAGAGGTGGAGGACTTCCCTAATACTTCATTGCTTTCTTTAAAAACAAAACCAGTGGGAAGTGTGCCTACTAGTCCTTCTAGTGAGGAATCTGGCCATTCTAGTACCACAGTCAAAAAACTAAAACCTGAAAGACTGAAAAGGATACTACGGTTGACCGCCCCTTGATCAGCTTCTTCATCTTATGAAACAAAGGAGACGGAAAAGCATCTTCCTGAAATCACAATTGCTGAGCTGGGGAGTAGATCCTGCAATCTGATTGCCAGATCTCTGCTCTGCGTCAATTCTTGCCACTGGCTACCCATCGCTTACAGGAGAAGCTAAAAGGTCTTTAGAGAGCACAGCTAAAACCTTTTGTAATTTTCCCCCCATTTCTAATCCCTAGGTATAGCCTAGGTTCTAAAGTTGAGCCCAGTTGGGATCCCAACAGTGCCGTCACAAGCTGTGCAACAGGGAGTTTTAATCCCAACCTCCCTGAGCTTTGGTTTTCCCCCTTGTGTAAACAGTGTCTACTTTAGAGCAGTAGAAAACCAAGTGTGACATTGCTTCAACACGGGACTGCCCAATGCGCTTCTCTTTCTAAGAACCTCCGTTATAGGCACTGCTAATCTTTGACAAGTGTTCCACTCAACTGCTTAGATAAGCGTTTTCTGGCTATACCATGGTTATTGCAGACAGAATTTCCTATCTTTCTCTTATGCCAACCCTTTTCCTTGAATGTACCCTATCCCATATCTAAAGAATGACTAATTTTTCCTGGAGATTTACTTTAGGTGACAACTATCTCCTTCCAGGTAGCTGAAAATGAGGACTAATAAATTTTAAGTCAAAGGTGGCATTTAGTGTGAGGAAGACAATGGATTTCTGGCTTCCCTCTCTCCTGCTTTCTTAAAATCATGTTTTTAATTTTCCAGAAAAAAAAATACAAATTATACCATTTTCCTCTTCCCTTTCCTCCCATAGCCAGCTTACCCCCTTTCAAATTCATATCCTCTTTTTCTTTGATTCTTCTTGCTAGCTACAAGCATGTGCATAAATATATGAATATAACCTGCCTAGTCTGGTTAATGTTGCTTTGTGTGTATGCGATTTCAGGTCTATCCATTTGGTACCGTCCTCACCTTAACTGATAATACTAGCAAGGAGAATACATTGCAATTTTCAGTTTAATTATCTGCTTCTACTAGGTGGTAAACAACTTCCAACTGTGTTCCTGGCACACAGCAGCTACTAATTAATTATCTTTATAGGAACCAAACTCCATTAAAGCTCTTTTAAACTTCTAGAGGCAGGCAAGTGAAAAACACGCAGCCCTTTGGCCAGTTTGGCTGTGGGGGTGTAGAGGTTAGAATAAGGGGCAGGCCCGGTGCCCACTCAAAATACTAATGCCAAACTCACCCAGCTAGAGGCCCTGAGAGACTGACCCATGAACAAGCAAGTTCTTGACACTAAGTGGGTAATTAAGGGGGACAGAATCCTTAGACCAATCTTTATAATAAAGTCTCTTAAGCCCTTAACAAAGGCTGGGTGCCATTCAGATGGTAATGAGATGCCAGCATTCAGGCCTTTGATATTTCTGGCTGTTGATCAGTCCCTTTCAACAGTTTAAATGCCTCTGCAATTAACCTTTATTCTTTAGTGACAGAATTTGTTCAGTTATTAAAATAGCAAAGAATCTCCATGCTGCCACCAAGTGATCTGGAATGGCTAAACCACTGTGGACTAGGCAAGAACCCTCATCTCCTTTTGTGAGCTTTGTATATTTGCAACTGCAGAAAGAAGGGTGCTTTATTCCGGGACCTGAGGTGAAGCACCCAGCAGCAGGTGCTCAGTAATGTCACTTTGGAGAGGCAGGTGATTCAAACCTGTATTTGTTGGTGTTTGAGTGTAACCATTGCTCCACTGCATCTTCCTGCCTGCTTCGGTAAGGCCTCTTGGGGAACAGAAGCCTCCATAGAAGGATTTTAAGCTGAGCTTACTTCTCTTTCTCTGCAGGAGCTTCCTACTATCCCTACTATATTCACCTCTCATGGTGGCCTTCTGGTGAAACCTGGGGAGATTTCTTTGCAAGTGCCATCTCTCGTCCTACTATCCACTTCCTTTTCGACACAAGGGATTGAACACTAGAGCTTTATCCATACTAGCCAAGGTCTCTAGCACTGAGCTACACCCAAGCCATATCCATTTTCCATGTGCTAACTTTCTTAATGCACACATTTGTTTCCTTTCATTTGAGAATATTTTATCTGTTGAGAATTCCATACAATGTATTTTGATTATATTTATTCCCCACTCATCCCCCCAACTTTTCCATACCCCCCACAACTTTATTTCCTCTCTTTTGCTTTTAAATTTAATACTCCATTTGACTCCAATTTGTGTTGTTCATGTACTTCTGGGTGTGGGGCCATCCACTGGAGTGAGTAGTCTTACCAGGAATCATAACCTTAAAGAAAACAGATTCTCCTTCATCTAGTAGCCACCAACTGTCCATAGCACCGAAGGAGGGGGGGGTTTCACTAATGAACTGCTTGGACTCCATGCTAGAACGCTGAACGGCTTGCTCTTGTGCAGCAAATCCTCAGCTGCTCTGAGCTCCTGAGTGCAGCAGCCCTTGCATGCTTCATCATGCCTTTGCTCTGTTCTTCATCAACTTCTGCAGCTCATCGTCTTTCTGCTAGAGTCTCTGAACCTTGAGTAGGAGGTGGTGAGACAGATAGCCCACATGCGGCTGAGTCCTCCTCGGGCACTTATTCTCTGCACTTTGGCCAGCCATTAGTTTCTGCCTTAATCACCACCCAGCAGCTAAAAATGTGGAGAGCTGATCACAGTGGTCTAGGGATGGAGTCCTAGGTACCTCGCAGCTGGGGTGAGAGGATCATTTGAGCCCAAGAGTTTGAAGCCCGTCTGAGAAATGTAACAAGACCTTACACACAGAAGTAATGAATGATGTCCAAAATGATAAATGAAAAAAGTGGCACAAAGAGCAATGATACACTGGGATGTGCAATTTATGTACAAATGCACAAAATATAGAAATGTCTTTATAGAGAGAGAGTATTTATGTATATTTGGTCTGCCTGGCTAATCTTGCTGCATGATTTTTTATTTGCAAGTTCTGTACAGTAAATTCAACTTTTAAAAGGAGAGGTAGAAGTCATAGCTCGCTTGTACATTAATAAGATGAGTGAACCCCGACAACATGCTAAACAGTAAATTATGTAGTTTACAGTATTATTTCTAATCCACAAGGACTAGAACAAATGGGTACAACTTCAGCATCAAAATTAAAAATAAAATGTTTAGCTAAACCAGCATAACTTTAGACTGCCTTCTAAATATTTATGCTTATATCCATAGACTACTACTTCAAGGAATGTGTGTGAATGCAAAGACTTAACACCACAAGAAGCGCTAAGAATAAATCACAGTTAAGGACTGAGCCCTAAACAAAGCATCAATGGCTTCCTGCTAAGGCTCAAGGACTATTGCGGAAGAAAGAATGGAAGAATCGCAAGACAGGGAAAGGGGCTGTGAAATGCTATATTCTGGGCAAGAAACAGCAAGTGCGATCACAAACACATAACAACTGGGGACAACTGTATAGGGACTGCTCATGACTGAGCCTGTCACTGTCAGATGAAAGGGAGGAGGGACTCATGGGGCCCTATCTGTCACTGATGAAGTGTTTCTTACTGACAGATTTAGGGAGAGAGGGAGTCGTTGCCAACAGTTGTTGGCACCCACAAGTGGCCCCACCAAGCTCCAATAGATAGTCCCAGTCTGATGGCTACAATTATAGCCCTGGTTAACTAAGTAGGCCACAAAGCAAACCCCAAAGTCATTAATCTGGGAAAGGGACTGGTATGTGGAGGGGATAGTGGGAGCTGGTAGGCATAAGAAAGAGACAAAAAAGACTGTACAGAGCATAATCAGAACACATTACAAGCAGGTATGAAAACATCAAAGAACTAACTTAATGCAAAATTAAAACAAAAGAAGGAGCATTTGAAGGAGGTGTTGCTCTCTACTAGAAAATAATAACTCTCTTTGATGGTTTAGATCTGAAGAAATAAACTAAAATTTTTTGAGGAGCACAAAAGTCATGTAAACGAGGTATATTAACCTGGAACACGTGGCTGGTCCCTTTAAGCAAGCACACATTCGTTAAACCACTCTGGTACCATTCAACATTATTTCTTGCTTTACGAAATCATCTAATCATTACAGGAGGAATGAAAAGTGTCCTCCTGACGAAACAGGGCAACTACATATACGAATTCACAATGGTTATGACATCACACACAAGATCTGGCTATTCCAAATTCCAACCTGGAGAAGGGAGTTGGGTGGGAAATCCAACCACTTAAGGAGGAGCTGTTGGCAACTGTCAGTTGCTAGGAGATAAAGGGTCAGCTAGTTATAAAAATATAGGCTCTCATAAGTTGACCATACTCCAGTGGAAGGTCCTACATCTATGAATATTAGGGCAGCAAAAGTTGGCATGGATTGATATAAAAAGACACAAAATTGGGTGTGTAGGAAAGGAGAGGTGGACCTAGGAAGAGCTGTCGGGGAGGGTGAATATGTTCAAAACATGCTGCACGAAATAATAATAAATAATAATAATAAAATAATAATAAAATAATAAATAATAATAATAAAAAATCCTAAAAGAGTATTGGAGTCTGTGGCAAGTCGGCAACTTATACTACTTCAAAGAAGGAACCACTACTTCCTCCAGCATACCAGGCCCGGTGTGGTGAGATGGTCTTATTCCTGAAATTCAGACATTAATGTGAATTACTTAAAATTTAAAATTTGGGAACTAAGTCTTCCCCCCCCCCAAATAGTCGAAAACAAATATTTTATTTATTTATTTATTTATTGCACTCTGAATTTTATCTGCAGGCTATTCAGTTGAGTGAGACCTCTGGTTTACAAAGATAGCTGGCAGAAGAATTGGAGGCTATTTATGTGAACTTGTCAGTATCAGCCAGTTTTAGGGTTCAGTGACTCTAAGAACTCGATGTACTTTGACTTTTAAACGAGGCCACTTCCAATCATATTCCTGGTTCTGTTACTAATGTACTGTGTGGCTTTGTGCCTATCTTTTCCATCCCTAAGAATCCATTCTGTCATGTGTAAGGTGAAAAAGTTATTAGGTGATCGAAAGTGTATTTCAGCCTGCCAGGAAATGAATCTAAGAAAACCCTGCTCTCGAAAACAGTGAAAAAGAGAGAGCCACACACTACACGTCTCCTGGACCATCAATTATGTATATTATCCCTCTCGAAACACACACACAAACACACATCCAAACAAACTGGAATCTGAGCAAAGCAAGCTTCTATACTCAACTTTCAACTACAGAAAACTTTAAAGGACAAGGAACTTTTTTCTTTAACATATCACAAGAAAAAGGAAAGGTGTACAGAAAACCTATATATTGAATACACGGTAAAATAAAATAGTCTCTATTGCTCACTACATCAAGTCTAGGCCACACTGTGTGTTTTATGATGTGACAGGTGATTCTGATATGCAATAAATTTAGAAAACAGTGCTATAGATCAAGCAGTTAAACCAAATCTCACTATCATGTGCTTTTTTTTTATAAATAAAGCTTTACTTGAACACAGCTTTTCAACTTATTTAAATAGTACTTATGCCTGCTTTCAAGCTGTAATTATACAACTGTGTAGATGTGATCCAGGCTGAAAGCCTCCCCTATGTACTTTCAAGTCAAACTCTGCTAGAAATTAGATACTTGAAACTCATGTCACTAGATTGCTATGTATACATTCAAATTAGATCCTCATTTCAAGACAGAAACAATATACTTGTGAACAGTATAAATTTGAAAACAGAATATTTCATATTACTATTAATTTCCTTTCAGCTACAATAATTTTACTAGATATGTGCTTACAAAGAGTTCTCATCTTCTCAAGATAAATTTGAAGCTGAGATTTTGCTGAGTGAAACAAATATAGTGTCATGACTTTATTTAAAAAATCATACACCAGGCAGATGAAAACTAGGACTATAAATAAAGTGCGACCTCCAGAGCTGAATCTGGATGATTCATATGGTGATGTTTCCTTCATTTAATTTTTGTATATACACACTAGAAGACATCTTGCATAATACAAATTTATTCAAAAGGAAAAGCAGTAACAGAGAGAGTGAGCGCCAAAAATGACCAGTCCCTTCTCCCAAAATGGTGATCTCTTTCAAGGGTAAACAGCTTTGGCTTTCTCCATCAGTAGCATACTCTGTAACCTACGATATATATTTCAACATAGTACAATGGCCTAGAATATTTCAATGCCACCGATTAAAACCAAATCATGAATGTAAAAAAGAAAAACAATTTTATTGTCAAATCATTGCATAATGTTTTAAGAAACTTAAAGAACAAAAATAAACTGAAAACTGGATATAAGTTAACAGCAATAGTGACGGTAAGCTAAGAGAGCAGATATTAGCAAGTTGATACATAGAGAATGTGATAATTACATCAAGGCTATCTAACAATAGCAATTTTAATAAACTGTTGGTTCTAAGATGCTTCCAGAATGCAGATAACAACTTGAAAAAGAAAAGTGCCCTCAGAACCAATGACAAAATGTTTATTTATATTTTTTACTTGCATGTGTACTCTCATACCTTGATGATTGTATTATTGTAATCATGATTCTGTACATTTATACTCTAAGAGTAACTAGTTGTATTTAAAAGACGAACAAAGACAAAGAGCTACAATAAAATTTTGAAAACACTATCGCCAGTCAGCATGACAGGTGGCAAAAATGATTTCTCATGAGGCAGATGTGTAGGAAATACAGATACTAACTGTGAACACCATACAGTCACACAGCCTTCTTAGGAACAGAAAGAAAACAATAGCACGGGATACTGTGACCATCAACGAGTGAATAAACCATTACTACGACTCTCCAGATGTGATGAAATCTAAGTTACCAAACAATCCTTGACTATTTGCTGGAGCTGCAGATCGGTTAAATGAATCCATTCAGCCTTTAAAGGCAACCTGTTATATGCAAGAATAAAGGGACAGGCTAGAAATAAGACAATGAAAAAAAATAAGTATAACTAGGAAGAAGGAACCAAGCATCTGTAATTCCAACACCGAGGATGTTAAAGCACAGGTATCATTAGTATGAGGTCAACCTGCAGTATAGAATGAACTTGTCTGTTACAAACAGACTAAGAAATAACAATGTGCAGGACAATGTTGTGGTCTCATCAATAAACCAGTGTCATAATAGTTGGGGGCATGGTAAGTTAAAGAGATGAAAAGGATGTAAGAGAGAGGTAGAATGTGTGGTAATATACTGGTTAGTTAGACAAACACCTTTAAAAAGCAGTTTTAATGTCAACTAGGAAAATAATAACAGAGTCTGGAAAGGCAGAAACTACAGAACAAGGTAAGCAGAAGATGTCAGGCATGGTTCTGCAGACCTGTAATCCCGGAACTCGAGTGACAGAAGCAAGAGGACCAGGAGTCCCTAACCCTCCCAAATGACATTCATGTCTGCATAGACTACCTGAGACTGCCTCCAAAAAGTTGGGAGGGAAGCTAAACACCGTAACCTCATCTTATTGACAAACACAAATATGTTTCTATATAAACACACTTTCACAAAAGATTTAGAATAGTATGTGTTATATTATCAGTAAGGACTACAGAGCGCTAGAACAAAGAAAGATAATTTTGACTTTGTTTTCTGTACTTTCTAATTTCTACACTGTGAAGTACTGCTTCTGAAAAGATGTAAGTATTACAAAAATAAGAATCCAGTAAACCTAATAACCCTAATCCTTTCAAATAGCAGCACAGATGCAAGACGGTGAAAGAGTCTTACATCTCCCCCGTTAGATCATAGAATTTTATTGCCGGACTCCAATTATACTACTGCATTTTCTCATTTGCCTCAAGTAAAACTTTCACAAAAGATGCTGTCAATGCATCTGAAAGCACAGAGAAATGGGACTTCATTGGGATTATAGAACAAGCTGTACAACTCCCTTTGTGTTTGTGTACTGATAAACACATGTACGAATGGTAGAATTAGCTATGACATTAGCTTCCATTGTAGAATTCCACTAAGGGTGAGACTGCTGGAGAGGAGACTATTAGTGATCTCCTGTCTGTGACTAATGGAAACTCCAGACAAAAAAACAACTGGATAACTGAGAACCCCAGAGGTCTATTTATTTTTGCCTATTATTAACCTAGAAAATAGCAAGAAGCAGGAATATATTACAAAGGCACAGATATAATCATTATATACACTATGGAAGCCATATCACCTCTGAGGGTTTCTGTCAGGCCATTTCCATAGAATGTTAACTACGGTGGGAGACATGCCCTAAAAGATGTCAACAACATCCCATAACCTTGTGGCACATGTCGAGCAAAAGGGAAAAATGGACAAAGCCCACTAAATTTCTCATATTCACATTCTCTCCATCTCTCTCTTTTACCCTTCTTCCCCCCTCACTAAGCCTTGCCACTGTGATATAAGGTGTTGTGTCTTGTCATGGACATGCCCCACTCACTCTACCCTGATGAAGTGATGGGTCGAAATAAATATGCCCTCCCTTCAGGTTACTTTATTCTGATACTTTGTCACAGTGATAAAAGACTATGACAAGAACTGTGGACATCTGGCCAGCCTACAGGAAGCTTCAGTGATCAGTACTTTGCCGCACTTGCTTTCTCTGTGTATGTTTTCTGACGTCTCCAGAAATAAATTGATTAATCCCTAAACTACCAGCATTCATACTGAAAGACAAAGCAAAATTTCCTACTAGACTATAACAAGAATTTCATGTAGAAGAAAATTTGCAATTCCACACCACCTAATATCTATGCCATAATCAAATTCTCTCAAGTGTCAAGAGAAAACAAGTCTTTTAAACTGAGTTTTTAACATGTCGGTAAAATCAAAATTCATGCACTGCATTTGCCTTTTAGGATCCCTACCTCTTTTCCCACGATACTGACTTGGAAAAAATAAATCCAAGCCAATAATCTCATAGATTGTCAAGCATTCTCTGTATTTATAGCCTTTCGTCTCTTAGTTTGATTCACATTAAACATTTCATAGTTTCATGCTTTATACTTCACACTTTATCAAATTAGGAGACATAGAGGGTCAACTTGTGTCATTATTGGTGATACTAACATTGACCAATGATTTAAGGCAGCATCTGTCACAGAGCCTCATTGTGAAGATCCACAGTGTCCATTTATAATTAGTAGCCTGAAGCGATACATTAAAATGATAAGAATATCTTGTCTCTCGATTTGATCATTTAATCAGTGCTCAAAACCAAGGCAGTGCTAACGACTTGGCTATCACTCCCACATTCATTAGCTGCTGTTCTTCTGTAATAGCTGTTCTGTCCTTACCACCTCCTCCATGAATCTCTGCTTCATCAATGTGCTCTTAGCAAGTATTCCTGTGCGGGCTTCCCAAACGTCATTGGTGTCATCCTATTCAAGAAAATCCCTTTCTTTATGGCATAATTTACCCACGGCTCACCTTGTCTTTCCAAACCCCAGATCTGGAAAGGCCGCTTTTCTAAGCTGCTCTGGTTCTTTTGAAAAGGGAATAGAATTTAGATACAAAGAACTGGGCACTAGGTATACTCACATTTGAAGGGGGAGGGAGAGAACCATTTCAAGGATGGAAAAAAATGTTTTTGTTTTATTTGGTATATCATAGACACCCCCTTTGTTGTTGTTGTTTTTATTCTTTGGACTCTTTACTCTTTGGGGGGGCCAAGCACCCAGCTCCCAACTAAATTACACTCATGGAGGCTTATTATTACTTATAAGTGCCCAACCTTAGCATTGCTTGTCTCTTGCCAGTTTTTCTTAACTTAAATTATCCCTTCTACCTTTTGTCTCTGGGTTTTTTTTTCTTTTGTTACTTCCGTATATCTTACTTTCCTTCTTACTCAGTGGCTGGGTGGCTGGCCCCTGATGTCCTCCTCTCCTTGTTCTCTCTAGCTCTTCTTCTCTTCTAGATTTCTCCTATTTATTCTCTCTGTCTTCCAGCCCCGCCTATCCTTTCTCCTGCCTTGCTATTGGTCATTCAGCTCTTTATTAGGCCATCAGGAGTTTTAGACAGGCACAATAACACAGCTTCATGGAGTTAAACAAATGCAGCATAAACAAAAGCAACACATCTTATAATAATATTCTATAACATTTCCCCTTTACCTTTAATACTGCAAAATTCCGTTCTTCATTTCTACCTTCATATCCAATTCTCTTATTTCTTAGTGTATAAACACATACAAATATTCATGCACACAGATATTTGTTTTCCTTGTAAAATGTTTATATATTTTATATCATATTTATATGACTACTAATAAAACAACCGAGTGACGCTTAAAATTTATTTGTAGCTCTTTCTTGCTTTCCAGCGCCATTGCGTAAGGATGAGTGAGAGGCAAGGACGGACAACTTAGTTGAAATAGCTCCTTTCTCTACATGCTCCTATCACCAAGTTAACAATCATGCACCTGCTTTTGGGCTGTTCTGTTTTAGGGTTCTTGAGATTTGCTTATTTTTATTTTATTTTTGGATTTGTACAAATTAGCACTGATTGGAAGTAAAATCTACATCAGAAGGTGACTCAGAGAAATCTAATTCTTGTCCCTATCCCCTCCATGACATTAATACCATTTTCATAACTTCATAACTTTGCTGAGGTTTAAATGCCATTAAGTTCCCCATTTACAAGAGTATTATTCAATGGCTTTTAGTATATTCGTAGGGTGATATAAGTACTACCAATGTCTAATGCAAGAAGCTATCATTATTCCATAAAAAGCACCACACCTAGTATCAGCAACTCTTAAATACTATGCAATATTTTGTCTATCAATTTATATAGTGACAGGTGCTAGGTTTACTGACACTATTAAATAATTATGGATAATGCTGTTATAAATATCTGTGCATAGGTTTTGTAAGGACATCTGTTTTGATTTATCTTGGGTATACAGTGAGGAAATAGAATTCCCAGGTCTTGCAGAAGCCTGTATTTAACTTTTGGAATCATTACATATTTTTAAAATCCCATTGTGTTTCATTTGACCTTAACATGCGTGTGATTTCTAATATTTAAATTTTTCCTCTTCTATTAGGAAAATGCTCTAAAATATTACACCCTTTGATTTATATTTTAGGTCTTTTTTGTTGTTGCTGTTGCTTGTTTTATAACCTAACATGTATAATGCATCACGTGGGGAAAAACCTGCATAGACAATGTCCTTATTCTTTTTTTATGAGTACACATTACTACATGTGGGATATACCCTTATTCACCCAACAAGCCCTTTTTGTTGGGCATGTACAATCCAATTTTTGTTGTTAAAGTTATGCTGCACTGACCAACATTGCCTTGCATTTGTGGAGATGTATATTTAGACTAGATGCCAAAAAGTGTGCCTGGTAGATTGAAGTGAAAATCAATATGCACATGTGTTAAGTGCTTCTGAATGCCCCTCCTCTAGAAGCATACTAAACTAACACTGCAATTACTCAGAAGGCCTGTTTCCCATAGTCTCATTGACAGAGAATGTAAATTGAAATTTGTCAATGAATGGTAGCTCAGCAGACGTTTGATCTGCATTTCATTACTGCGGTGAGATTAAGTATTACATTTCCACACATTTAACGCTTTCTAGCTCTGTGATATATCTATATGTATCACTTTTGTTTCAAAGATCTTGAGGAGCAGGAATGCGGAGGTAAACCAGTTAGATGGGAAGATGGAGGCCGATGCCCCATCACTCACTATCAGCAGGAACGTTATAATGAGTTATAGGGATCTTGTCACATATTAGATTTTCAGAAAGTCACAGCTAAAAAAATGCCTTGAAAAATAGCTGATTCGGTTCCTTCCAGCTATCAATGAACAAGCTCTACATTAATAACTGAGGGCCAAGGAGTGGAAGGACTTTCTTTAGGTCACCCAACAAACTAGAGCTAAAGCTAGAAATGGAACTCAAAGTTACTTTCCCTACAGCAACATCAAATTAATGCACAAATAATTTCTTCGTTGATTTTTGTATTTTTGCTAAGATTACATAAAAGTACATTTTGGAGAGAACATGTCTCTTAATACTCTTTATCAGCCTGAGCTGCAGACATCAGCAATAAACCAAAATCTATCATTTTGCTATCCGCGCTTATTATCTATATCAGCATCTTTAATATCCACTTGCAGTAGAAGTGCAAAAACAATCTTAGAAGGTACAAGCTGGATGAGATTTCAGGAGATACCTCACATCACAGGAACACACGAGGTCCAGATACACAGAGTGTTCAATATATATCTCACAGGGGCAGCCAAGAGGGTCCTTAGTCTGAGATTTCACTATCACTAAAGGCCTGGAGATTAGGTGTTTAGATTCTTTCCATATGAGGTTCAATATAGCATGATGAATTTTGAGAGTGTATAGATAGGCATATTTGCTAAATATATGCTTAGGATATATTGTAATTTTATGCTGTTTTACACATTGCTGCTTAACATACCAGGAGGGGCCTAGAGAGGGGCACAGCAATCAAATGAGCTAGCAACAGAACTGAAATAAGCATTCAAAGTTTGATAACTTCTCAACTGCATGCCGTCTATCTTTGTTTTGATTCAAGAGCATCAATCTTCATTCACAAAACTGAATCTTTTTTATGATGCATCGTCACGGAGCATGTGTACCCCTTCTAAGTAAGTTTCCTGCCATCTTCACAGCAGGCCAGGAGCTTGACCACATCCTAATATCTTTTATTTTATTCATTTCTCTTTTGCCCCAACTCCCCTCCTCCCTCTCTTCATCCTTCTTCCCTCTTTTGATCCCTCCTCCAATCCATGGCTCTCTTCCTTCCCCCCTTCTCATTCCTTACTTCCTTTCTTTTATTCTTTCTTTCCATTGGCAGGGTATCACTACATAATTGGCTAGTCTGGCCTCTAGCTGACAGTCTTTCTACACTATCCTCCCAAATGCTAGGATTACAGACACACACGTTAAAAAAAATGCACTTCTTAAGAGCTCACTCTATGTCAAGGCTTTCCTATGTTCATCTGAATCCATGACACTCCTACTTCATATGTTCATAGAGATGAACATCGAGAGGCTCAGAGAGGCTCACTAAGACAGCTAAGTGGTAGAACTAGGCTCGTCTGACAGTAAAGTACATGTCTGGTCCTGATGCACAGCACACTTCCTTACTGCTGCTACCTTTCAACTACAACAGAGTAGAGGCCTGTGGACTCCAGGATACGTACACGGGTAAATGCAAAACTGACCTCCCTCAGAGAATATTCAGATGGCAGAAGAAAAAGGTGGGGGGATGGGGTTCAATGAGTTAGGAATCAGTTTTTCTTCAGTCCTCCCATGTGTTCCAGACGAACAACAGAAACTCTTTTTGAAACCCCAGCAGTTACTTACTTTACCAAGTGTCTGATTAGAAGTTCCAGCATCTCCCGGTTCTTTTCTGGTAGCTTATATACTAGGGAGTGAATAGCCCCCAGACGGTAATCCAGGTTGTCAGATTCTGGCAGAGAGAACAAAGAGAGATGGTTTGGCTTCTAGGTGACTGGATTAATTAAACTCTAACATGTGCGCACATATGTACGTGCATGTGTTCAGATGTATGCACGCTTGCGCACGTGAGCACACACACACACACACACACACACACCTGAGCACAGGGAGAGGGAGAAAGGAAGAGGGAAGGAGAGAGAAGAAAGGGGAGGAAGACAATAAGAAAGATGAAGAAAGGAAACAGCCAAATAGGCACAGACACACTGAATAAATGAGAAAAAAATAAAAAACAAAGTCAGCAATGGCAAGGGGAGATTAGAAAGCAAAACAAAAATAAAAAACAAAACAAAACAAAATGTAGGCCTAGAAGGATGAAGAAATTAGAAAGTGGGGAATGGAAGCTTGTGAACTCAGGTTCAGAGGCAGGCAGAACCCCAGGCACAGCAGGCTGTCTCTAAAGCCCCAAGCAAAGCCTCCAGTTGGAAACTTTTTCCCCACCTACTATATGTGAAGCACTATGGGTGCTGCTTTCCCAAGTCAATCACTGAAAGAGCCCGGAAGTACATACCACGTACCTCCCCTTAGTCAATTACTTGAAACCATGCAACTAACATTGGCTATCAAAATTATTTACCTCAAAAAGTTAGCAACCAAAACTACTCTCATTTGGCAGTGGGCAACATCAGTTTATTTTGGGAATTGTCCCCCAAAGCAGTCTACAGGCTTTTTATCATAAGCTTACTAGGAAACCAGAGCAACCAATTGAACGAGCAGTGCACATACTTACTGGCAGCAGAGACGAGCTCTTTGTGAAGCTTATAAGTCATGACAGGTTCGGAAAGATTCCTGAAACGAATGAAGGGGATCACTCTTTTGGAGGAAGGAGTAACCAGACCTTGGACTCTCAGTTCTACAAGTACTAAGGACCCATACCTTAGCCTGATTACACCCATCTCACAGAAGTTTACCACTGAGTTCTATGTCTGAAAGAATGAAATTGAATGAAATGTATGCCCTGGCAATGGTGAAGCATGCATGGGCAGCCTGTATGTAGCGGTTCTGTTGAACTTGTCCATTGGGTTTCATGGTCTAAATTGACGAGGACGGCTAATCTGGTCTCTTCCTCATATTTAAAAGAAGATCTGCCAAAATATAGACTGCAGCTTCCAGCAAGGTCTCCAATTAGCTCCCTGAAGTGAAAGGAAATAAAAACCAATCCTGCCAATTCTAAAATAGACCTACTTGAAATATGACAACGTGCTTATAAATTGGTGGATCTGAAGAATTATTTCCAAAGCGTTTTAGTATCTGTTCTATTTGACCCTTCCGCTGGTCCTATGAAGTAGAGCAGGATTGAAACAAAGAGATGAGTTCTGTCTGGGATGGCACTAAAACTTGGGCAAGTACTAACCATAGAGGCAGGAACATAGACAAGACCATTTGATGAGCTGTTGTACACATTTGCAGCCAGGTTTCTATACAAAGCAATGGACATAACATGTCTACTTCTTAGTCCCGGAACCCCCTGGTTCGCTCGCTAATCCATTATGACCTGACTCAGCCCAACTGCTCCAATGAAGCTGTTCTGACCAGTACCACCAGTGACTGCCTCAATGCTGCACAAAAAGACAACTGTCATTTTTTACCTTTGTATCATTTTGGGGTTGTTAACAAGCCTCCTTGAGACTTACCTCTTGGGTTCTGTTGAATCACTTGATTTTGGTGTTTCTTCTCACCACTTTGACCTTTTATAACTTATCTTCTCTGGGAATTTATCATGGCCCCTTTTCTGTTTTTACAACACTAGAGGGTTGGAAAACTCAAATATCTACAGAGGCTAGGAGATTTTCATACTGCACTTGTCTGATATTTAATCTGCACTTACATGACATTGCCTTTATTTTCTCAATGGCAGACATATTTACTTACACAAAGAAGCATGTGGGCTCAAGGGAGTCAGATATTTCCATCTTCAACAGAGTTGGGAAATGAATATTTTTATTGGAAATACACTCATTTTCATATTTTGGCCATTGATTTGATTCTACTTGAGTGGCAGCTACTATTGGACAAAAGGGAGTGCTATAAAACATTGCACTGCTGTTTGCCAAAAGTCTGTATCTTTCCTGGAGCAGAGGGGCATCTGTTCTTGTGGTTTTAAGCACAAGCACAGCATCGTGATTTCCACTTCTGCCACTGAAAGGCACAAGAAGGGCCTGACATCTAATTTCTTACTAAACATTATTTTCCCGTGGCAAATGCAAACGGCCCCGTGGTCGTGCACATTCACTTCATTATCAGTTGATCCCTATTCTGTCTGATTGCCCACACCAGATTCCTTTCTCCCTCACGATCCCAACCAGCAAAAGGATTCCATCCACAAACTCCTCCTGAGCTCTTTTCTTGCCACTTATGCCACTGCTATGAAACTTTACATCAAATAAAAGCAAAACTTTGCATCTTGACTGCAAATGCAATGTGACCTCGTGTGCACCACTGCCATCACTTCCCTTCCAGAATGGACTGGACACTTTATTAAGCTACAAGTCAAAACAAATCCTCTTTCTTAAAAACGAAATTGAAATAAATCAATAGTGATGACAGCCTAGCACAATATGACAGCTTCACTAATGATCACCTCTTGCTACATGTGTCGGCCACTAATAGTTTTAGACTTGGCCTTCCCTTCTGCTGATTAGGTTTAAGCTAGAAAGGCTTTCAATTGAAGAAAGCCCTTGAAACACATCTGTGAAGATATTGCTTTAAAGAGGATAGGGACAGTACATCACTTACTCATCTAAGTTGGAAATTATTCATATAAGACTACTCTCTTGTTATTAAACTATCCCCACATCCCAAAGTCGGTCATGGCTCCTGAAAACAGGTATTAGGGGGGGAAAGACACCCCAGGAAAAGTAGCTTTTTAAGTCAGAGATTTAAGTTCAAAAAATATCACCTATGACCACATACATACTTTGTTGGGGAAGCAAGAACCTGAGTTTCCCCATCAGTAAAAAGGAGTATTGCCCTTCCTGTGGTACACAGGAGTAGGGATAAACAAATAATCAATGAAGGTGTTAATATTAGCAGCGAGCACAGTGACTATCACAGGATAAGCCCTCCAATAGCATTTCCTTTTATAAGACAGAAAAGGCATGTCTCAGAGGAATCTAAAATGACTGAAAGACACTTAAGGAAATGCTCAACATCCTTAGTCATCAGAGAAAAGCAAATCAAAACAACTCTGAGATTCCATCTTATACCTGTAAGAATGGCTAAGATCAAAAACACTGATGACAACTTATGCTGGAGAGGTTGTGGGGTAAAGGGAACACTCCTGGATTGCTGGTGGGAGTGCAAGCTGGTACAACCCCTTTAGATGTCAGTGTGGCAATTACTCAGAAAATTAGGAAACAACCTTCCTCAAGACAAATTTTGGGTATATATCCAAAGGATGCACAAGGACATGTGCTCAACTATGCTCATAGCAGCATTGTTTGTCATAGCCAGAACCTGGAAACAACTTAAATGTCCCTTGACTGAAGAATGGATAAGGAAAATGTGGTACATTTACACAATGGAGTACTACATGGCAGAGAAAAATAATGACATCTTGAAATTTGCAGGAAAATGGATGGAGCTAGAAAGCATCATATTTAGTGAGGTTACCCAGACCCAGAAAGACAAATATCATATTATTCATTCATAGGTGGTTTCCAAACATAAAGGAAAGAAAACCAGCCCACAAATCACAATCCCAGAGAACCTAGACAACAATGAGGACCCCAAGAGAGACATATGTGGATCTAATCTACATGGGAAGTAGACAAAGACAAGATCTCCTGGGTAAATTGGAAGCATGGGGACCATGGGAGAGGGTTGAAGGGGAGGGGAGAAACAGGGAGGGGAGCAGAGAAAAAAATGTAAGCTCAATAAAATCAAGAAAAAAGAATATAAAAAAGAATAGACATGTTTCTGAACATAGCATTCATAGTTATATGAAATTAGAACTACATCAAGATGATGCTACAGTGGAAGGTCATTCAACAGCAATATCATGACCCAGCTGTTTAGAATAATGATACGGTACAGAGTTTAAACATCTGTCTTAATGCTAAAAGACCTCAAAAAATGGAAAAGATAACACTTGAACTTGAAACTATAGTGTATGTTATAGATCATAAAGAATGGTAGAGGGTAACTGAAGCTAGTGCTATGTGTGGTGGAAATTCACACCTTTAACCCTAGCAGCACAGAGGCAGGGGCAAGTGGATTTCTGTGAATGGACGCCAGCCTGATCTACACAGAGCGTTCCAGTCCAGCCTGCAAAGTCAGAGCCTGTCTCAAAAAATCAATGGATATGTACATAATATGTATATGTGTGTATATAGTCTTTGAATTATGTAAATATACATGTCTATATATACATATTCAAACATATTTTAAATAACATATACTTACTTATAGCTATAAATAAGACATTAATTTTATCAGCACTATATATCCCCAAATTTTGCTTATCTTTTTTCTTATTGCTGTTGCTCATTTATTCCCAACTTTGTATATTCTTTTATATTTCCATTTATATGGGTAAAGAGATGGAAATATGGTATAGCCATATTCTATTTCTCTTTCTCTCTCGGGGTAAGGACTCTACTGCTGAGCTATATCCACAAGAGGATGGTTTTAAATAATACTGTTTCGTAAAGGATTTTTCCAGTAACAAATGCTTTCTAAATCAAATCCTCATATTAAAGATAAGTTTTCAAGAGCTTGAGGTGGTGGCCAATGTCTATAATTTTAGCTTTCAGGAGACTGAGGCAGGATGATTGTATCTAGTTCCAGTCCAGCCTGAGCTACATAGTTAGTACATGTCTCAAAGACAAACAAAAAACATCTTATTAAACAGAAATCCTCTTAGACAAATTTCATCAATTATAAAAAGTCAAGATCCAATTGAATAAAACATACCTGAGGTAGAATTTTAAGGAGCTTGTGATTGTCTTAATGTCCCAGTCACTATTATGAAAATCGACATCTCCTGGGCATTTTGGATCTAAGGAAAACAAAACAAAATGAAACAAAAAACAATCTTTCAACAGATTTTACATGTTACCTTTTTCTATAAGAAGAGGTAAATTAATTAGTTACTCAAATACATTTTCAAGAGACCAAAACTTAACACAAAGAAATCTTTTCATTTAAAAAAAATCATCTTGTATTCTGTCTCAGTATGTAAGAAATTTGGAACTCATCACTTCTAGACACCCTATGAGAAAAAAAAATGCTGAACAAACTGAATGACTCTAGATTACCAAAGTTTGGAGATTGCGAGGAAACCTGCTGCTGCCAAACTGAGAAGCTCAAGAGCAGAAACGCCATGCAAACCATTCCCAGCCCAGGGAAAGCTAATCTGTAAATAAAATAATGCTAAGACCCATTAAGTATGAGTTTCAGAGTTATAAACTGAGTGGCCCAATCCCATCAGAGAATACCTCCGGTTTGCGTTCCCTAGTAGCTTTACCTTGAGAATGTTATCAGTTTTCCAGAGAAGAAAACGAAGAAAAATCCCCTCACGAATTCATGCTGCTAGTAAAGGTAGTAGAAAAGTAAGCACACGGCAGGAGCTTTGCGGCATAACAAGAACTATTTTACCATACTCCAACTACTACAGTTTACCACAGTCTAAATGAAGCGGATATTGAAGAAAGCATTCAACTCCATATCCATATGTCTCTCCTTAAAAGTAACACCAAAAATAAACTGAGAGGTGCTGAGAAAGGTCACAGCCCAGGGGGGCGGTAGACAAAAAATCACAGAAGTTATGGAACACTTCCCCCTACCATGACACCTTACCACCACGTCCTTCTGCACAGGACCCATTCTGACTAAAAGAACAGCACAATTCACTAAGTCTCTATGGCAAACCAAAGCTAGAGGAAAGACAAAAACGCAATTTAACCTGAGTTAAACATAAAGCTCCATACTAAAGGTACATGCACCTCCACTATTTTTTAATCTATTATTGTCATGTCCAGCTTACAAAAAGTCAGAAAACACAGCTCAAAGATGCAGAAGCAAGATAAAAACCACACTTTGACATGTTTTGGAAATATGAACTCAGTAACTGGAAACATCTGTGATTAATGCTAAGGACTATACTACACAAAAGTGGATAACATAAACGAAGAGATGGATAAATCAGTAGATTCAAAATCTAAAGAAGCATAAAACTAAATGCTAAAAAAATCCAGAAAAACTGTAATAGGAAGAATGCCTTTAAAAACTGAACACGGTTCAGCAAAACATCAGTGAGTCTGAAGAAATTCCAATAGGAACTTCTAAGATGGAAATACAAACCAAAAAAAAAAGATCTAAAGCTATGAAAGGTATAATATACATGTGATAAGAATCACCATGATGATGCAACAGATAAAAGAGAGATTTTTGGATGTAGCTCAGTAGCACTGTGCTTTTATTGCATCTGTAAGGCCTTGAGTTCAATTCCCAGTGGTGGTGGAAGAAAGAAGGGAACAGGAAAGAAAAAAAAGAAATAAAGAACAGAAAAAAATGAACAACTAAGAATTTCCCAAGACTAACAAAAACAATAAATGCCAAAGCACAAATGCAGGAAGGAATCATCAGAAAAGATATCTGTATCTGTATCTCTCTCTCTCTCTCTCTCTCTCTCTCTCTCTCTCTCTCTCTCTCTGTGTGTGTGTGTGTGTGTGTGTGTGTGTGTGTGTGTGTGTGTGGACAGAGAGAGAGAGGCTGTTGAGAATGACTGGGAGGTGCCCAGCCCCAATTAATATAACTAATTGGTGCAGTCCTTACACCAAAGTGCTATGTTATTAAATGACAACATTCAGTAAAGTATAATTTAGACTTCTAGAAATTTCAACTGATATTATAAATGAAAAACATCTATAAATGTACAACTTACAAAAATTAAACTTCCAACAAACAAAACTCAACATAGCAAAGCCCTACAAAAGAATGCAGGTTGGCTAATAGCTGTCTCTCTAGAGACTCAGTTTATAGATTCAAGAAGAGATCACCCAGAAAACAAGTAGGGCATAACAAATCTTTACCTAGATGTCAATTTCACCTCACCCCAGTCATAATGGCAAAGATCACAACTGACAATAAAAGGTGGACAGGATATGGGGGAAAGGGGAACCCTCATTCGTTGTTGGTGGGATTGTAAACTGGTCCATCCAACTCTGAAAATCAGTGTAAAGAATCCTCAGAAAGCTAAAAATAAACCTCCTATATGATCCAGCTAAACCACTCCTCAGCACATTCCCAAAGGACTCAACACTCTACTCCACAGACACTTACTCGGTCATGTTCATTGCTGCTCTATTCACAACAAGGAGGAAATGAAACAACCTAAATGTCCTTCAACTAAAAAATGGATGATAAAAACATGGCACATATGTTACTATGAATACTATGCACATGTAAAGAAAAATGCTACTTGCAAGTAAATGGAAGGAACTATAAAGTATCTTACTGAGTGATGTAACCTAAGTCCAGAAAGACAAATGGTCACATCTGAGGTTCCTAACTCCAAATCTTCAGATGTGAGTAAATACATAATCCGGAGTAACTACAGAAATCAGAAAAGTTTAAAAAATACTGTTACAGGGTAAGGAGCAATAATAGAAGAGTGACTATCACCATACACGTGATCTGAGGGAAGAACAGGTCCAAAAGGAAGGATACAAATACAAAAGAAGGAGGGAGGAAAGTAACATAATAGCTTCTTATTTATTTCCCTTAGGTATCAGAAAAAGTCATAACGAATCAGACTATTAACTATAAACTTAAAATATCTCTAGCAAATATAAAACTCTGTATACAAATAAATATAGTTTAAGTGGCAATGCTCCCCGAAGAGCCACAGACTATCCAAAACAAAACAAAACAAAAAACCTAACACCAAGCATAAGAAGACCTCTTTTGAGATTTCCGTGAGATTCCCAAAACAGTAGATGCTATCGCTGCTGTGATTGGTGAACTGCCCCCAGAGGTGAAAGGTAAAGGTACCATGTACTTCATACACAAGACTCAGAAGACCAGGAATGGATTTGTCCTAAAAGCCTCTTTCCTGTATATGCTTTTATGGTCCAAGAAGGAACCATGCATGCTTCCAAAGGAAGGAAACAACTAATAGTATTACCCAAGTATTGTGTCTATGAACTACAACACTGTCCAGCATGTCAGGGTAATTAACTTTGCAACAGTGGCAAGTATACCTTGGTGGTAAGCAACAGCTCTCTAAAATTCAAGACCTATTCAACAAGAGGGACATCATACCTGATAGCAGAAACCTGGTCAACTACCCAAGATTGGTAAAGTCACGGACCTTGGAGGAGAACCTACAATTACCACTTTACTAAACTAGCCTAGTCCCTGCCTTTCTAAATATTTGTCCTTATACCCACAGAAAAGTATTGGTTCTCACCCGTCATCAAGAAAAAATCTCTTTGCAACAGATGGAGACCATTACAGAAAGCACAACCAATCAAAATGCAGAACTGGGCAGCTCACCCCTAAAGGACACATCTACAACACAAGTCCTCCACCTAAGACTCAAGGATCTGTTTGGGAGAGGAAGGTGAATTAATTATAAGAGCTAGAGGAACAGGACGTCCGCTATGAAAATTCATCTTTTAAATATCAGGGCAGCTGCACCCATCAACTCTCAACAACACAGCTACCTAAGTAATATTTGAACAAGGATGGCACAAAAGCCATGCTAATGGAAGACGGGACGCTCAGAAGACCTCAACCCTAGCCAAAGAACTAAGGAAGGCTGGAAGTGGGACGAGAACACTAGCTGCTTTCCAATACCAAACGATCAGCCCCGAAAACACACATACATGCAACATTATAAAGACTGAGAAGGTTTATCTTACATATTTGGTTGTGTGTGTGTGTGTGTATGTGTGTGTGTGTGGGTAGATATGCATGTGTGTAACAATAAGTAAGAGGTTCTTAATTTGAAACAGAGCAAAGAGATAAATGGGAAGGATTATAGCAGCAAAGAGAAGGGGGAATGGTGTAATTATAATCTATCTCCCTTTGTGTGTGTATGTGTGTGTATTCAAAATAATAGTGGTTAAATTGAACAATTTTCAAAACTCGGAATGAGTTTGTCACTACCCTTAGTATCTATTCTCTTGCAATGATCTTTTTGTTATATCAAATTTAAATTGCTTAGTTTCTCGGAATTTGTGAGTGGATAACTCTGTGTTCTCTTATCTTTTGAAAACTCAACATGGAACAAACTTTCTTTTTACGAAGTTCACTTACAGATACGTTTCTTTGCTCTGGATTAAAATTTGAAAGATCTCTTTTACTAAGGAAATCTGTGCTCTTCAGAAAAATTCTGGAACTTTCAAGTCTACCTCAGTAAATAAGAAGATAATTGTTTTATTTGATTTTTCTTTGATTTTGAGACAAGATTTTTCTATATGGTCCTGGCTGTCCCAGAACTCCCTATGCAGACCAGACTGGCCTCAAACTCAGAGACCTGCCTGCCTCTGCCTCCCACGTGCCGGGAGTAAAGGTGTGCCACTATGCTTGGCTAGCAATAGATATTTTAATATTCTTTGATGTGATACCTTAGTTCTCACACATGACCTAACTGCAAGGATGGCAAACTAACCAACTCTGGCTATCAATAAGAACTTTAAAAATCATAGGCTAGTATTTATAGTAGCGTCTGTGGTGGAATATGAAGTAGATTGGGATGAAGCTCTAGAGCAAAGATATCAGAGCAAGGATTTCAGCCATACTCGGTGATAAAGGAAGAGAACTGAAGATGCTTAGGCTGTAGAGGATCATAAAAACATACCAAGTAACAACAGAATAAAAGTGGATTTCTTCAGCTATGAAAAATGGTAACAAAGGCCCATCCACAGGTGAGACCACATGGCTAGGTGAGGATGTAATCACTAGCAGAAAGGGTAAGAGATGAGCCAGTGCAAGTCACACTGAGACTATCTGAAAGGAAAATGATGGCAAGAGAATTACTTTTTATCAATAGCTATTAGAAGGTAATAATAATTTTCAGATATATAATTTTGACAACATAAGAACACAGCCCTGGACAGAGTTACAACATGACAGAATTGTGTAGTATTACTTTATTTTATGAAAATTTCAGTGTAGTTAGGTTTTTTTTTCCTGGAGACAAGCAACATGTTAATGTAGCTTCATTCTATGGGGGTAACCACTTAGGCAAACAAAGCAGGCCAGAGACCATTGTTCTAAGGAAGGTTTCCTTGCAAAATGGGGCCTGGGAACTCGGAATTTGCAAGGGTCCTTGACATTGTTAGAATATATAAAGTGGCTCCTTCACTGTTTCTGGGTTTCTTGTACAGTAAAGTTTATGCTGAGGAGCTGCTTTTATTTTGAGGCTGTATAGTTTGTGCATGTGCTGGGCAGAAGTAGCTTTCACAGCCTGCCCTGATAAAAGACTTAGCAAATCAGTTTCTGGCTATCAAACCATGCAAAGCATGTGAAAACAATATGTGTCTATCACAACCAATACTAGAGGAACTGTCTGGGTCTTGGGTACCTCTCCTAGAAGAAGGTTCCTGGAAGCTTGTGCCTTTTCTTCTTCTGAATTCTACCACAGACATGTTTCCTCTTTTCTAATTTTCCTTTGTCTTTTGACCATAATAAATTACAGCCATGAGAATAACTGTGTGCTATGTCTTGCTAGTTTCTCTACTTACCAAACCTGAAGGAGATCGGGAGACCTTCAAGGTATATGAGAGACATATTTTCAGGAAGTTGGTGAAGAAGAGATACAATTTCTTTTTAATCTTTCGGGAATTCAACTAACTAAGCATGTTCTAGTATAGGCAATGATGACTGCATGTAATGTGCTAAAATCAACACTGAAATGACAAAGCACAGATATAGGAATTAAATATGAAAGATGTTTGCACAGATACACAGAGAGTTATTATTAAATTATAGTTCCATTATTGAATGGAACTACAAGTTGGCATTTAAGCATTCAGAATTTGAAAAAAAAATAAGACAGAATCATTGGGAAATCAAAAAAATCAAATTATAATTAAAGAAGAAAACTAGGGTGAAACTCCAAGTTCATTAATCACAAACTCAGAATTCTGAACGTTTCCCTCTCTCACTGTGGTATCCAAACCGCATCAAGACTAGCTCCATATCCCCTAGAGACCACAGTTAAAATTGTGTCCACTGAGAAGAACATCATTAATGATACATTTACTCACCACATATGTAGTAGTTATTCTATTCCAAGCACTATTTCAAGAAGCTAAAAAATATATAGTAAGTCAAATAAAATCTCTGCCCTGTGGAGGTTCAATACATGAATCATTTCATAATTCATAACTAAGTGGGTTCAAGGTTAACCGAAAAGCATGACAGCCTTGATCTTGGCACAAGACAGACAATGATTATGGAACATCATATTATTTATTAGAAAGGCACAATGCTTTCCAAGGTTCCTAACATAGTAACGAGATAGCCAGTGGCAAATCTGAGAACAGCCTTCTATGATGAATAGAAGTGGTCAATTGGATTATGAAATAATTAGATCTAATCAGAACAAGCTGAGTCTATATATGAGTCCATGAAGCCATGAGGGGAATAGAAAAACTTAATTTAAGTATGATAGAAGACAGGGTCATAGAGAAGTAACTGTAATGTGTATATATTGTCAAGAAGTTATGCAATGACTTTGCAAAGGGAAGTAAATATATAAAGGTTGATGAAAACCAGCTTACATGTTGGTTAAAATCCAGATCACTCATCCTGAATAGATTCCAACTTGTTGACATAAAGACACCTCATTTTCTACCACACAGAATGCTAGCAAGGTGGTAAAGATGGTATCTTGGTCAGATTCGATCTACAAATATGTTTTGTTTGACTTATGATAATAAGGCGTCTTATTAATCTGTAAAATATTTCAAGTATAAAGAGAAACCCTTTCTTAAAGGCACCCAGCTAAAGATAACTTCATAACCTATTTCTGCCAGATCATTCTGTTAAATGATATAATCTTTAATCATAAACTTAAAGAAGTTAACTACTATAATTAAATTGATGCAGTCTAGGGACCGACTCCCTTCCACTCAGAGAGAGTCCCTATCAATAGGTACAGTAATTCAATACTGATGATTCGTGAGGTGCACCGCACATGCATGGACAATATTTTGTTTATTTCAGATCTTTAAACTGTCCCCAAATGGTAATAGAACATATAAATCCTTCTGAAACTTTCTTTCATTGGTCCAATTATGATTCTGGGATTTATACATGTTTTGATAATTCCTACTTATGTTCAGAGTTGGCAAATTACCACCCCTAAGCTAAAAATCAATTTGATTAAACTCCATGACTATCTAAAATGTTAATGTCTATCAATACAATTCGTGGTGCACGTTCCTGGAACCAGAGATTTCTAAGCAACTCGTTGTCTAAGTGAGCTCTTATGCTTATGATTTGAGCAACACTCCTCAGCAAGGAAATCCAAAGACCTGTTTTCTCTATGCTTGGCAAGAAAGATGAAAGGATTAGGACTATGACTATAGCTTGAATAAAGAGGAAGATTTTAAAGGAGATCGCCAGGAGACACTCGATGGGATGGGAGGTAGGAAAGTCACTGATTCAAAAATGCCAATGATGGAAGATAAGGACATGCAATGAGATTTGCGAAGTTAATATAAAACAAGAAGACTGGAATTACATTACTTGCAGAAAAATGGGTGGAACTTCCAATCATGTTAAGTGAAATAAGCCCCACTTGAGTAAACATGTTTTCTCTTACGTGTGGCACACAGACCATGAAAGCAGAAAAGGGACTCTCTGGAGAGAGAAGGCTGAGAAAGAGGAAATGAGAAGGCAATGAGGGATAAAGACAAACCATATATGTTTTCTCTCACATGTAGGAGTACTATTTGAAGGGAGAAAGGAAGAACAGTGGTACGGACAAAGAAAAACAACAGTAATGGGATAAAATGAGCAATTAAAATGACATCAAGTACGAAAAATCTCATGAAGAAACCCATTATTTTGCATGTTCTAGCTTGCTTTCTGTTTCTGTGATTTAAAAAAAAAAGCACCCTCACTAACAGCAACTTGAGGGAAGGAAGGATTTATTTGGCTTACACTTCCAGGCCACAGTCCATCACTGAGGTTGGCCAGGACAGAAACCAAAGCAAGTGAGAAAGCAGAAACCACAGAGCAATGCGGCTTGCTAACTTGCTTGCTCTACCTCATGCTCAGACATCTTTCTTCTACAGCCTAGGCCCATCTCCCTAGGAATAGTGCCTGTCACACTGGGCTGGGCCCTACACATCTAGTGGCAATCAAGAAAGTGTGCCACAGACATGTCTTACCTAGGTCAATCCTCAGTTGAGGTTCCCCAGTTCGTGCTAAGTTAACAATAAAACTAACCAGTACTCCTAGTAAATGGAGGACATGGTGCCTGAACTGGCCATCTGTAACCAGGCAAGACTCCCAGGGGTGGGTGGGACTAGACACCAACCCAGCCACAAAACCTACAACCCACAACCTGCCCGGCATGCAAGTTGTGCTGGGGCAGCAGTGGTTTGGAGCTTGTGGGAGTGGCCAATCAATGACTTGTCTAGCTTGAGGCCCACTCCATGAGAGGGAGCCCATGCCTGACACTGGCTGGAGGGCCAGGAACCAGATGAAGGACAGCCCATAGACATAGGAAAGAACCAAATACAAAACTGGCCCAAAAATATTTTAAAAAATTAATGAAATTATTCTGCTTTATTCATTGGGTCTGTGCCTGGCCCAACTGCCATCAGACAGGCTTCCTGCAGCAGCTAATGGGAGCAGCTACAGAGACCCACAGCCAGACATTAGGCAGAGCTCAAAGAACCCCAGAGAAGTAGGAGCCAGAGGGGTCGAGGACATCAGGAGAACAAGACCCACAAAATCAACTGACTGGGGCTCCTAGAGGCTCACAGAGACTGAAGTGACGATCACAGAACCTGCGTGGGTCTGCACTAGGGCTCCTGCACATATGCTGTAGGTGTTTAGCTCGGGGGTTTTGTACTCCGAACAGCGGGAGTATGTCTGACTTCTTTGCCTGCTTTTGAGATTCTTTTCTTCCTATTGGGATTTCTCATCCAGCCTTGATACGAGGGTTTCTGCCTAGTCTTATTAAAGCTTGTTATGCCATGTTTGGTTCATATCCCTGGGAGGCCTGCCCTTTTCTGAAGGGAAACAGAGGAGGAGTGGATCTGAGGAAGAGGGGAGGTGGTAGGAGGGACTGGGAAGAGAGGAAAGAGGGGAAACTATGGTTGGAATGTAATATATGAGAGAAGAATAAAGAAAAAGGAAAAAAAACCTAACACGTACATTAACTAAAACTAAGTAATTTTTAAAAAATGGAACAAAAAACACAGAAAGAATATTAAACTTTCCCAACACAGATGAAAAATGAAGAATTAGCCACTAAGTCGTCAAATCTGGTCTGTTCTCCATGCCCACACTGTCTATAGCTGTGTTTGGAATAGTGGCTATTTTTTTTTAGCCTACTAGGGTTATTATGTTTACCAGTGCTATCACTAGAAATCAAATGATTAAAGAAGTAACCATTCATTCCCAGATTTACCCAAAAACTGTTTAACCAAATTAAAGGTCTAGACCAAGGTTGTTCCAGCACATAAGAGATTAATCAATAATGGTCCATATGTAAGAAGGAAAATGAAAATAAAATGGAGTAACCTAGGACCTTAAAAAAGTCTTGGCTCTCTGATGGAATGAAGGAAAACAGGTTAATTCATTTAGATCGCATCATATAAAATAGATACAAAAATCATTGTAAGGAGCACCTTATTCTTAAGAATTTACTTAGCAAAGATAAAACTCTCAAAAGAATACACAGTATGATGAGATAGTAAGTAGAAATGTAGAACTAAAATCCACTACACATAGTAGGTACACTATCTAGGTCACCTGATACTTTTTATAGTCTTCCTGTAATGTGCTAATTTCTTTTTAAAATCCAAATAAAATAGGAATACACTGTAGCTTATATAAGAATCATATTTAAATGAATGTCTCAAATTCAAATTTTTAATGTTTCTGGAAGAGATTTGACTATTTTTTATAGAGGAATAATTGTAATAGAACACAAAAAGTCCCAAACACCCATGAAAGGCATAATGAGGCCCTGCAGCTACTTGGCACATTCCTCAAATTTAGGAAAACCATTGTGAAGAATAATAAAGCCATAGTTGAGAACTGTATGCTAAAGGTTCTGCCAAAATCACTCCAGAAAATAACTAACTCCTGGCACCTGCAGCTTCAGATTTCAAATTCATACAATTTAAATAATTGATTCATCAAAAAATAGCGCTACATAGATTAACCTTTCCAAATCCCTTGTAAATAGTCAAAATAACTATCATTATATTTTGAGTGGCAGATTCTAATGAACATGGCTCAGAACAATTCATGAGATGTTTGCCAAAGTTTTAACCAGTGTGCATTAAATTAACAATCAGATATATTATTCACAGTAGTATGAAGCCATTAACCTGAAGGTTCAGATTTCTCTACAAATAGAACTTTTCTTACCATCATAGTCTTTCATATATGCCCTACTGCTTAAATTCCTGTTGAAAAAAAATCTAAACTTGGAAAGTAGATGTAACATGAAGGGGGGCCTGCTTGTTGGGGTTTTCTGTCCTGCCCGGTACCCCCCAGGTGTTTAGTCCCAGAGAAAAATCACACATAGGTCTCCATAAATTATAAGCTGATTGGCCCATTAACTCTAGCCTCTCACTGGCTAACTCTCACATCTTGATTAACCCATTTTTCTGATCTATGTTAGTCATGCGGCTCAAGACAGGGAAGTTGTGCGGGATAATTGTTTGTATTCTGTCAATCATGTTATAAATAAATGCTGATTGGCCAGGTAGGAAATGTAGGTAGGAAAACCAGACAGGAAGCAGAAATGATGTAATGAGAACAGGAGAATTCTGGGAAGGAGGAAGTTGATTCCTCCCACTCCTGCTCAGACCACCGAAGTAGCAGGATGTGATCTGCCCCACTGAAAAAAAGGTACTGAGCCGCATGGCTAACATAGATCAGAAAAATGGGTTAATCAAGATTGAGAGTTAGCAAGTGAGAGGCTAGAGCTAATGGGCCAATCAGCTTATAATTTATGGAGACCTATGTGTGATTTTCTTTGGGGCTTAACAGTTGTGGGGTACTGGGCGGGACAGGAACCCCAACAAGCAGGCCTGGCCCTTCATGTTACAAGTGGAGAGAAGATATGCTAATAGTTATCAAGCACATAAAAAGATGCACAAAATCATAGACATAAAATTGTTCAGCTCCTATGCAAAGCACTAACAAGTCCTTTAAAAAGCAAAATACCAAGTTAACATGTGACCCTGCAATTCAATTCCTAGATATATAGTGAAAAGGGGGAGGAGAGCTAAGCAAGTAAGGATGCTTGCCTCAAAAGCATGAGAACCTAAGTTCAAAGCTCCAGAAGCAACATAAAAGCTGGGCGTAAACATATGTGTCTGTAATCCCAAAACTGTGGGCAGTGGATGGACACAGGAGGACTTCTGAACCTTGTTGTCTGGAATCCTAGCTCCAAGTTCAATGAGAGAATTGGAATAAGGTAGAGTGACAGAGAAGGACACTAGGCATCCTCTTCTGACATCCATGTGCACACTCACACAAATGGAAACATATACTCACACCTATACAGCACTCATACAATAATCAAATTTTCACGAAGTGAAACTGGGATGCAAACGAGTACACACACACACTAGTAACAAGCACTGAAAGGTAGAGACAGCTCAAGTGCTTATCATGGATGTGTCGATTCAAAAACACAGCTCTCACTTCAAAAGAAATAAGAAATAGTTTATTCTGGAGTGAAATATCAATGACCACAGACCAAGAATATCAATTTTTGTTACCTTAAATGCCAAGTTACAACATGGTAACATTTCCATAAAGTTATTGGAATGACACAACAGAGAAAGTCATAAATCGTCACACTTTAAATACACTGGAGGAAGCGTCAGGTGGCTGGGACATACCAAACAAGGGAAATCTTTTACAGCCCTCAGATGCTATCTGAGCACATTCTTAGCTTTTGAATTGGAGGAAGTTGACAGCTTACTAAGAATACATTTTAAAGGTTTTGACAGTCACAAAGGTATTAGGTTAGATTTAGGGGTGGACAATGAATGTCTTTCAAAAGGACTAAAAATAGGCTAAGGTACTTTGGCTTTGGTCGGCATTTGACCTTGTAGAATCTTCACAGCATACCCAGGCATTATTAGATCAATCATAAAATATGAAATACTAAGTAGGCGAATAAGTACATAAAATTCATAAGCAATATTCCAAGTGAAAGGAAACTGTTCTACACCATTGCATTATTCATCTATATAAATCATCAGGTGTAGTGATATTTAATTTGTATTTTAATAAATAAAGCTTGCCTGAAGATTAGAGAGTAAAACAGCCCCAATGGTTAGCCTTACAGACCAGGCAGTGGTGACAAACACCTTTAATCCCAGTAGCCATGTTAGTTTGCATAGAAACCAGGTGGTAGTGGTGCACACCTTTAATCCCAGCCCTAGAGAGGAATAGAAAATGGAAGGAGACAGTTCTCAGACAGAGTCTCATTCTGAGATACTGGGAGGCAGGATCACCATTTCGGACTGAGGTTGAGATAAGAGCTGGCCGTTTTGCATTTTTGATCTTCAGGTTGAACCCCAATTTCTCTCTCTGAGTTTTTATTAATCATGCCACAATCAAGTTCTAGAATATTGAGACAAGAAAAATCACAAGAGTAGAAATAATACAAGCTTTGTAACTCATATCCATATTCCTAGCACTGGGTTGGCTTAGCTGGGAACACTGCCATGAATTCAAGGCAAGACCTGGGTTCCCAAGAGAGACCCTGTCTAAACACAACAAAATAGTTACCAAAAAAGAAAAAGATCAATGGCTCTCAGGGAAAGGAAAAGGCCACACTGTTCAACTGGTATGACACTGACTTCCAAGAGCAATGGAAACGTTTTGAAATTAGGTAGGCATGATGCCTAGAGAGCACTGCTGTTGTGCTAAATGCTACTCAGCTGCTCACGTTAAAAATGCTTAGCATATGAATTCTATGTCAACAAGGAAGAATACAATATTAACACATGATAGTCATTTTATAATTATTCTGAAGAGGTATTCAAAATATCTGGACATAATAGTAGCAGCTACTACAAATGGCACTGAACATTTTATTAATAGTTTACAATTAAAAATAAATTCTGGCCCAGAAGTCCCTGACTGGAACTGGCATGAATTCGTTGCCCCCCCCCCCAGGACTAGTTTTCATGGTACCAGAAAGCACTTATCACAAGTTTCCAAAGGAGGAAATTGTCTAATAGTGCTACACAGATATGACTCCTATGAACCACATAAAAGACCAGCATGGCACAGTAACCAGTAACCCTAAGGGTGTGACAGTGGCATATAATCCTTTGAAGTAACCAACAATTTTCTAATTGGACATGAGCCCTAGTTAAGAATAAGTAAATCCATCCTTCCTCCATCCCCATGGTCCCATTCCCCCAAACTCTCCCCATTCTACCCTTCTCCCTTATCTATCCCCATTTCCCCTTACCCCCAGCCTACCCCCACCCCCCAAGCTCCCAACTTTTACCTGGCAATCTTGTCTACTTCCAATATCCAGGAGGATAACTATACATTTTTCCTTTGGGTTCACCTTTTTATTTAGCTTCTCTAGGATCACGAATTATAGGTTCAAAGTCCTTTATGGCTAGAAACCAATTATGAGTGAGTACATACCATATTCATCTTTTTGCGTCTGGGTTACCTCACTCAAAATAGTGTTTTCTATTTCCATCCATTTGCATGCAAAATTCAAGATGTCATTATTTTTCACCTCTGAGTAGTACTCTAATGCATATATATTCCACACTTTCTTTATCCATTCTTCCATTGAGGGGCATCTAGGTTGTTTCCAGGTTCTGGCTATTACAAATAATGCTGCTATGAACATAGTTGAACAAATGCTTTTGTAGCATGATAGGGCATCTCTTGGGTATATTCCCAAGAGTGGTATTGCTGGATCCTGGGGTAGGTTGATCCCGAATTTCCTGAGAAACTGTCACAGATTTCCAAAGTGGTTGCACAAGGGTGGATATGGGAGCAGGGAAGTATATATCTTAATTAAGGGAGCCATTTTAGGGTTGGCAGGAGACTTGACTCTTAGAGGGGTTTCCAGGTGTCCAAGGAGCTGTCCCCATCTTGTTCCTTGGGCAGCTGAAGAGAGGGTGCCTAAACTAGCCCTATCCTATAGCCATAGTGATGAATATCTTGCATATCACCATAGAACCTTCATCTGGCGATGGATGGAGATAGAGACAGAGACCCACATTGGAGCACTGAACTGAGCTCCCAAAGTCCAAATGAGGAGAAGAAGGAGGGAGAAGATGAGCAAGGAAGTCAGGACCGTGAGGGGTGTGCCCACCCACTGAGACAGTGGGGCTGATCTAATGGGAGCTCACCAAGGCCAGCTGGACTGGGACTGATGGAGCATGTGATCAAACCGGACTCTCTGAACGTGGCGGACAATGAGGGCTGACTGAGAAGCCAAGGACAATGGCACTGGGTTTTGATTCTACTGCATGTACTGGCTTTGTGGGAGCCTAGTCTGTTTGGATGCTCACCTTCCTAGACCTGGATGGAGGGGGGAGGACCTTGGACTTCCCACAGGGCAGGGAACCCTGACTTCTCTTTGGACTGGAGAGGGAGAGGGAGGGAAAAGGGGAGGGAAATGGGAGGAGGGGAGGAGGTGGGAATTTTTAATAATAATAATAATAGAATAAATAAATCATGCCCAGTAGTGAAAACTAGAGCTAGTGAAGTCATGAAACTTGGAGGAGAATTTGCAACCACAGTTTTATTAAACCAATAACCCTTAACTACATTTCAGATATTTGTCCTTATATCCACAGATAAGTGGAGTTCCCATCCATCATCAAAGAAAATTGTATTTGCAACAGATGGAGACAATTACAGAAGACCACAACCAATCAACATGCAGAATTTGGGGGCCGACTTCCCATGGATTCATTTACAACCATAAGTCCTGCACCTAAGGATCATGGGGGATGAGGGGACAGACACATTGTTAAGAGCCAGAGTATCAGAAAGTTTATTTTGATTGTGTCACCTAGTAATGTCAAAAGCTACACCCATCAAGTCTTACCAACATGAATGCTTACACATGAACTGAACAAGGACAACAGCAATAGACATGCGAAAGTGAACAGGATAAAAGTCACAATGTCTCAACCTACCCAAATAACTACAGGCAACTATGGAATGTTGAGAGCAGGAGAAATAGTCTTCCCCAGGGAATAGCACATCAATTGGTTATCCAATACCAACTGGTCAGCCCTGAGAGCAAATATATGAGTAGCACCATACAGACTGAGCAGCTTATTTCAAGGACTATACATGTATATACATATATGCACATAACAACAATTAATGAATGAAAAAAGAAGCCATGATTTTAAAAGAGACTAAGTGAGGTATGTGGAAGGGTTTGGGGGAGTAAAGGGAAGGAATAAATGTTTTTAATTATATCGCAATTTCAAAAATAAAAGAAATATATAGGCATCCTCCTGAATATTAACCTTCATCAGGCGATGCAAGGAGACAGAGACAGAGACCCACATTGGAGCACCAGACAGAAATCTCAAGCTCCAAATCAGGAGCAGATGGAGAGAGAGCACGAGCAAGGAACTCAGGACTGCAAGGGGTGCACCCACACACTGAGACAATGGGGATGTTCTATTGGGAACTCACCAAGGCCAGCTGGCCTGGGTCTGAAAAAGCATGGGATAAAACCGGACTCGCTGAACATAGCGGTCAATGAGGACTACTGAGAACTCAAGAACAATGGCAATGGGTTTCTGATCCTACTGCACGCACTGGCTTTGTGGGAGCCTAGGCAGTTTGGATGCTCACCTTACTGGACCTGGATGGAGGTGGGGGTTACTTGGACTTCCCACAGGGCAGGGAATCCTGATTGCTCTTTGGGCTGACGAGGGAGGAGGACTTGATTGGGAGAGGGGGAGGGAAATGGGAGGCGGTGGCGGGGAAGAGACAGAAATCTTTAATAAATAAATAAATTTATAAAAAAAATAAAAGAAAAAATAAAAAAGCAAATTGTTCAGTAGCATTAACAACTGAGCCTTCACCAGGAAGCTTCAAAGAATCAGAGTATATTTGAACTTGAACTAGAAATGGTTTACTTACAACTAAAGAGGATGAACAGTAAAAACAGACTGATGATGTCAGATACTGATGATGAAATGGATTCATAAATACAGGTAAATTTGGGACATCAGCTAAGTTCAACAACTACAATTTTGAAGCAATGATTATGAAAGGAAAACATTTAAAATCTAATTTTATCTAAATCACTTCTTCAAGGTAAACTGAAAAGTTGACAATGTAAAGAATTTGGCTGTAGTTTCTAATATTTCAAATTTACATGAAAGTTAAGAAACAGCCAAAGAATTCCTACTGTGCCTTTTACCATTATATAAAAAATACACAGTTTCTTCATTTTCTCTGTGTAGTACATATGAACATGTAAACATATACAATTATTTTGGGGTTTTGGGGGGGATTTTTTTAGACAGTCTCATGTATGCCGGATTTGCCTATATAAGCTATATAGTCAACAATGATCTTGAACCTGTGATTCTCCCGCTTCTATCTTCACGTACTGGGATTATACACATGCACTGCTATATTCCACTGGACACGGAGTATTACTATAGAGCACAGCATAATTTCAAGATCATAGGCCCCATCTCAGATTCTTAAATTCTGCGATTATAGGCATGAGCTATCATATCCTCAACAAATAGTTTTTTCCTGATAATGTATTGCAGACATTATAATCACTTTCCTCCTAAATATTTTAGTGTGCATTTCTCAGAAAACATATTCTTTTGAATAATAGTACAGAAATAATAATCAAATAATAAAATAATAATAATAGTAAAATAATAATAAAATCAGAACTGATGTTTTAATTTGAAACAATACTAACATCCATTATCTACATTCAAAGTGTCCATTTTCTCTAAAACCCCCTTTATACATCCTTCTCTCATCTCCCTGTTCACTGTCCAGTCCAATATTACACATGTGCATTTTAACACTCCCTAATTCGTATTTTACATTGCTAGAAAGCATACTGACATACAAGTCTCTTTTGCTCTCTCCACATATGTATGTGTTGCCTTAGTGACTGTGAAGAGACATCATGACCATAGCAACTCTTAGAAAACAAAGCATTTAATTGGGGCTGGTTTACCATTTCAGTGGTTGTAGTGGTTTGAAAAGAAATGGCCCCCAAAGGGAGTGGCATTATTAGGAGGTGTGCCCTTGTTGGAGTAGGTGTGGCCTTGTTGGAGGAAATGTGTCACTGTGGAGGCAGGCTTTGAGGACTCATATATGCTCAATATAAGGCCCAGTGGCGGACCACTTCTTGTTTCCTGTAAGATGCCGGACTGACTCTCAGCTATTTCTCCAGCACCATGTCTGCCTGCACACTGCCGTGTCCCACCATGATGATAATGAACAGTAAGTGAGCCACCCCAATTAAATGTTTTCCTTTAGAAGAGCTGTCATGGCGTGGTAGCAGGAGAAGATGGCGGTCTCCACAGGAGTTAAAGTTCCTCGGAATTTTCACTTGTTGGAAGAACTTCACGGACAGAAAGGAGTAGGTGATGGTACGGTTAGCTGGGGCCTTGAAGATGATGAAGACATGACACTTACAAGGTGGACAGGCATGATTATTGGGCCACCAAGGACAAACTATGAAAACAGAATCTGAAGGTAGATTGTGGATCTAAATACCCAGAAGCTCCTCCATCCATTAGATTTGTAACAAAAATTGATATGAATGGGATCAATAATTCCAGTGGAATGGTGGATGCACGAAGCATACCAGTATTAGCAAAATGGCAAAATTCCTATAGCATTAAAGTTGTCCTCCAAGAGCTAAGATGTCTAATGGTGTCCAAAGAAAATATGAAGCTTCCACGACCCCCAGAAGGACAAACGTACAACTGATTTTAGTGTATCTCAAACTTGTCTTAAATCAACAACCTTCTACTCATGTTAGTCTTTATTAAATATCACCATGCAAAATACCCACACATTAAGTAAAAGAATTCCAGCTGGTAAATATGACCTGGACAGGTGTAAGAATATATTTAATATATGTACACCTATTATGTTTTCAGGTAACAGGAGAAGTGCAGCACAATTTTTCTTTCTCTTCTTAAAGCACTGTCATTTAAACATGAGCCTGAAGTATTCAAAATTGAATTCAGGTTTTCAAGACAAGAGCAAGGCAAAGGAGTGTCAGATGGCAGGGGAAACTTTTGTCTTTCTGAACAATAAAGTCTCAAGACGGAAGAGCAGAAATGGCATGCTTTATCCATCGTCCTTAGACTACAGTGAACTGTTTACAGTAGCAGGTATAATGAGTAGTCACAGATGTGTTAACTCGAAGCGGTGCAGGTTTGGGTGCTGACTACTATAGCATCATATAGCTTCAGGATTGTTTTGATACCTGTATTTATAATAAAAAGATGTTTGGGGGTATTGATGAATCTGTTAAAAGCTGTTCCCGTTTGCTCCATGTAACAGACATGATAAATATTTGTTTACAGTCTTTGTTTAATAAAACATGCTTAGAGGTTTTAAGTGAAGCAACGAAAAGGAAATTGGTGTATGGATATGTGATTTCAGATCAAAGTTAGTCTTAAAATGTAAATAAAATGTGGAATGTGTCCTCAAAAAAAAAAGAGCTGTCATGGCCATGTTGTCTCTTCACAGCAACAGAAACCCTAAGACAGGAGTTATTACCAGGGACTTGAGTACTACTGTGATAGGCCTGAATATGTTTTTGTTTGCAGAACTCGAACTTTGGTTCTTTGCATGGAATAAGCCCTGCTTAATGGAGCATACTAGTAGGAGTATGGAAGAGAGCGGTGCTGAGTCCAATTTGATAAACTGTGAGGACTACCTCAAGAAGTTTCAGAGGAGAAGAATATTAATATGTGGCCTAGAGATCATTCTGCAGATATTTTGGTGAAGAACGTGGCTGCCTTTTGCCTAAGTCTGCCTAAGGCTAAAGTGAAGAGTTTCAGATTAATTTTACTGGCAATGAAAAATCTCAAAATGGCCAAGTATAGACTCTGTTATGTAGTTACTAGGTTTAACTCTAATGAAGATTTATAATGAAAAGGAGCAAGCTGAGCAGGGTAAATTACCAAATGTAAAATTTAAGGAGAAAAGGAGTACCAAAAAGTAGGATGTGTTCAAGGAGATAAACAGATTAATAAGTGTGATAAAAGGTGACCTCAGTACAACAACACCCCCCAGCTAAGTTTCCAACATATGAAAAAAATTAAAGAAAAGCTTAGAGCCAGGTGTGTTGGCACACACCTTTAATCCCAGCACTCAGAAGGCAGAGGCTGGCAGATCCCTGACTATGAGGACAGCCTGTTCTACAGAGCAAGTTCTAGAACTTAGAACTTAGAAGCTTAGGCAGTGAAGAAAATCATGGAAAACAGAAAGCTGGTGAAGATGTAGTTGAATGAGGTGGCCATATTTTAGGCCCAGCAAACAGCAGAAATTGGAAGCTTGAATCACATGGTTCTGGTTTTGGAATCAAGGATAGAAGAAAGGAGTTATGGTATTTGCTTCCATACCTAAGGAAAGCTCTCCAGGTATGTGTCAGAGGTGTCCCTGAATGAAGGCCCATCGGGGCCATTTCATGAAGCTATGAAGGTGAAGCCTGGATTGTCTTGGAAACCTCAAGATACTAGAAATGCCAGAGTCATGGGTTATCTGCCAAGGACAGCTGCTAACAGAGAGTGGAACCAGCCCAAGGGAAAGCAGTGCATTATAGTCAACAAAGCTGAAAGGAGTTGGAGATCTGAAGATCATTTTTAGCAACAGACATGGAAATGGAGAGTTTGGAGTTTGCCCAGCTGGTTTTCAGTCTTGCTATGGTTCAGTATTTCCTCACTATGCTCCCTTCCCTGTGTCTTAGAATGGTCATGTATATCCTATGTCCATTATATGTTAGAAGTATGCTTTTTGATTTTGATTTTGCAGGTGATTACAGTTAAGAGATTTTATGAATCTCAGAAGAGACTTAGAACTTTAGACTTTAAATAAGTTTGAGAGTGTTACAGACTTTGGGGACTTTTGAGGTTGGAGTGAATGGATTTTGCATTATGATATGAGTTCAAGCCTTTGGGGCCCAGGGAGTGGAATGTGGAAAATGCCCTATGCAAAGGGAGTGGCACTATTAGGAGGTGTGGTCTTGCTGGAAGAAGTGTATCACTGTGGAGATAGGCTTTGAAGTCTCATACATGTTCAAGATACCACCTAGTGTCAGACCACTTCCTTTTGCCTGCAAGGGGTAGGACTCTCAGCTACTTCTCCAGGACCATATCTGCCTGCTTCCTGACATGTCCCACCATGATGATAATGCACTGAACCTCTGAATTGTAAACAAGTCACCCTAGTTAAATGTTTTCCTTTGTAATAATTACTGTGATCACGGTGTCTTTTCATAGCAATAGAAACCCTAACGAAGACAAAGGTATAGTCCATTATCCATCATGCCAGGAACCATGGAAGCACACAGGCAGACATGGTGGTGAAGAAATAACTGAAAATTCCTGCAGCAGGAAAAGAAAGACTCTGTGCCTTGCATGGGTTTCTGAAACCTCAAAGTTTACCCCCAGTGACATACTTCCTCCAACAAGGCTACACCTACTACAAGGTCACACCTCCTAATCTCTCCCAAGTAGTGCCACTCCCTGTAGCCAGAGGCTTTTCTTTGCTGCCTACCAGTTCCACAGTTGCTTATAAAATAATCACTCAGAGGCTATATATTAATTATAAATGCTTGGCTGATGGCTCAGACTTATTATTGGCTAGTTCCTATATAATATATACTAACATATATATATATATATATATATATATATATATATATATATAATTAACTCATTTCTATTAATGTGTGAATCACCATGTGGTGATGCTCTGATATCTTTATCCTTTGGCAGCTGTTGGCATCTCCTTTTATTCAGTTTGGCTTTTTCACCTGACTCTATTCTGCTTGGCTATTGGCCAAATCATCTTTATTCATTAACCAATAAAAGCAACACATATGTGCAGTGTACAGAAGAACATCCCACATCATTTCCCCTTTTCTGTCTAATTAAAAAGTAAGGTTTTAACTTTAACATTGTAAAATTACACATAACAAAACAGTTATTAAGTAAGAATTAGTTCTAATATCCAGTCTATTTGTATTTGATAAAATTAAGGGAAATATTCTATTGTCTATTTTATCTTCATGAGTCTAAAGTTTTATATCTAATTTATCTTTTATCATAATGAAGGAAAATTATAACTATCTAGTCTTCAACTCCATCAAGGACCCCATAAGGATTTAAAATACCTTAGTAAACAGTAAGTGCATTGTAAGCAACTTCTAAAACTCTAGAAGTGACAAAGACACCTGACTGTCTGGTAAAGAGCAGGTTGGCCACGTGTGGCAGTAGGCCTCAGCTCAGTCATTTGGGATCAGACCACGTTGGGTTCCAGGTGAAGTGATAACTCACAAGAATCTATTTAACAATTTATTAAGGGGTAAAATGGACAAACAAACTCACAAATACAGAACAAAACAGACACCACTGCTCATCCAGATGCTGGTGTTCTGCCATTCTATTGAAGGGTAAAAAGGACCAAGTGCTTTTCCACTGCTTGCACTGGCTCTAAGCACCCAAGAAAGAGACTGGACGACCCTCCCCTCAGTTTTATCTTGTCATGTATTCAGAGAAAACCATGCCCATAGGGCTTGTTACCCCAAATGCCATTGGTTAAATAGATCGAGCTCCCATAACAACTCCCTAACAACCAATCATTAAAATGTATAAGACTATGTGATGTGGGATTCTCCTCTGCATGTTGTAATTACCATTAATAAATAAAGAAACTGCTTTGGACTATATCAAGGCAGAACTTAGCTAAGCTGGGGGGGTGGGAACTATACTGAATACTGGGAAAAAGAAGGCGGAATCAAGAAGCCTTGTAGCCCCACCGGAGACAGACACCATAAGTTTGCCTAGTAAGCCACAGCCTCATGGTGATACACAGATTAATGGAGATGAATTAATTAAGATATGAGTTAGCCAGAAATACGTTTAAACTATTGGCCAAGCAGTATTGCAAATAATATAGTTTCTGTGTGATTATTTTGGGGCTGAGCAGTCGGGAACAAACAAGCAGGCTTTTACAACAAGTATGTGAGCCATTTTTATTCAAACTACTACATGCATATACAAAGAACGCTGTATCTATGGATTCCATGTGGAGTCAATCCACTCTGAACCAGAAATATTCACTGAAATTGCATCTCTATCAAACTTATGCACACTTTTCCCTTGTCATTGCTAAACAATACAAAGGAACAACTAATTACATAGGACTTAAATTATACTATGTACTGTAAGAATTCTAGAGATGATTTAAAGCATAAACAATGGCATGCATAGGTTTGTATGAATACTATACTATTTCATATACAAGAGATAACAAAATATGTAGACTTTTGTATCCATAAGGGGCCTACAGTCAACGACTTACAGATACTAATGATAACTATTTATACATATGCATGTATATGTATAATTTTATTAACATAGGAATACAATGAACATGAATTACATGTAAATAAAGATATGGATAAGAAATCAGAAATATATAGCCACCAAACTTAGTGAATTAACAGTCAAACAAAATTTTGTGGCTTCAGGTTCGGATACCTGATAGCAGAAAGAAAGACTGAGCTATAACAAAGGGGTTATTCCAATATGTAGAACACGCTGTAGAGAGAGTAAACTATGGTAAATGGCAGCCATATTTATTCAAAGAATGCAAAGGAAAAATAAAATTCAACTGAGGAAATGAAGACATCCAAGTCCCCCACTTGGCTATCATCATACTAAAATAATGGTAGCATATAATATAGAGAGCATATGGCAGCATTATAAAGAACTAAAAAGTTTAGTTCAAGATATAATGCGGTGGTACACAATTTTAATCCCAACACTTGGAGATAAAAGTAAGAAGGTTTGAATTCAAGGACATTCTCTAACTTTAGTGAGTTCAAGACCAGTCTGAGGCACATGATACCCCATTAAGAAATATGGATTCTATCTTACCAAAAGCAATCTACAGATTCAGTGCAATCTCCATTAAAATGACATATGTATAATGAACAATATTCAACTTCATATCGAAAAACAAAACAAGATAGCTAAAACAATCCTGAATAATAAAAGAACTTCTGGAGGAAACACCATCCCTGATTTCAAGCTGTACTAGAGAGCTATTATAATAACAACTGCACAGTATTGGTATAAAAACAGAGAGGTTGATCAATGGAATTGAATCTAAGACCCAGAAGCAAATCTACATGCCTATGGACATCCATTTTTTGATAAAGAAGCCGGAAATATCCATTGGAAAATGAAAGAATCTTTAACAAATGGTGCTGATCTGACTGTGTATCCACATGTATAAGAATGTAAATTGAGATATATTTATCATCCTGCACTAAACTCAAATCTAAGTGGATCAAAGACCTCAACATAAAACCAGATACACTGAACTCAATAGAAGAGAAATTGATGAAAAGCTTTGAACGCTTTGGCACAGGAGAAAACTTTCTGAACAGAACACCAATAGTAAAAGTACTAACAACCACAATTAATAAAAGGGACCTCATGAAATTGAAAAGCTTCTGAAAACAAATGACACCAACAATAGGACAAAATGGCCGTCTACAGAACAGGAAAAGATCTTCACATCCGAAAGAGGGCTTGAAAAAAATGGCCTCCAAAGGAATGAAAATGGTGGCTCGAAAGAAAATGGCCTCCAAAGAAAGTGGCACTATTAAGAAGTGTGGCCTTGTTGGAGTAGGTATGGCCTTGTTAGAGGAAGTATGTCGCTGTGGGGGGTGTTCTTTAAGGTCCCCTATGCTCAAGCTATGCCCAATGTCACAGACTACTTCTTTTTGCTTAAGGGTAAAGATGTAGAACCTCTTCCCCAGCCCGCATGCCACCAAGTCACACCCTGATGATAATGGATTAAACCTCTGAAACTGGAAGCCACCTCAACTAAATGTCTTTGCTTTATAAAAATTGCCATGGTCATGGTGTCTCTACACAGCAATAGAAACTTTAAGATAGGGCTAATTTTCAAAAATATGTAAAGAACTTAAGAAACTAGACATCAACAAATAAAATAATCCAATTAAAAAATGAGGTACAGATCTAAACAGAATTCTCAACAGAATAAACTGAAATTGCTAATAAACACCTACACTTAAAGAAATGTTCAACTTTTTTAGAAATCTGAGAAATGCGAATCAAAACAACTCTGAAAATCCATCTTATACCTGTCAGAATGGCTAAGATCAAAAAGTTTTTGATCATGCTGGAGAAGATGTGAAACAAAGAACACACTACTCCACTGCTGGTGGGAGTGCAAACTTGTACAGCCACTTTGGAAATCAGTGTAGTGGTTTCTCAGAAAAATCAGAAATCCATCTACCTCAAGACCAAGCTATACCACTCCTGAGCATATACCCAAAGGACCCTCAGTCTTACCACAAAGACACTTGCTCAACTATGTTCATTGTAGCTTTATTCATAAGAGCAAGCAACTGAAACAACCTAGATGTCCCTCAAGACATGGGTAAAGAAAATGTGGTATATTTACACAATGGAGTATTACCCATCTGTTAAAAAAAATACATCATGAAATTTGCAGGCAAAAGAATAGAATTAGAAAAAAATCATTCTGAGTGAGATAACCCAATAACAGAAAGGCAAAAATAGTATGTACTCACTTCTAAGGATATTAGCTATAAAGTAAAAGATAATCATATACAATCCACAGACCCAGAGAGTCAAAGTAACAAGCAAGACTCAATGGGGGATGCATGAATCTCCCTGGGAAGAAGAAATAAATAGATTTTTCAGATAGACTGGAGGCAGGGGGTGGATGGGAACAGAAGGGATTGGCAGCAGTGGGAATGGGAGTACGGGGAGAGATGACTGGAACTGGGGACATTTGTGGGGGGCAAAGTAGAAACCTAGTTCAATGGAAGCTCCCTGGAATGTATGAGGGTGACCCTAGTAAAGATTCCTAGTAATGGGGGATACAGAGTCTTAAACAGATTATATTCTGTAACCAGGCAAGTCTTTCAGCAGAGGAACTGGAACACCAACCCAGCTACAAACCATTTGACCTACAATTTATCCTGCATGCTAGATGTGCTGAGGTAAAGTTGCCACAGAACCTGTGGGAGTGGGAAGTAGAAGGGGAGAGACTAGAAGGAGATGAGGGAGGGGAAACTGAGGTAAGATGTAATATAAGAGACAAGAATAAATAAAAAAGAAAAAATATGGTTTCTAAACTGAATTCTATTGAACAAGAAGGGAGACATTTTCAAGAAAATGTGTGAACACAAACGTATCTAGATTATAACTGACACGCTTTAAGTGTATTTTTATAGAAAGATACCCATGGCCATATTGGGACAGTCATCATTCTAATTAGGAAAGAAATACCACACCCTCCATTAATCTATTACCATAGACTACCACTAATCTAGATTCCCTGTGTATTACCCAAATAGAGAAAATTTATACAAATAAAACCCTACCTCATTTGATGCTACTTTGTGGTGCTGGAGATCAAACCCAGAGCTTCAGACACAGTAGGTAAGTCACCAATAATTGAACTATACTCGGAGCCCTGCAATTGGTATTTTTATCACAGTTTTCTTTCGGTTAGTATAATGTCTTCAAAATTCTTCCATATATTACATGTCACACTTTTATTGCAGAAAACTGGATACACCGAAGTCCATAATTCAGTAAAGTATCCCATACAAAAGAGGTAACGAGGAGACAATGAGATGTTTGTTTGTTTGTTTCTGAAGCAGGGAAAAATTAGAATGTGCTATCATCTGTAGGCAATTCCCCAGAATCCCAGGCTTGTTTATCCACAATAATTATAAGCAAAGGGAGTTTCCGTAAAGACCCAAGAAACTTAGAGTACACACAATATGTGGGAAAATGGCAGCAACACTGACAGTAACTTAATGAATATAAATAAAAATAATAATAAAACTTTTCCTACCCCCAAATGCAGTCCTTACCGGCCACCAGGAGCTTATGCTGAGTCTGCCCCACCTTTCTGAAAGAAAAGTGTAACTTCCATTTTCTTTTCTCTGTCTCTTTCTTTGGTAGAAGTTAAGCAGGCTGTGTCTGGTGCTTTCTCTAAAGCTCCCCTCCGTGCCGTGTGGGTGACTGTCTGCCATGTGGCTGACCTCCATGTTGGCTTAAAACAGCATGGCATTTTTCCATTCTTCATTCTCCTCCTCCGGGCAGCTGATGAGATTTACAACTTGTCTGCCTCGAGTTTTTCTTTTAAACGCTAATAAAATGTTCCTCTTGGAGTAAACTTTCGTTTTCATGACTCTCAAAAAATTAAAAATAAATAAGCTTTGAAAAGACCCCATGCCAAGGCAGATGGCTCTCAGAAACTATGATCTTATGTAGCCACATTCAGATTTGGGGTTTTTAATCTAAATTAATATAAGAACATAGTTCCTCACTGTATTAACCATCTTTTCAGACTTTGATGGCTTCATGAACCCAGTCACTATCATATTAGAGAACATAGATAAAAATATTTTCATCTTCTCAGAAAATCCTTTTGGATAGCTCTGGTCTCCAGATCCATAAAATTGTCAGAGCCTAACCCATTTACTCATTCTAGAAATATTTATTAAAAGTCTCCTATGTGCCCTGGGGGCATCACTCAATTGTAGAATATGTGTTCACGTGGATTAGGTCCTAGGTTCCATTCCTAACAACACATGAAAGAGGGGAGTCTATTATCTGCAAGTCACCATGTGCCTCTAGGAATACCACAGCACACCAAACTTACAAAGCCCTCTGTGTGGAGTCTCAGTTGCTAGTGTTATGGAACAAAAGATAAACAAATAAAAAGTACTTGACAAGGATTTAGTGGTGATAAAATAGAAGAGGGGGAGTTGTTCTGAACATAATGGACTAGGACCTTGTGATAAACGTGCTCCAGAAGGATGCAGGGAAGAAACATGGACGGAATCTGTGCAAATGGGAGACAGAAAAACACCACAGAAAGAGAAAACAGCTGATTCCAAGGGCATATGGCAGGTGAAAGCTGGGTGTACTCCAAAAGCTGTGCACCTATACCTCAGTGACACGTGAAAGAGTAAAAGGGAAATCTAAGTAACTGTACAAGAACTACAGATTGGAAAGAAAAATAGTACTGTCATTTGGAAAGCCTGATCAAACTGCTTTAGTACATTTCTTTTATATCAAGGACATCACTAAATCAGAAGAGATATGTTTGAAAAGGTGATACCAAAAGAGCTTCATGAATCTTTTATCACAGCAAATCAGGCCATAAATAGAGAAATTTATTTTTTACATAATAATCATTTAGAGTCTCTAGAAAGTACTCTAGGGGCTAAAACAGAGGTTAAGTGAACTTGCTACTCTTGTAGAAGACCTGGATTCAATTCACAGCATCCACATGGCAGCTTATGACTGTCTGCACCTCCGGTTCCAGTGGATCTAACATACTCTTCTGACCTCCATGGGCACCAGGAATACATGTGATATACATACATATATACATGTTCTCACACATATACATAAAAAACAAATGTTTTTATGTAAAATCATGATTTTTATTGCTTTTAATTGAGCAATACATTTTCCCCTCTTCCTTTCCTTTCTCCCTTCTCCCCATCCACACTCCCCCTTGCCCCCATGCTCCCAATTTACTCAGGATATCTTGTCTTTTCTCCTTTCTAGGCAGATCCCTGTATTTCTTTCTTAGGGTCTTCTTTGTTGTCTAGGTTCTCTGGGGTTGTGGACTATAGCTTGGTTATTCTTTGCTTTATGTCTAAAAGCCACTTATGAGTGAGTACATATATTTTTCTTCTGTGTCTGGGTTACTGCACTCTGTATGTTTTTTTCCTAGAAAGTGGGAAGTAGCCTTAACACATAGGCATAGAAACCACTTCCTAAATATAATTCCAGTAGCACAGACACTGAGAGCAACAATTAATAAATCAATTAATAAATGCGACCTTTTGAAACTGAGAAGCTTCTTGAAAGCAAAGGACATGGTCAACAAGACAAAACAGCAGCCTACAAATTGGGAAAAGATCTTCACCAACCCCACATCAGACAGAGTACTGATATCCAAAATATACAAAAAACTCTAAGAAACTAGACATCAAAAAATATATGTAACGCAATAAAAAGGGGGGCATAGACCTAAACACAGAACTCTCAACAGATGAATCTTAAATGGCCGAAAGACACTTACAGAAAAGCTCAACATCCTTAGGTTCCATCTTATACCTGTAAGAATGGCCAAGAATGGTGCGGGAGAATTGTCTGTATTCTGTCAATCATGTTATAAATAATCGCTGATTGGCCAGGCAGGAAATATAGGCGGGAAAAGCAGACAGGAAGCAGAAATGATGTAATGAGAACAGGAGAATTCTGGGAAGGAGGAAGTTGATTCCTCCCACTCCTGCCCAGACCACTGAAGCAGCAGGATGTGATCTGCCCCACTGATAAAAGGTACTGAGCCACATGGCTAACATAGATCAGAAAGATGGGTTAATCAAGATGTGAGAGCCAGTGAGAGGCTAGAGCTAATGGGCCAATCAGCTTATAATTTAGGGAGACCTATGTGTGATTTTCTTTGGGGCTAAACAGTTGTGGGGTACCGGGTGGGACAGAAACCCCAACAAGCAGGCCTGGCCCTTCATGTTACACAAGAACAAAAACACTGATGACAGCTTACAATGAAGAGAATGTGGGGTAAGGGAAACACTACTCCATTGCTGGTGGGATTGCAAACTTGTATAGCAACTTTGGAAATCAGTATGGTGATTTCTCAGAAAATTAGGAATCAAACTACCTTAGGATCCAGCAATACCACTCTTAGGAATATACCCAAAGGATTCTCAATCATATCACAAGGACATTTATTCAACCATGTTCATAGCAGCATTATTCATAATAGCCATCACCTGGAAACAACCTAGATGGCCCTCCACTGAAGAATGCATTAGGAAAATGTGGTACATTTACACAATGGAGTACTACTCAGTGGTAAAAAAAATTAACATATTGAAATTTGCAGACAAAAACAAATCTTTTAACAAAGAAAGTACCCTAATCATAAACAATGAGTGAGGATCACTGGGATACAGTCATGCCTGTGCCAGGTCCCTAGGGCACAGGTTCCAGGCACGGAAAAGGAGGCCAAGGAGACAAATGATTGCTGCCACCATACATTGTCCTGATCTTGCAGTGCATGAGAAAAGGATTTCATTATCCCCAACCATGATAACCATTGGTACCCTGATTCTCACTCTATGGAGAGAAGACCACAAAAATTCAGAGTTCCACAGCTTCTCATAAAGGAGTTTGAGATTATAGGTACTCTCAGAAAATGAAGATATCCCAGGGTTTTCTTTTTTTGTGTGTGTATGTGCATGTGTAGTTGGGTATTTTATGGGGGGTGTTTGTAGTATGTGTGCATGTTTGCATGTTCAAAGTATGTAGGTACACGTATATGTGAAGATGCATATCAAGGGTACATGTGGAGACCATAGGCTGACAACAGGTATTTTCCTCCATCTCTATCAACCTGATATCTTTAGGCAGAGTGTCTCACCTAAATCCTGAGCTTGCTTATACAAGCTATCACATCTGCCTGCCATTTACATAGTACTGGTATTTTATACTCTAATCCTGACACTTACATGGTAAGCATTTTACCTCCTGAGCCAATTTCTCACCTAAATCCAGAGCTTGCTTATATAAGCTATCACATCTGCCTGCCATTTACATGGCACTGGTATTTTATACTCTAACCCTGACACTTACATGGTAAGCATTTTACCTCCTGAGCCAATTTCCCAGGTCTTGTTTTTGCTGTTTTGTTCTTGTTTCATTTTGTTGTTTTGCTTGGGGACAGGATCTCAATATGCAGCTCAAGCTGCATTTGAATTTTTACTTCTTTTGCTTTAGCTGCCTGAGTGCTGAAATCACAAGCCTACAACACCACACCCAGCTACTTAAAGTGAGTATTTTGTGGTAAGCAATTAAGGATAAGTTGGAAGCTTCATGGATCTCTAAATCACAGGCCATCCTCTTTATGCAGGAGAATCAAAAATAGAATAGCTATGAAGAGCCCATCTAGGGTCAAAGAAAGACTTAAATGTTAGTCATAAAACAACTACAAGCCCAAAAATATGAAGTATAATAAGTAAAATAAAAATTTACTAGAGAGGCACAATAGTAGACTTAAGCTACAGGAAGGAACAATCAGCAAACATTTAGATAGATAAAGGGCTTCTAAACTAAAACAGAGAAAACTAAAAAGAATCACAAAATATAATGTCACTAAGCATACTGATATATAAGAAACAAGAAAAGAGATGTCAGGATAATATTTTAATAACTAATAGTAAGAAATTCACAATTTTATGAAAACCATTTATATATGCAAAATCCATAAAATCAGTATAGTACATTAAAAAATTTTCAACCCCAGAGAAATGGTATAAATGTTCCAAAAGCCAAAGAGAGCCTTAAAAGCAACAACAGAGCAACATCTAAAGACATATAAGGTGGATAGAGTATAGATCATAGGAAGGAAGAAATTAAAACATATGGGGGTTAAGTGAAGAAGATGATGGCACTGTAGGCCAGAAGAGAGGGAATGGAAAGGATAGCTAACAGGATTCTTGAAAAAAAGCCATATGGAAAACATTGTTTTATAAACTTCATACACACACACACACACACACACACACACACACATTTATTCACACACATAAATATAAATGAGTTACCCTAAAGAGAGGATAATGCTCCTCCAAGTAGCCATAAGTTGCCAAATAAAGAGTCCAGTGCCAGGTGAGGTCTACGTCTACTCAACTGGTTGGTTGGAAGTAGACAGAAAACCCCAGGACCCTGTAGGATATTGCTGTTCCTCTTGATTGCCCATCAGCAGTGCATGGTAAGACCCTATTGCAAAAGATACCACCCATTTGGTCATGGGACTTGAAGAAATCCAGTTGTGACTGATCAAGCAGCTACTTCCCAGGTGGTTAGCTTTCACAGCCCTGGAAGGTGCTTTGCGGGCTTCTGGGAAACCAAAGGCAAGAGTCTTTACCCAGCTCTGAGCTCTACTTATGGATGCAATAGTGTCATGAAGGATCCAGAGGAAAGCAAGCACTTTCTTATGCAATTCAAGGCCCACTCCTTAGGAGGAAGTACACATCTGCTATTATAAATCTCTTCAAGAATCTATGATCAGTGAGCTCATAGATACCAGACATGAGCCTACTACTATTATTTTGCTAAATGGCTACGCCACAAACTGTTCTGAAAATATATTTCTGTGGGCTATGAAGTTAGGAGGAAGATAGAAGGGAGGGGCACTAGGAAGAATGGAAGGGCAGTAGTAGTGGATAGATATGCTAAAAAAAAAACCACTGTACGATTGCATAAAATTCTCAAAAACTAAAAATATTTAAAGATAAAAACTTTAAAAGATACATACTTACTAACTAATAAAAATGTTCTGCTGTAGGAAGGAATACCAGTATGAATGATGCTATCATTTTGGCTTAATTCAAACATGTATCATATATATATATATATATATATATATATATATATATATATATATATATATATATTAAAAGACAAAGAAGAGAGAATCTCAAGTTGTTGAAGATACTGTAGAAGAAATGGACAGTTCAATCAAAGAAAATACTAAATTAAAAAAAAAACCTCAGACACAAAACATCCAGGAAATTTGGGACACTATGGACCAAATCTATGAATAATTGGAACAAGAAGGGAGAAGGAACCTAGGTCAAAGGTAGAGAAAATATTTGTAACAAAATCATAGAAGAAAAATTTTCAAACCAAAAGAAAGATACCTATCAATGTACAAGAGGTATACCAAGTACCAAATAGACAGAACCAGAAAAAAACTCCCAACAACACATAATCAAAACATAAAATGCACAGGACAAAGAAAGAATATTAAAATCAGCAAGAGAAAAAGATCAAGTCACATAGAAAGACTACCCTATTATAACTAACACCTGGTATTTCAATAGGGACTCAGAAAGCCAGAGTGCCTGGATAGACAGATGTTCTATACCTTCTAAGAGACTGCACATGCCAGCCCGGACTACTATACCCAGCAAAACTTTAAATCACAATAGAGGGAGAGAGAGAATTCCACGACAAAACTAGATTTAAGCACTGTTTAGAAATCCAGCTGTACAGAAAGCACTAGAAGAACAACTTCATTCTGAAGAGAAAGTTAACTACACTAAAGTGGACACAGGGAATAAATAATCCCAGAACAGTCAAAAGAGGAAAGAAAAGTATATACCATAACAAAAATGGGCAATAAACATTACTCACTAATAAGATTCAATATTAATAGTCTTAATTCTACAATAAAAATACATTATTCTGTTGCATCCAAGAAACACACTTTATCACCAGGGACAGCTATCACCTCGGAGTAAAAGGATAGAAAAAATTTTCTCTAAGCAAATGGATCTAAGAAGCAAGCTAGAGTTGTCAATTTAATATCTGACAAAATGGACTTTGAAACAAAAATAACCACAAAAGATAGGGAAGAACACTATATACTCATAAGGAAAAAATTCTACCAAAAGGATCTTAACATCTATGGACTAAGCACAAAGGGAACCCAAGTTCATAAAAGAAACACTACTACAACAACTAAAACCACATATTGACCCTCACACAGTGATAGTGCATGACTTCAATACCCCACCCTCACCACAGACATCCAGGCGAAAACTAGACAAAGAAGTGATGGAGTTAAATAATGTCATAAATCAATTATACCCAATAGACATCTACAGAACATCCCACCCACACACCAAAAAAAAATACTTTCTTTTCAGCAGTCCATGGAACTTCCTCAAAAACTGATCACATATTAGAAAATGAAGCACAAAGATATGAAAACATTGAAATAGCACTCTGCAAGCCATAGGACCATCATCGATTAAAGCTTCATATTAGTAACAAAAAATAGCAGGAAGTATACAAACTTAACAACCACAAATAAATGAAATTGTGTCAAGACAGAAATCAAGAAAAAGTTAACTTTTTAGAATTTAGCGAAAATGAAAATACAATATACCCAAACCTATGATATATAATGAAGGCAGTTCTAAGAGTCAAGATCATAGCACTAAGAGCCTACATAGAAAAAAAAATGGAGAATTTCCGTACTTACTAATTGACAACACAGTTGAAGGTTCTGGAAAACTACTAAGAAATAATGCCCAAGAAGAGTAGATGGGACGAAATAAACTCAGGGCTGAAATCAGTGAAATAAAAACAAACAAATTCAACAATACAAAAAGAATCAGTGAAATGAAGAGCTGATTCTTTGAGACTACCAACAACACAGACAAACCTTTTACAAAATTAACCAAAGGATGGAGAAATGATCCAAATTAATAAAATCAGAGATGAAAAGACAGACATTACAACAGAAACTGAGGGAGTTTCAAGAACCTAAAGAGCATACATTTAAAATCTGTATTCCACCAAACTGGAAAACCTAGACGAATGGATAAATTTCTAGATGTATATGACCTACTAAAGTTAAATCAAGATCAAATAGGCATTTTAAATGGACTCATAACCCCTAGTGAAATAAAAGTAGAAGCAGAAATTAACCATCCCTCAAAAAGCTGAGTATCAGATAGAATCAGTGCAGAAGCCTACCAGACCTTCAAAGAAGAACTAAAGACTAAATTCTGCAAATTATTCCACAAAATGAAATACCCAAATCTATGATATATAATGAAGGAAGTTCTAAGAGTAACTGAAGGAACATTTCTTAATTCTTTTTTACAAAGTCACTGTTACCTTGATACCAAAAGAAAAGAGAAGAAAAAGAGAAATATAAAAGTGAGAAAACTACAGACCAATATCCTTTAGAAACATAGATGCAAAATCTCAAAAAATACTTATAATCCAAATCCAAGAATACATCAAAAAGATGATCCACCATGATGAATTAAGTTGACTTCAGTCAAGAGATGAAGGGATGGTTCAACATAACTAAATCAATGGACATAATCCATCACATAAACAGACTGAAATACAAAAACAACATGATCATCTGATTAGAGGCAGAAAAGGCATTTGAGAACATCCAACATGCCTTCATGATAAAAGCCCTGGACAGACTACAGACAAAATGGACATATCTCAACATAATAAGGTAGTTTATTGCATGCTCACCCACAGCCAACATCAACATATATGGAGAGAAACTCAAAGCATTTCCACTAAAATCAGGAACAAGACAGGATCGCTACTCTCTTCAGATCTATTCAATACAGTACTTGAAGTCTTGGCTAGAGCAATACAACTGAAGGAGATAAAGGGTTACAAACAGGAAGGGAAGAAGTGGATATATATTTATGTCAGATGATATGGATTATTTCAGTAAAGATTCTTCCAAGAAAGTCTACATCTGATAAACACTTTCAGCAAAGTGTCAGAATATAAAATTAATAAACAAAATCAGTAGTCTTCCTATATGCAAATGACAAACAGACTGGGAAAGAAATCAGAGAAAGGGTGCCTTTCACAGTAGCCTCGAAAAAAATCTTGGGGTGATTCTAAACAAGCAAGTGAAAGAGTTGTATAATAAAAATTTTTAAAGACATTAGAATATGGAAATACCTCCCATGCTCTTGTATCAATAAAACATATGAAATCATAAAAATCCAAGATAGCTAAAACAATCTTGAATAATAAAAGAATAGCTAGAGGTCTCACCATCCCAGGCTTCAAGTTAAATTATAGTGCTATAGTAAAAAACCAGCATGCTATTGGCCTCAAAATGGACAAGTTGATCAATGTAATAAAACTGAAGACCCAAGCATAAGTCCACATATATATGAACACCTGATTTGGACCGAAAACACACACTAAAAAAAGACACCATTTTCAACATATGCTGTTGGTCAAACTGGATGGCTATATGTCAATATAAATGAGAAAAGATCCATATGTATCAGCCGGCACAAAACTAGGATCAAGAACATCAATGTAAAACCAGATACCTTAAATGTAATAAAACAGTCAGCACAGATTAGGCTTGAAATTCACTGGCACAGGGAACAGGACACCTGTGCTTAACCCATTTATTGATTAGCAAGATTTGTATTTTGATACTTAATTTTGGCAATTACTTGTATATCCTATATATTAACTAATTAGCAATGTGTGCGAAGCTTTCTCAAAAATAAAACCCAGCTATACCACTCCTGGGCATATGCCCAAAGGACTCTATTTCATAATACAGAGATGCTCCACATCCTGAGCTATTGCTATTTCCTTGACAAGAAATGGAATCAGCCTAGATGGCCATCGACAGATAAACTGATAATGAAAGTATGGCACAAACACACAATGGGATTTTACAGCAATAAAGTAAAATGAAATCTGCTGGTAAATCAATGGAACTGAAAAAAAATTATGCTGAGTAAAGTAGCCCAGACCCAGAAAGACAAATACACCATTTCCTCTCTTGTATATTTGTTTAAACCTCTAATTTTTACATATGCATATTTTGAGGACAGTGAGTATGGGTGTAGGTCATGAAATAAGGAAGGCACCTATTGGTGGGGAAGCAAACATTTCCACAAGCTGTGGAAAGAGTAATAGAACATGTGAAGTTGGTATAAGCAGGAAAGCGGCCGAGAGCTAGGGAGAGTGGTTGGGTACCAGGGAGAAGCAGCCCAAACAAAGGTATTAAAGTGTAAAAGAACTTGACACTTTGTGTGTAAAAATATAAATCAACAAGAATAAAAAAATAAGGTAAAAGAAAGAAATACTAATTTTAAAATACCAATATCATGCTAAGCAAAACTATCCAAAATGAAAAAAAAAGAAGAATGAGAATTTTTTTAAAGGCACAGAATTCTGTTAATATCATTTTTTAAAATGTTGATGTTGGAGCTAGAGAGATGGTTCAGTCGGAAAAGTGCTTTCCAAATAAGCACGAGGATGGAATTGGAGTTCCAGCACCTACAGAAAGCCAGCTGCTGCGGTGCACGCTTCCAATCCCAGCATCAAGGATCGCTAGAGAGAGCTTCAGGGGACGCCAGTCAGTCTAGCCGCACTGACAAGCTCATGCTTGTCTCAAAAACAAAACAGATAACACCTGCCAATATTCATTCTCTCTCTCTCTCTCTCTCTCTCTCTCTCTCTCTCTCTCTCTCTCTCTCTCTCTCTCTCTCTCTCTCTCTCTCCCCCCCCCCCAACACACACAAACACACACACAATTGTGAATAAAATTAAGTGATGGAAGACAATTGAAATTCACTCACACCAAAAACAAAGAATAGACATAAAGGCTATGGCAAAAGACAACTGACTTAGTTAGAGTGTCTGCTGCTATGATAAAACACCAGGAACAAAAGGAAAATTGGGGAAGAAGGGGTTTATTTGGCTTGCACTTCAGCACTGCTGTTCTGCACTGAAGGAAGTCAGGACAGGAACTCAAACGGGGTAGGATACCAGAGGCAGGAGCTGATGTAGAGGCCAAGGAGGGGTGCTGCTTACTGGCTTGTTTCCCATGGCTTTCGTGGCCCATCTTGATATAGAACCCAGGACCACCACTCCAGACACTGCATAACCCACCATAGGTTAGACCCTCCTCACTGATCACTAAATGATAAAATACCTCATTTGAGCTGGAGCTCATCGAAGTATTTCCTCAAGGGAGGCTCCTGCCTCTGATGACTCTAACTAGCATCAAGTTAATACACAAAACCAGTCAGCACAAGAATATAAACACATCTTCCTTAACCAATTTAACAACAAATGTGTAGACTATTTATTAGACCTAAAACATAAAGAAATGAAACCTACTTCACAATGACAGCACAAAGGACGTGTAGAGGATTGGGAGAGGGGTATAATGAGAAACTACAGAAAACAAGAAAACTAAATGGAAATTCTAATATAGCATATTTTATTAACATATACTGGCTCTCCATTCTTCGGTATTTCAGAAGATGTATAAAATAATAACAATATAGGTTGGATTTATAATATTGGAGAATATATATAACAACAATAGGCACCAAAAAAGGGGGAAAGTGGAGAGGAACCAGGTGAATAAGTGGACCTTCTGTACATCACTGAAACAGAACATCCAAACAGATTCTGGCAAATCTTGGTGTAAGTTTTAAGTTTTAGAGTAGAAACCAAGAAAAAAATACATATATACAGTGAAAATTCATGGATTAAACATTACGCTAGACTAAATCCACTTAATTAAAAAAGTTTTAAAAACCCAGATGACTAAAAATACATGACTCATATAGGCCTGGGTCTGTTGACTCATGCCTGATGTCACTGCACTTGGTGAGCTGAAGCTTATTCGTTGTTGTTAAGACTACAATCTGTGATCCTAAAGAAGCTAAATAAGAAGGTGAACCCAAAGAAAAACATATAGTTGTTATTCTGGGTATGGGAAGTAGACAAGATTGCCGGGCAAAAAATTGGGAACTTGGGGGTGGGGTGGGACGGGGTTAAGGGGAGATGGGGAGAGAAAAGTAAGAAGGGGAGGATGGGGGGAACTTGGGGAAACGGGATGATTGGGAGAAAGGAAGGTTGGATAGGGGAGCAGAGAAGCACATATCTTAATTAAGGGAGCCATCTTAGGGTTGGCAAGAGACTTGGACCTAGAGGGGCTCCCAGGTGCCCAGGGCGATGTCCCCAGTTAGTTCCTGGGGCAGCTGAGGATAGGGAACCTGAAACGACCCTATCCTATAGCCATACTGATGAATATCTTGCATATCACCATAGAACCTTCATCTGGTGATGGATGGAGATAGGGACAGAGACCCACACTGGAGCACTGGACTGAGCTCCCAAGGTCCCAATGAGGAGCAGAAGGAGGGAGAACATGAGCAAGGAAGTCAGGATCACGAGGGGTGCACCCACCCACTGAGACAGTGGAGCTGATCTACTGGGAGCTCACCAAGGCCAGCTGGACTGTGACTGAAAAAGCCTGGGATAAAACCGGACTCTCTGAATATGGCGGACAATGAGGGCTGCTGAGAAGCCAAGGACAATGGCACTGGGTTTTGGTCCTACTACATGTTCTGGCTTTGTGGGAGCCTAGCCAGTATGGATGTTCACCTTCCTAGACCTGGATGGAGGGGGGAGGACCTTGGACTTTCCACAGGGCAGGGAACCCTGACTGCTCTTCGGACTGGAGAGGGAGGGGGAGAGGAGTGGGGGGAGGAGGAGAAGAGTGGGAGGAGGGAGGGAAATGGGAGGCTGGGAGGAGGTGGGAATTTCTTTTTTTTTTCTTTCAATAAAATAAATAAATAAGACTACAAACTGGTACCGTTTGTACAGTCCTCTGGAAATCAGTTTGGATAGCTCTTAAAGAGTTAAAACTAAAGCTAGCATGCGACCCAGGGCCACTCCTTGGCATATGTCCAAAGGGCTTGACATCCTAACTCCACAGATACCTACTCTGTCATGTTCATTGCTGCTCTATCCACAATAGCCAGGAAATGGAAACAGCCTAAATGGATGATGGAAATGTGGTGTATACACACCATGGAATGGTAAGATGTAAAGAAAAATGAAATCACCAAATTTGCAGAGAAATGGAAGGAACTAGAAAATATCGCATTAAATGAGGTAACACAGACCAGCATCACATGGTCTCTCTCATCTGATGTTCCTAGCCAAAATCTCCAAATGTGAGCAGATAATCTGGGGAAATGGCAGAAATCAGAGAGGAAAAAGGAATTTTTAGAGATGGGTTACTAGAGAGGGTATGGCAGGAAGGATATAAGTGACATGAAGGGAGAAACGGGAAAAGCAGTCCCCAGAGTTAACTAGGGGGGAGAGGAAGAGGTCAACCCAGAAGGAGGAAGAGGAAAAAAACAATACTAAATGGACTTGACAAAAATCATAAGGAGGGCTAGAGAGGTGGTTAAGCTATTAAAGGCTAGTCTCACAACCAAAAACAAAAGAAAAAGCCACAGGAACCATTTTTATTTACGTAAGATTACATATAATACATTAAGTATATATGTATTTATATACACACACATACATACAGTGTGTGAGGGTGGGGTATGGTTATGCCACTCGAGCTGATAAATCTACCCCCAATAGTCACTAACTACCTAACAAAACACCAGTAGCCAGCATGAGAAAATGTCTTTAAAGCTGTTGGTGGGAGAGCTCAAGAGACTACCAAATCCATAAAAGCTATTATTGTTTCCCTTGATTGCCTCCCAGAAGTTGAAACTAAGTTCCTATTGCCAAAAACACCACACACTTTGGACACAGGACTTGCAGGACCCGAGAAAGCTCTGACCTAAGAATCCTCCAACCTAAGCTCCAGTTTTCCTAGTATCAGAAGGTACTGTATAAGCTGCAAAGGTGAGAAGCCACCAATATAGTACTACCCAGCTGGGACACCTATGGACCACAGCAGTGACTGAACATGGAAAGATATCCCTAAAGACACAACAGAGACACTCATTTTGGCAATCACTGACAGTACTATAGTTGGACTTTAAGCCACTCAACAGGAGAGAAGTCATGGCTTCTGGTAGAAACCTACCAAACTTTCCAGATCTAATGTGGCCATCGACCTTCGAGGAGAACATTTTACCACCACTTCATTGGACCAGCGTAATTCCTAGCTGCACTTTAAATATGTATCCTTATTCCAACATGTAAGTATAGCTCCCATACCCTCATCTAGGAAGTGCTCTTTGCAGCAAAGATCATTATAAAACAGCATGACTGGTCAATCTCCAGAGATCAACTGATAGTGGGTTACCCAGCGCTAACAGATGCACCTACAATACAACTGCACCTCAGGCTCCGCCTACAATACAACTGCACCTCAGGCTCCGCCCACAATACAACTGCACCTCAGGCTCCGCCTACAATACAACTGCACCTCAGGCTCCGCCTACAATACAACTGCACCTCAGGCTCCGCCTACAATACAACTGCACCTCAGGCTCCGCCTACAATACAACTGCACCTCAGGCTCCACCTACAATACAACTGCACCTCAGGCCCCGCCCACAATACAACTGCACCTCAGGCTCCGCCTACAATACAACTGCACCTCAGGCTCCGCCCACAATACAACTGCACCTCAGGCCCCGCCCACAATACAACTGCACCTCAGGCTCCACCTACAGTACAACTGCACCTCAGGCTCCGCCTACAATACAACTGCACCTCAGGCTCCGCCCACAATACAACTGAACCTCAGGCTCCGCCTACAATACAACTGCACCTCAGGCTCCACCTACAATACAACTGCACCTCAGGCTCCACCTACAATACAACTGCACCTCAGGCTCCGCCTACAATACAACTGCACCTCAGGCTCCGCCTACAATACAACTGCACCTCAGGCTCCGCCTACAATACAACTGCACCTCAGGCTCAAGAAAGAAGGTAGAAGAGGGTATGGAAAGACTGTGATTGTCACAGGAACAAGTGGTCTGTTATGAGATTCTGTCTACTAGAAATGACAGGGGAACTACATCTGTTGAAGGTACATCAACAATACGGTTGTCTAACGAGGACTGAACAATGGCAATACCAATAGATATGCTATCATAGAAGGGTGTTCCCATAGAAACCCACTCTACACAAAGAACCTTAGGCAAAGAAGGACTTCTGAGAAAAGAAAGATCAGTCATCTCCAGGGATGAGAGCCATGATTGGTTATTCAATTCTAAGTGATTATCCCTGAAATCATATATAAATATTCAACAATAAATGGACTCAGCACGTTATACTTACATGTGTATTTATACATATGTAATAATAAGAACTAAATAAAAAGAACACAAAATTGAGAGGTGGTTAAGGGGGTACATGAATGGGGTGGAAAGTAGAAAAAGAAAAGGGAGGTGGCAGAATTATATTTTAATTTTTCAGTGTTTTATTTTTTTGAACTATTATTGTATTCTTTTCCTTTTAGGGATTACAATATTATTACATCATTTCCCCCTTTGCATTCCTCCTTCAATATCTTCCCATGTAGTTTTTCTTGATGTCTTTCAAATATATATATTTTAAAAGTTCCCATGACAAAGACAGAACACCTACCTGTAGTCCCAAATACTCAGAAGGCTGTGTTCAAGTTAAACCTGGGATACATAATAAAACCCTATCTCAAGAAAACAAAATCATTTTTAAAATTATACTTCCTTTAATTCATTAGTAAATAAAATTGGAAATAAGACTAAAAGTAAAAATTATTGTTGGCCAAAAATAAAGGAACACCCTTTATGTTGTTCATGGTGAGGTTATAATTCTGGTGAATTTACTAACTATAAAAATATTAAGGTGTATATATCCAAGTCCCTTGAAATTTCATTCTGATAATTACATATGAATACTATTAGGATTATGAGCAAAAATATGTATAACAGTATCATTTATAAATGTCAAATGCCTGAAATATGAAAGAAACAATAAGTGTCAATTAATAAGAGAAAAGACAAAGGATTTATGAAATATACACAGAATAGAATACTATATAGCAACAACAATGAAGAATAAGGCTTTCCACAGCAACATGGACAAATTGCTAGAGGATAATTACGAATGAGAAGAGTAAATGATAAGAGAATACTACACTGTAACATCATTCAAATAACACAAGCCAGTACATAGATGTGTGTTTGTGTTCAGTTGAGCCATATAAACTCGTCAAAAGTAAATCATTGTTCAAACATGCTAGAATAATGGCAATCGAATTTACTGCAACCTGTAGCAAATCCACAAAAAGAAAAACAAAACAAGGGGATGTTGAATAGTATATGATGCCCTCTTTTGGTATCTATGGGAACCCACACAAGTGGCAGATACATACACATAAATAAAAATAAATATTTTAAAAATATATACTAATAATTAAAACGGAACCAAAGTGATTATTATGAATTCATAATATTAAGAAATATTATGAGTATATATACACCAACAAATTAGATTTAAATGAGATGGAAATAATCCTACATCATACTAAAACTTATAAAGACATATAGAGTTTAACAAGCCATATAAAGAGTTTAATTAGTCATTCAAAATCTTATCATGAGGAAAACTCCAGGCCCAGAAATTTTCACTAGTATATTTTATCATACAAAAAGATCAATGCCAATAATCAACAAGTTATTCTAGAAAGTAGAATGCATACTAATTTTGATTCATTCTACAAAGAGAGTATTGCAATAAAGCCAAACACACCACCACTAAGAACTAAAGAGCAACGGTTATACTATATATATATATATATATATATATATATATATATATATATATATATATATATGCAAGTATTTCAGAAAAATATTAGAAAATAAATCCAAAACATATCAAAGAGATTATGGTGGCCACCTGGGATTTATCCAGCTATACAAGACTGGTTTAATATCTGAAAATTCAATAATGTAATAAAGCATATTCATAAAATAAGTGACAAAACCATAATACCACCTAGTCACTAGACATAATTCAACATGGGTTTATAATAACAAACAAGACTAACAAGTTACAAGAGAACTTTTTCCCCTAATAAATGGCATAATGGGAAGGAATACGTGCGTTTTTAAAACTGAAGAAAAGACAAAGATGTCCAATTTTACCTTTTTAGATTGCCTACATTCTGTTTTATTTTTCTTTTATAAATCATTTATTTTTATGTAAGTACATTCATGTTTATACGTGCCTACTAGAATATGTGCACTCATGCGTGTACAGCTGTGTGCACAAAGGCCAAAGGAATGTGTCACTGTTTGTCACTCTTTAGTTATTCCTTTGAGGGAAGTTTCTCCCAGAACCTGAGCTCACAAGTTCTCAATTATCTGGAAGCCAGGAAGGTAGTCCTGCTATCTGCCCCGCTCAGTGCTGAGGCTACAAGCATTTGCAGCAATGCCCGGCTTATTATATGGGTGCTGAGATCTAAACTCCATTCCTTAGGCTTGTGCAATAAGCACTCTTGACTATGAGCCATCTCTCTAGCCCTTAAGTTTTCTTTCTTAATGACATGGTTCCATACACTTCTTAAAAATCCTCTCACACAAATTATCAGACCTAACAAACAAGTTCAATGAGATTACGGACACAAGGTCAATACATAAAAGTCAACAGTCAAGAGGTTTCTATTTAGTCATAGAGTAACTGCCTATGTACAAGGCCCAGTGTTAGATGCTCACCAATAAAAAATTCAATTGCATTCCTATATATGAATAATGAATAACATTTAAAAGAATTATTAGAGAACTTAATCTACTACAGCATAAATAGAATGAGATATTTCAGAGTAAAAATTTTCATATACAGAAAACTTTGCAAAGAAAATTAAATGGGATCTCGTTTTATTTAAAAGGGTCAAGACGCCAATTCTCCCCAATATTAATTTAAATATCCAATATAATTGCCATCAAAATTTTAATGGACTGTTTTATAGTAACTGACAAGAAGAACATTAAGTTAAACAGAAATGCAAAGCACTTACAATAACAAAAATAATTTTGCACAGGTAGAAAGAAAACTGAAAGACTTTCATTGCCTGCCTTTTAAATCTATTTACAGAAATCAGGCAATATAGAAAGATCCTTATATTTACAACTAATTAATATTCCCAAAGGTATCATAGCAATTCATTAGAGAAAGTAAGACTATCACTATTATATTACTGAGAAAATTTGATCATTTAAAAGGAAAAAAAAAGCCTTCGAGCCAGTTGTGATGGCAAATACATGTAATCCTGGCACTTGGGAGGCAGAGGTAGAACCACTAAGAGTTTCAGAACAGGGTTACATGGTGAGAGTCTGTCTCAAAAAAAAATAAAATAAAGACAAACAAAATACCTAGGGTTATAACTCAGTGCCCGAGCAGTTGCCTAGCACCCTGTACAAAGGTTCAATACTCAGCACTGGAAATGAAAGAACCTGGGCCTCCAATACAAGCCATATACAAACATTATCTAGCGATAGATCAAACACATAAGAAAAACAATTTAAGTAGTATTTTTTCTTTATAAACATATCCATTGCAGCCTGGCAAGGTCGAAAACTGGAAATAGTTCAATATCATCAACTGGGCAACAGAATAACAATGTAAAGCAATCCACACAAGAGAGTTCTATTCAGTAATAAAAAGGAAAAAAGTTAGAGAAGTTTGTGTTTATCACTGATGTCTTAGAAAACAGTATGGTATCTGAGAGAGGCCATATATAAGACCAGTTTTATGAATATTCAGAAAAGGCAAACATACAAAAAGGCAACCCACTGATTGGGAGAAGATCTTCACCAACCCCACAACATACAAAGGTCTGATCTCCAAAATATATAAAGAACTCAAGAAACTAGACCTTAAAATGCTAATTAATCCAATTAAAAAACAGGGCACTGAACTGAACAGAGAATTCTCAACAGAAGAAGTTCAAATGGCCAAAAGACATTTAAGGTCATGCTAAACCTCCTCAGCGATCAGGGAAATGCAAATCAAAACAACTTTGAGATATCATCTTACACCTGTCAGAATGGCTAAAATCAAAAACACCAATGATAGCCTTTGCTGGAGAGGTTGTGGAGTAAGGGGTACACTCATCCATTGCTGGTGGGAATGCAAACTTGTGCAACCACTTTGGAAAACAGTGTGGCGGTTTCTCAGGAAATTTGGGATCAACCTACCCCAGGACCCAGCAATACCACTCTTAGGAATATACCCAAGAGATGCCCTATCATATTACAAAAGCATTTGTTCAACTATGTTCATAGCAGCATTATTTGTAATAGCCAGAACCTGAAAACAACCTAGATGCCCTTCAATGGAAGAATGGATGAAGAAAGTGTGGAATATATACATATTAGAGTACTACTCAGCGGTAAAAAACAATGACATCTTGAATTTTGCATGCAAATGGATGGAAATAGAAAACACTATTCTGAGTGAGGTAACCCAGACCAAAAAAGATGAACATGGGATATACTCACTCATAATTGGTTTTTAGCCATAAAGGACATTGAGCCTATAATTCGCGATCCTAGAGAAGCTAAATAAGAAAGTGAACCCAAAGAAAAACATATAGTTATCCTCCTGGATATTGGAAGTATACAAGATTGCTGGGAAAAAATTGGGAACTGGGATGGGGGGGATGAGGGAAAGGGGAGATGGGGAGAGAAAAGTGAGAAGGGGAGGATGGGGAGAGCTTGGGAGAATGGGATGGTTGGGATAAAGGAAGGGTGGATATTGGAGCAGGGAAGTATATATCTTAATTAAGGGAGCCATTTTAGGGCTGGCAAGAGTCTTGACTCTAGAGGGGTTCCCAGGGGTCCAGAGAGATGTCCCCAGCTAGGTCCTTGGGCAGCTGAGGAGAGAGCCTGAAATGGCCATACTAGAGCCATACTAATGAATATCTTGCATATCACCATAGAACCTTCATCTGGCGATGGATGGAGATAGAGACAGAGACCCACATGGGAGCACTGGACTGAGCTCCCAAGGTCCAAATGAGGAGGAGAAAGAGGGAGAACATGAGCAAGGAAGTCAAGACCGTGATGGGGCAACCACCCACTGAGACGGTGAGGCTGAGCTCACCAAGGCCAGCTGGACTGGCACTGAAAAAGCATGGGATAAAACCGGACTCTCTGAACATGGCGGACAATGAGGGCTGCTGAGAAGCCAAGGACAATGGCACTGGGTTTTGATCCTACTGCATCTATTGGCTTTGTGGGAGCCTAGTCTGTTTGGATGCTCACCTTCCTAGACCTGGACGGAGGCGGGAGGACCTTGGACTTCCCACAGGGCAGGGAACCCTGACTGCTCTTTGGACTGGAGAGGGAGGGGGAGAGAAGTGGGGGGAGGGGGAGAGAAATGGGAGGAGGCAGAAATTTTTAATAAAAAAGAAGAAAGTAGAACATTGAAGGTAGATCTTAATGGGGTTCTGAAAATGTTCTACAACAGAATTATAGAGTGGGTGTGCTGCTAAATAAAGTTAATGAACATTTTTTCAATTGTATACTTTAAATCAGTAGTATTATGATCTGTAAAAATATCTCAAAAAAGATTATTTCTAAACCTGAACCTATGAACCTACTATGAACCAACAATTCTACTTCTAAGTAAATAGGCAATACATGTCTATTACTATGTACACGTTCACTGAAAAATGTGTTCACTTAAAGACATGCACTAGAACATTATAGCAGTGGTATTTGTAATAGTCTCATAACTTTATGGTGAATTCTCATAATTTTATGATGCTGGCTCAGCATCCATTTTGATCGTTTGACCTTCTTCTACCTGAAGCAGAGCTTAGTACTTCACCTTCAACATAACTTTGAGTTCTCCATGTCCTCTACGCTCCCCAGTGTGGTGGTTCAGGTACATATATTCCTATAACATAGTAGGAATAACCTCCCATTCACCCCATGCCCCTGCACAGATTGTTCTTACATGCCATGGTGACAGCCGTCCTCCCATAGTGTAACCACATGGAACTTGCTTTGAACCCATCAATTGGAATTCTCTATAGAAAATCTGCTTGGCTATTGTCCTAGACCCAAATTAGGACCTCATCCTACTGGTCCAAAGTAGCTTTTATCTGTGGGCTGAGGACAACACCCTACAATCAATGATACTCACCAGTTCCCATTTTATCTCAGAAACTTGTGAGGAATAAACTCTTTTGTTATTTCATGGTTTGTGTGCGGATGCCTCTTCTCTGTGTCACCAGAATGACACATCCATATTTAACTTTAATCCACTTAAGGCTCCCTGAGAGAGTGGCTAAGCTGGCAGTAATGAACTGGATAGACAAGAGCCATGGGTCATGTGCCAGGACAAATGAGCTTCCTGTGACTAAGACAGCTAATCATAGGTCAGACAACTAGCCATTAAACTCTCTTCCAGGATAAAGAAGCAGGCCTGGAGATCATTATGTGCAAGATTTTTCAATTGTCAAACTGTAGTTTTGGGAACAAATTTTATATTGCAAACTTAATAAGTATGATTTCTAAATGCATTTTTAAAAGTCTGTTCTGAGTCACACTGCATTGTTTTGGAAAGCCAGAAATAATCTGAGCACACAGTGTTTACAATGCATTTAATTAAAAAAAGAAGTTGTAGAGTAACTAAAAAAAGAAATCTAATTATTTTAGCCAAAACAAAATTCTTTCCCTACTTAAACATCTAAATAGAAAACAAAAACAAATCATATTATGTTCAAATCCAGGCAAAGAAAAGAGAGTTTACTTCAATATAGCAATTTGTTGAACTTTGCCTGAACCCTGTGTCCCAAAGAAACTTTCATAATTATTGGGAGATCCCCTTGGCCTTTGTGTTCTGAAAAACAAATAATTTCAAAGAATCACCCCACCCTTCCATATAGCAGACATGTCCAACCTTCTTCATGACTCATATAAACCTCACAATGACTTCCTTGATTGTCTGCCTCTATAAAATCTCAAATTTACTTCTTCTTGAGAAATACCTCACCAATGAAAGTTTCCCTGCTGCAATAAGGGAACAAAAGCATCCTTTTAGTGATCCACTTAATCTTGCCTTTAACAAAGCTAGAGGAATCAAAGCAGTGTAGATGTGCAGAACAGTGTAATAGCACAGAGTTCAAAAGAAACCTTTCACACTACTGCTGAAATGATATGAACAAGGAAATCATGATCACTTTGTGGGGGGAAGTATTTTTTGTTTTGTTCATTCTCTACAAACAAAAGAACAAACTTGGACCTGTCCTATACACTATCTACAACAATGAACTCAAAATGGATCAATCTACATGACAGGCACTATAAATCCTAACAAAAGGAGAAAAGCCTTGGGAGGCTACAGCAGGAGGAGGACTAGGTGCTCAAAGCCATCATTTGGAAATGTAATTTAAAAATCACAGTAAGAAAAGGTCTCATATCCTTTGCACAGGTCACTTACTAAAACAGAAAGCAAATCAGCAAACAAGTAATGGTGACAATATGGACCCTGGGAACTTTGTCCATTGGTGTGACGATGTAAAGCGAGGGCTAGAGAGACAGTTCAGTAATGATCAGCACCTGTTGCTCTTACAAAGGACTCGAGTTTGGGTCCAAGTAACCACAGAGCAGCTTATCTAGAACTCCAATTCTAGGGCACCTGCTACCCTCTTCTGGCCTCCATGGGTACTGCACACAAATAGTTAACATTCATAACAACAAAACACTCATATTTAGAAAATAAAAATACACCCCCTTTTAAAAGAAAATATGGCAGAGATGATATAGAAAACTGTCTACAGTTTCTCAAAGAAAAAAGCCTAAAATAAAATTACCATAGGATTCAGTATATAAGTCCTCATCTGTTTATATACAAGAAATAAAAGTGGCATCTTGATGGGCCGAATATTTATACACCATTTTTATATCACCTTTATTCAGAAGGGCTAAAATGTTCAAGCAAATGTCTACCAACAGGTGAATCAGATTCTTGGAATAAAAAGGGACCAGTGAAATAAAAAGGGCTAAAATTTTAGATACACACTACAATATAAGTGACTTTTCACAAGATAAATAAGTAATATAAGTCAGTCATACACAGACAAGTATCAAATGCTCCACTAATATTATGTCCTCTGACTCTTAGGTATTCAGACCGACAGACAGAAAGCCGACTGGCAGCTGCAGGGAGTGAAGGGAAAGTGAGGATGGAAGGTTGTTACTTAATTGCACAGATTTTTGGCTTTGCAAGATGGGAAGAGCTCGGGATATTAGCTGTACAATAATGTAGATATATTTAACATTGCTCAACATTGGTTAATACGGGCAATTTTATTACATATGCTTTACCACAATTAAAAACAAAAAGCAAAATTTTTAAAAAAGTAGATATCTCTCAATGGAGACTTGGTTGACTGCATGGAAAATTTTAATATACAAGCACAGCTAGATGATTTTATCTGTTGCCCATAGAATAGACCTATATTTTCTTCAGTGATGTTATGCTAATTATTGGTAGCCTATATATCATTTTCTCTCATCTCAAATTAAAATGGCATAAAAGGGCTACTAAGGTCCAAGGACATGCATACTTGTTTAACTTGGTGGAACTACTTATTTAATAAATGAAAATGTTAGGAACTTTCTGGGTCGGAGACACCAGAGACAATTACTGAGGCTAAAACTACATTAAAATAAAAAGTTTGAAAAGCACCTAAGGGGGGATAATTAAAGTATAAGAACGGAAACTAAAGGCAGCCATACAATTTACTGTGTTGACTACTGTGAGTTTGGGGCTTAACTCTCTGCATGAACTTGAATTACTGTTCCAGGAAATCCCCACCAGTGCAAACAGTTTTATTTCAGAAACTTCCTGGAAATCCATTTAGCCGAACAACAAGCTATCAAGTAGCTCTCATCTGGATAAACAGTGCCTTCTTAGAAGAGCTCGAAAACGAGCTTATCAAATGCCTGCGTGCTCTTCAAAGTTTGCTTCAAAGCCCTTGAAGACATAAGTCACAAGCTGTGATAGAATTTTAATATAAAAAATGGGATCATTCACTTTATTCAGTGTTAAGTATGCAGATCCCAACAAAGCTGAAACAAGATTCCAAAAGCATTACAGATACGCACCCCCAGTCTTCGATCTCCCTTTACATGGACCAAGTGTTACCGTGCTAGTAGCTTTACCTTGTACTCTAAATAGGAAACATGGGTTGATCTCATTAGCAGTCTATTTTAGTGGGTTTCGGAACCATCAAGTTATCAAGATGCAAATCATAAGAACACCTCTGGGGCTTCACATTGCTCTTAAAGTAAATATCCAAATCCTTACTCATGAGACCTAGACTAGATATAATTCTGCAGGACCTGACACCATATTAATTAACAGATAAAGTTTAGAATGACCATTTAAGTTCAATTTCACAAAAACAATGGTTTTTTTTTCTCACAAGTGTAAGCCTGTTTATCTGGAATTTTAAATGAATTGAGAAATATATTTTTACTTGCAATGATCTTCCATACACTACCCCACTTAAAAGTCAATTATGAAAACAAACCTATGGAGTTCACAAAATCCCCCACTGAGAACCCAGATCAGAAGCCCAGTGGCTGGAGCCATTAAAGCAGGTAATTCATCTAGGCAGGAAGTAATTCAACTGTCCAACTGAGTAGCTGGGAGGAGCTTGCAGACAACAGGTGTGCATCCATAAGGTTAGTGTATACACCTTGGGCACTGGGATGAAGAACAGACAGGACTGCACTAATAGTTATTGATTCATAAAAACCTCAAGACTGACTTGGAAGGTATCCATTAGTTTTTGTCTGCTGGATGGTTCCTACTCTCATGAGTGACACCATACACACAACAACAAATACGCACTTAACAGGCCCCATCCTGAGGACTGGAGAATCAGAGAGAGATGGGGGCAAGGGACTACATGGGAAAGAGACATCTAAGGAAAAAAAACTCTGAATAGGAAAAGGATAAAGGGAAGAGAAGGGAAAAAAAGAGGAAAGGGAGGGAAAGGGAAAGAAAGAATGCATGGAGAGGCCAAATAAAACAGGGAAGAGAAGCCAGGCAGTGGTGGCACATGCCTTTAATTAAAGCACTTGGGAGGCAGAGCTAGGCAGATCTCTGTGAGTTCGAGGCCAGCCTGGTCTACAAGAGCTAGTTTCAGGACAGGCTCCAAAGTTACAGCGAAACCCTGTCTTGAAAAATCACAAAACACACACACACACAGAAAAGAGAAACTTCTGGATTTTTATTTAAAATCTAAAAGGGATGAGCAGTTAACGTGCACAAGATAGGCAGAGATACCAGAACACATATTGTCATTGTAACACAGAATATACAATGAGCTAGCACACAGGCCTCCTTGCTAGGACTGAAGTTAATGCTAAAAACCTTGCTGTAAAAGCGTTGCTTTGAACCCATTCTCTTTAGATGGATACCTTGCTCAGCCTAGACATAGTAGGGAGGGCTTTGGTCCTGTCTCAAAGCAATGTGTGGGAGGCCTCAACCTCTCTGAGGAGTGGATGTGGAGTAGGGTGGGGGAAAGATGAAGATGAAGGGAGGGGGAGGAGGGGAGGGAGTGGGAACTGGGATTGGTATGTAAAATGAGAAAAGACAGTTTTTTAAAAAATAAATAATTATTTTAAAAAACTGTCAAGCCGGGCGGTGGTGGCGCACGCCTTTAATCCCAGCACTCGGGAGGCAGAGGCAGGTGGATCTCTGTGAGTTCGAGACCAGCCTGGTCTACAAGAGCTAGTTCCAGGACAGGCTCCAAAACCACCGAGAAACCCTGTCTCGAAAAAAACCAAAAAAAAAAAAAAACTGTCAAAATTAGAAAGAAAAGTTTTGCTTCGCCTGCGTATAAAAAATTTCTAAGGATCATCCAAGTAATTTGATGGCAATAGTTTCTCATGTCAAGCACGTTAACTGCTTAAATTCAAATTTGAGGATTTTCCAAGTGTATCAGAGAGTAATGAAGGGTATAATTGTCCAAAGCCATATTCCATTACATTAGAATTCTGCACAGTACAAATATGCGTGCATGTGTGATTTGCAAGCTAGATTAAGAAACGGCCCCTTTCCTTGAGATGCTCACAGTGAAACAGGGGCAGATGAACCCAGAAATAATTACATTACACCAGGAAATTCTCAGTGATAGAGACAGAGTAAAGCACAGAATTGTTAGTGAAAGAGAAGAGATAAACTCTTGTGTTTTAAATGAGGGTGTGGAGGTAGCTATGGGGTAATTCAGTGGGGAATGCACTTGCTGTATGAACATGAGAAGCTGAATTTGGATCTCCAGAACCCATGTAAAATGGGAGGTATGGAAGCAAGTATCTCAAAGCCCAGTGCTGGCCATGGGGGCAGAGATGGGCAGAACCCACAAATCTCTAGCCAATCAATTTAGCTAACACAGTATCCTCCAGGTTCTCTGTGAGATCCTGTCTCAATAATAATGGGAATGAAGAGACAGCTAGCTCAGTGGTTAAAGGCACAAGTTGTTCTTGCAGAGGACCCAGATTCAGTTCCCAGCACCCATATCAAGAAGCTCACGACTGCCCACAACTCCAGATCCAGGGGATCAGACAACCTCTTTTAGACTCTGCATGTGTGTAGTGCACATACATACACTCAGAAACACATATACATAAAGTAAAAAAAAATCTTAATAAGATAGGGAGGAAGATGCCTGAGGTCAATCTCTGGCCTCCACAAGCACATGCACAAGCAAGCCCACACACATACACTCATACAGATATACTACATACACATGTGAAGTAAAGTGAGCTTTGGCTACTGAAGAACAGCCTGTGCCATCCCAAATGTGAAGGACTGTGCAACTGACAGCAACTAAGACAAGCAAGGAGCCTGGAAGAGAAACTCAGTTACAGAGCAATTGTCTAGCAAGTGTGAGGCCTTAGGTTCAATCCCCAGTATCGCCTAACAAGCCAAGAATCAAACAGCGAAAATTAAACAGCAGCAGATGCACCAAGGCCCTCCTTGTATTTCTAAAATCAGGACATAGATTTATGGGTAAAAGGAGACCCACATCCACTAAAGAGAACCAAGGGTAAATACTGATGACCGTAACAACTTCAGACATTATCAGACACAACACAGAGCCAGAGGAATGAACAAGGTCTACTATCTGGCTTTGGCTAGGTAGTGGTCTTGTTGCCCTAATCTCAAAGTCCTTTCTTTCTGCCTTGTCATTTCTCTGTTAGTTGTTGAAGGTTCTGCATAGTCTATAACTCAAAAATAACTCTGACAACTACTCATTTTCTGGATGTCACTCCTGTATACATGAAATATGCATGAGCATTAATTTTTGTTGGTTTTCTTTTTTATTGTTATAAGTGTCCGTTCCAAATAAGAACCTATAAACAGTACGAAAAAAATTTTTCTTCCATTACAATATGAATATGGGACCTTAGTAATTAACAAAATCCCAAAGTCCACAGATACAGATGAATCATGTACTTTTTCTTGTTCTCAGGTGGCAATTGCTCTACTAGAGGAAAATCATAGCATGAAGTAGTAAGAATAAATCAGAAGTCTGAAAGAGGCTTGGAAGAATGAGCCCTGAACTAAGCAGAGAATAATAGCTTACGCTCACGTTGGCAAGCAAATGAACAGTATCACTGGAAGAATGACAGGGGATTAAGAGCAGCAAATAAGAGATGCTCTCCAGCAGAGGATGGGGCAGTTTGCTTTTGTCGATTCTAACCTGCATGGACTAAATGAAGAATCCCTTCTGACTAGGATTTACGTATCAATGAGAGTTTTTGCTTCTCATGCTTGCCACTTACAATCTATCCCCAAGTCTTAATGCATGACATTGCAGATGACTGAGTGATACTAATGATATTAGCAGGGATTCACAATTTGTTGCAAGTTGTGACAATATGTGATAGATAATCTGTTATATGAAGTATAGCCATACAATAGATAGTTCTTGCTTTAGAGAGAAAGACTTCTACTGGAAGAGACACACATCCAACGGTAATTTCAACATAATGTGATAGGTATAACCCACGTGGTCTGTGGTATTTGGAGCAGAGTTCAATGTTAGGCAACTTGTCTAGCATTCAGAATGCCTTAGGTCTGATTTTAACATTACAAAAAATATATATTCAAGATCTTTGGGTATGGCAAGATATCCATTAATTTATTTTAATTCTTCATGTTAATTATATATGGTATCACTCATCTGTAATCCCAATACTCAATAGGCTGAAGCAAGAAGGTGGCAAGTTAGAGACCAGCTTGGGGTAAATAGTGAGTTCAAAGTCAGTTTGGACTATATAGTAGATTCAAGGCCAGTCTGGACTATGCAGTCAAATCCTGTCTTAAAAAAAAAAACTTCAAAAAGAAATCCTTAATGAATAAGCCTATCATTTGTGGCCTTCATGCTTGCACTCTTTATTTTTTTCTCTTTATAATACTCTGTAGTATTTTATAAACATACTTCCTATGGAATGCAACGTTCTCGATGAACATATTGACAGATCAATCCATGAAACCAACTGACAAATGCACTGATACCACATATCAATAAATTTGGTTGGTCTCTAATTTTTGCTTTATTTTAACTTGAAAAGTATATGGAATTTTTAAAAAGTATCTAACAATTAATTAATTATACCGTGGGGAAGGATGAAGTCCTGCGTAAATGAATTGTTGACATGAGCACAGCCATGTCAAGGACCCCAACACCTCAAACTCAAGGGAATGCCAAAAACCCTCCCCACGTCAGGCTCAGGGAACCAGCAAAGCCTCCCTCTTGTTCATGTAGGCAATGCTGGCAATGTGTGCAAAAACTAGCAACATCAACTTCTAATTGCCACCTGAGACTGCTCCCCTACAGAGACCTCCCATCAAGACTAGCTAAGGCCTCCTCCTTGTGCTATACATTATAAACACTCTGAGTGGTGTATGTAATAAACACTGAGTTTCCAGATTATGACATAGCAGGTGTCTGATATCAGAGCAAGCACAGCTCACATGAACATAGCTCACCCAATCCCAGCTTTTCCACATATGTGCCCTATATCTTCAGTGTCTGTCAATTCTTCATTCCTACCTCACCCCAGTCAGGTTTCCAAGGCCAAATCCTGCTGGATGTGGCAACCTATACTATCATTTGGAATATCTGAGACATCTGAACATGGAACTACAGCTGGATAATGCTGTGGTCGGTAAGTGGAGACTGATATTCACAGCATGCAGAGGCGATCCCACATCAGTGCTCAGCACTGCACGGTAAGCTTTGTGACATTGGGGACATCATTAGTGTGAAGATGGATATTTGTTATCAGTTTGACCGGATCTAGAATCGTCTAAGAAGCAAGCTTTTGTTCACACACATGAGGGATTTTCTTGGTTACAACAACTGCAATGGGAAGATCCAAGCTGACTAAGGGTGTTACTTTCTAGTTGAGGGAAATACGGCTGCATCTTTCCCTGCCCCCTCCGCCCCTTGTTACATGTGGCAGGCAAGAGCGCTGGTCCGGGATTATGAGAGTGAGTGATCAATCCCTGCCCTACACAAGCTACAGCAAACAGGAGAGCTGGCCCTGCACCCAGCACACTAGAAGGGGGGGACAATGGAGCCAGTCCCAAGGGATTTAGAGCAGAAGAACTGACCCTGCCCACTCCCTGTATGCTCCCTAAAGCAATTCAGAGAGAGGGCCTGATATTGGGCTTCCCTCTGTATGCTATGGATATGTTTTATTGCCATTGGTTAATAAAGAAGTTGCTTTGTCCTATGACAGGGCAAAACACAGCCAGGCTGGATCAGATATATAGAGAGAGTAGGCAAAGTCAGAGAGACGCCATGTAGCTGCCAATGGAGACAGATGCCAGAACCTTACCAGTAGGCCACAGCCTCATGGTGATACATAGATTAATTGAAATGGGTTGATTTAAGATGTAAGAGCTAGCTAGAAATACACCTAACCTATTGGCCAAACAGTGTTGTAATTAATGTAGTTTCTGTGTGATTATCCAGGCCTGTGTGGCTAGGAAACATTAAGAACAGTCTCTGTCTACAAAGGGCCTACACCTTGCCTGGGTAAAACAGTAGAGCCTGCCCTGGCCACACAAATGAGAGGGACCCAGATCTGAGGGCCTGAGAGCAAAAGAACTGGCCTAGCTCTTTGCTGTAGGCTGCACTGGGAGAGCTAGCCTGGGCAGTGCTGGAGAGCCCTGTCTCACAAGTGAGGATGAGGGAAAGAAGATGAAGGAAAGATGGTGAGCTGACCAACCCAGCTACCACCCAGGCCCAAAACCAGGACTGTTCCACTGAATCTCTGAACTACTGGAGCATATGAAGGGGGCAAATGTACAGATCCAAAACAGCAGGATCTATGACACAGGACAACAGGATATACAAGAGCACCCTCAATAAGAACCCATTATTGGTGGTGTAGCAGAAGCCAGACATTCAAGCCAGACTAGTGACTCATGGTAATGAACAGTTGCAAGTAAAGATGAAGAGACTAATGGTAAACTGTGTGTCCCAACAGGCGACACTACCGTTTCCAGGACAAGATTCTTCTTTTTTGTTGTTTTTGTTTTGTTTTGTTTGAGTTTTGGGTTTCCTTTTAAAATTGGTTTTGTTTTGGGGAAAAGTTGCGAGGACAAAGACTGGATTCGAGGAGACAAGGGTATAAGTGATATCAGAATTGCATGATGTGAAACTCAAAAGGAATCAATAAATGTTAAAAAAAAAAAGTAGGGAAGTTGCAGGGAGATCCCCTTTGCTTTCGTGATGCTACCCTTTATATCACGCTGGCGAGTTTCTCCACCTAGTTACTACCACTGTGCTCCATCACTGGCATCAGAATCGAGTTTCTTCAGCCCTCTAACAGTGACTGTAGCTACATGGCTCTCCAGAAATCCTCTAGGCCTTAATTGCCAGATTGGAAAGGCTGGGCCTTGTAGCCATAATGACTGAGAAGCCACAGGGTTCTCAGCCTCTCCAATGTGAAGACAGTCATTTGTGTTAAACCAATCTAACCCCCCCGACATATATCTCGTGTGTGTGTGTGTGTGTGTGTGTGTGTGTGCGCGCGCGCGCGCGCACGTATCACTCTACTGGTTTCCCAGGGAACCCTGATAGATACAGTTAATTAATTAATTGAAAGATTTATTTCTTATACAAATCCTGTACTTAATATCAGATTCCTAGAGATCTCAGAATCTAGTAAGGACAGGGACAGAGAGACTCAAGAGCTTATCTTACATACCTGAGAATTCTAGAAATACACTTTTTTTAGATGACCGCTTCATGACCTAGAGAGGAGTATAATATTTCTTATCATCTTGACCTGTATCAGGAAGAGTTCTAAAGTGTGGCCGTGGCATAGAATTTAATGGAAGTGAGTTGACAGTCAACATAGGCACCAAAGAGTTATGTAAGAATAATAAAACCGGTTTTCTCTCCCCCCTCCCTTCCCTGGTGGCAGAGAGCCTTCCTGCTCTGCCTGCTTGGGCGCTGGGTCCTAACCCCAAGCGTAGGGTAAAGGGGAGCTCGGGGCTTCTTTGTCCCCATAGCCCGCCTGCAGCAAGCAGGGTGGGCCCTTTGTCTGCGAGCGAACCAAGCAGCACGGAGTTTCGATCAGGGCACCTAGTGAGACATCATTGTGGTGAGTGAGTGCTGAGGCACCCCGGAACAGCCCGCCTACACTTCCTGATCAACCTACAGGGCTACACTGCCCGGTACCTCCTCTCTCTTCCTATCCCATCCAGCTTACATCCAGATCCCCCCACCCTCTGTTTCTCTCCCCCCTCCCTTCCCTGGTGGCAGAGAGCCTCCCTGCTCTGCCTGCTTGGGCGCTGGGTCCTAACCCCAAGCGTAGGGTAAAGGGGAGCTCGGGGGCTTCTTTGTCCCCATAGCCCGCCTGCAGCAAGCAGGGTGGGCCCTTTGTCTGCGAGCGAACCAAGCAGCAAGGAGTTTCATCAGGGCACCTAGTGAGACATCATTGTGGTGAGTGAGTGCTGCGGCACCCGGGAACAGCCCGCCTACACTTCCTGATCAACCTACAGGGCTACACTGCCCGGTACCTCCTCTCTCTTCCTATCCCATCCAGCTTACATCCAGATCCCCCTACCCCCTGTCTCCCTCCATCCCTCCCTTCTTGGAGCAGAGTGCCTCCCTGTTCAGCCTGCCTGGGCGCTGGGACTGAACCCGAAGGTGAGTGCAAAGGGGAAGGTGGTAGCTCCTTTGTCTCCATAACCTGCCTGCAGCAAGCAGGGTGGGCCTTTGTTTGCAAGCTAACCAAGCAGCAAGGAGATCGGAACTGGACTCCAGGAGAAACATCACGGGGGAGTGACATCACTTGGAAGGTACATCAGTTGGCAAGAAGACCTGATCCTGTAAAAGAAGATCCATAGGAGAATATTGGAAGGAAGAGATGGGGAGACGCCAATGCAAGAATTCACCCAACAATCTGAAGAACAACACGAAACCACCAGAAGCCAGCGACCTCACAACAGGAGGACATGAACACCTTAATCATGAAGAAGGAGAAAAAACTGACTTCATGACAGTGATTGACACCCTTAAACAGCATATAAAAAACGCCCTTATAGAAATGGATGAGAAGTATAACAGAAAGTTCGAGGAATTGAGTAAATCAGTGAATGATACCCTAGGAAAGCAAGGAAAAACAATCAAGCAGATAATGGAAACAGTTCATGATTTGAAAAATGAAATGGAGGCAAAGAAGAAAACACAAACAGAGGGCCGGCTGGACATGGAAAATCTAGGTAAACGAATAGAGACTACAGAAACAAGCATAACCAGCAGAATACAAGAGATAGAAGAAAGAATCTCAGAGTCTGAGGATAACATAGAGAAAATAAACGCACTGATCAAAGAAAACAGCAAGTCCAACAAACTCTCATCACAAAACATTCAGGAAATATGGGACACAATAAAAAGACCAAACCTAAGAATAATTGGAGTAGAAGAAGGAGAAGAAGTGCAGCTCAACGGTCCAGAAAATATACTTAACAAAATTATAGAAGAAAACTTTCCCAACCTGAAGAAGGATGTACCTATGAAGGTTCAAGAGGCATACAGAACCCCAAATAGGCTGGATCAAAAAAAAACATCCCCTCGCCATATAATAATCAAAACACAAAATATACAGAATAAAGAAAGAATATTAAGAGCCGCAAAGGAAAAAGGCCAACTTACTTATAAAGGTAAACCTATCAGACTTACACCTGACTTCTCTATGGAAACCATGAAAGCCAGAAGGTCCTGGATAGATGTACTGCAAAAACTAAGAGACCATGGATGCAAGCCCAGACTACTATATCCAGCCAAGCTTTCGTTCACCATAAATGGAGAAAACAAAATTTTCCAGGATAAAAACAAATTTAAGCAATACGTAGCCACAAATCCAGCCTTACAGAAAATAATAGAAGGAAAATCACTAACCAAGGAGTCCAACAAAGACCTCAATAACTCAGACATCTAGAGACCCTTCACCAGCGCAACTCAAAGAAGGGAAACACACAAACCCTACTACTTAAAAAGTGACCGGAGTTAACAACCACTGGTCATTAATATCACTTAATGTCAATGGACTCAACTCACCTATAAAAAGGCACAGGCTAAGAGACTGGATACGAAAACAGGATCCAACATTCTGCTGTCTACAAGAAACACACCTCAACCACAAAGACAGGCACCTACTCAGAGTAAAGGGCTGGGAAAAGGCTTATCAAGCAAATGGACCTAAGAAACAAGCAGGTGTGGCCATACTAATTTCTAACAAAGTTGACTTCAAACTTAAATCAATCAAAAGAGATGGAGAGGGACATTTTATACTCATAACAGGAAAAATTCATCAGGAAGAAATCTCAATCCTGAATATCTATGCCCCTAATATAAAAGCACCCACGTATGTAAAAGAAACATTGCTAAAATTCAAGGCAGCCATCAAACCACACACACTAATAGTAGGAGACTTCAACACTCCTCTTTCACCAATGGACAGGTCAATCAGACAGAAACCTAACAGGGAAATTAGAGAATTAATGGAGGTAATGAAGCAAATGGACTTAACAGACATCTATAGAATATTCCACCCAAATAGGAAAGAATATACCTTTTTCTCTGCAGCTCATGGAACCTTCTCGAAAATTGACCACATACTTGGTAACAAAGCTAACTTACACAGCTACAAAAAAATATTACTAACCACCTGTGTCTTATCAGACCACCATGGATTAAAGTTAGAATTCAACAATAATGCTACCCCCAGAAAGCCTACAAACTCATGGAAACTGAACAGTCAACTACTGAACCATACCTGGATTAAGGAGGAAATAAAGAAAGAAATTAAAGTCTTCCTTGAATTCAATGAAAATAAAGAAACAACATACTCGAACTTATGGGACACTATGAAAGCAGTCCTGAGAAGAAAGTTCATAGCACTAAGTGCCCACTTAAAGAAAACAGAGAAAGCACATATTGGAGACTTAACAGCCCACCTGAAAGCTCTAGAAAAAAAAGAAGCAGACTCACCTAGGAGGAGTAGAAGACTGGAAATAATCAAACTGAGGGCTGAAATCAACAAAATAGAAACACAAAAAACAATCCAAAGAATCAATGAATCAAGAAGCTGGTTCCTGGAAAAAATCAACAAGATTGACAAACCCCTATCCAAACTAATCAAACGGCAGAGAGAAAATTTGCAAATTAATAAGATCAGAAATGAAAAGGGGGACATAACCACAAACACAGAGGAAATTCAGAGAGTCATTAGATCTTACTACAAAAGCTTGTATGCCACTAAACTGGAAAATGTAAAAGAAATGGACACTTTCTTAGATAAATACGATTTACCAAAATTAAATCAGGACCAGGTGAACAAGCTAAACAGACCTGTCAGTCGCGAAGAACTAGAAGCTGCTATCAAAAACCTCCCTACCAAAAAAAGCCCAGGGCCAGATGGTTTCAATGCGGAATTCTACCAGAACTTCCAAGAAGACCTAATACCTATACTCCTCAATGTATTCCACAATATAGAAACAGAAGGGTCATTACCAAATTCCTTTTATGAAGCTACAGTTACTCTGATACCAAAACCACACAAAGACTCAACCAGGAAAGAGAATTACAGGCCGATCTCACTCATGAATATCGACGCAAAAATCCTCAACAAAATACTGGCAAACCGAATCCAAGAACACATCCGAAAAATTATCCATTATGATCAAGTAGGCTTCATTCCTGAGATGCAGGGCTGGTTCAACATACGAAAATCTATCAATGTAATCCATCATATAAATAAACTGAAAGAAAAAAACCATATGATCATTTCATTAGATGCTGAAAAAGCATTTGACAAAATTCAACATCCATTTATGTTAAAAGTCTTGGAGAGATTAGGGATACAAGGGTCATACCTAAATATAATAAAAGCTATATACAGCAAGCCGACAGCTAACATCAAATTAAATGGAGAGAAACTCAAAGCCATCCCGCTTAACTCAGGAACACGACAAGGCTGCCCACTTTCGCCATACCTCTTCAATATAGTGCTGGAAGTTCTAGCAATAGCAATAAGACAGCATAATGGGATCAAGGGGATTCGAATTGGAAATGAAGAAGTTAAACTTTCGTTATTCGCAGATGATATGATAGTGTACATAAGCGACCCCCAAAATTCCACCAAAGAACTTTTACAGCTGATAAACAGCTTTAGTAATGTGGCAGGATACAAGATCAACTCCAAAAAATCAGTCGCCCTCCTATACTCAAAGGATATGGAAGCAGAGAGGGAAATCAGAGAAGCTTCTCCATTCACGATAGCCACAAACAGCATAAAATATCTTGGGGTAAATCTAACCAAGGAAGTGAAAGATCTATTTGACAAGAACTTTAAGGCATTGAAGAAAGAAATTGAAGAGGATACCAAAAAATGGATGGACATCCCTTGCTCTTGGATTGGGAGGATCAACATAGTAAAAATGGCAATTCTACCAAAGGCAATTTATAGATTCAATGCAATCCCCATCAAGATCCCATCAAAATTCTTCACAGATCTGGAGAGGACAATAATCAACTTTATATGGAAAAACAAAAAACCCAGGATAGCCAAAACAATCCTATACAATAAAGGATCTTCTGGAGGCATTACCATCCCTGACTTCAAACTCTATTACCGAGCTACAGTAATGAAAACAGGGTGGTACTGGCATAAAAACAGGGAAGTCGACCAATGGAATCGTATAGAAGACCCGGACTTTATCCCACAAACCTATGAACACCTCATTTTCGATAAAGGAGCTAAAAGTTTACATTGGAAGAAAGAAAGCATCTTCAACAAATGGTGCTGGCACAACTGGATGTCAACCTGTAGAAGAATGAAATAGACCCATATCTATCACCGTGCACAAAACTCAAGTCCAAATGGATTAAAGACCTCAATATCAGCCCGAAAACACTGAATCTGATAGAAGAGAAAGTGGGCAATACCCTACAACAGATGGGCACAGGCGATCGCTTCTTAGGTATAACCCCAGAAGCACAGACATTAAGGGCAACATTGAATAAATGGGACCTACTAAAACTGAGAAGCTTCTGTAAAGCAAAGGACACTGTCACTAAGACACAAAGGCAACCTACTGACTGGGAGAAGATCTTCACCAACCCCGCAACAGACAAAGGTCTGATCTCCAAAATATATAGAGAACTCAAGAAACTAGACTTTAAAATGCTAATTAACCCAATTAAAAAATGGGGCGCTGAACTGAACAGAGAATTCTCAACAGAAGAAGTTCAAATGACCAAAAGACACTTAAGGTCATGCTCAACCTCCTTAGCGATCAGGGAAATGCAAATCAAAACAACTTTGAGATATCTTACACCTGTAAGATTGGCTAAAGTCAAAAACACCAACGATAGCCTTTGCTGGAGAGGCTGTGGAGGAAGGGGTACCCTCATCCATTGCTGGTGGGAATGCAATCTTGTGCAACCACTGTGGAAGTCAGTGTTTCGGTTTCTCCGGAAATTCGGGATCAACCTACCCCTGGACCCAGCAATACCACTCTTGGGAATTTACCCAAGAGATGCTCTATCACATGTCAAAAGCATTTGTTCAACTATGTTCATAGCAGTATTATTTGTAATAGCCAGAACCTGGAAACAACCTAGATGCCCTTCAATGGAAGAATGGATGAAGAAAGTATGGAATATATACACACTAGAGTACTACGCTGCGGTAAAAAACAATGACTTCTCGAATTTTGCATGCAAATGGATGGAAATAGAAAACACTATCCTGAGTGAGGTATCCCAGGCCCAAAAAGACGAACATGGGATGTACTCACTCATAATTGGTTTCTAGCCATAAATAGGGTTCACGGAGTCTACAATAGGCGAATCTAAAGAAGCTAAGTAAGAAGGTGAACCCAAGGAAAAACATATAGTTATCCTCTTGGATAAGGGAAGTAGACAAAATTGCCGGGGGGAAAAGTGGGATCTTGGGGGTGGGGTGGGATGGGGGTTAGGGGAGATGGGGAGAGAAAAGGTAGAAGGGAAGGAGGGTGGACTTGGGGAAACAAGAGGATCGGGATAAAGGAAGGTTGGATAGGGGAGCATGGAACCACAATTCTTAGTTAAGGGACCCACTTTAGGGTGGGCAGGAGACTTGACCCTAGAGGGGCTCCCAGGTGCCCAAGCTGAGGTCCCCAGTTAGTTCCCTGGGCAGCTGAGGATAGGGAACCTGAAATGACCCTACCCTAGAGCAATATTGACGAATATATTGCATATCAGCCTAGAACTTGCAACTGGCGATGGATGGAGATAGAGACAGAGACCCACACTGGAGCACTGGACTGAGCTCCCAAGGTCCCAATGAGGAGCAGAAGGAGTGAGAACATGAGCAAAGATGTCGGGACCACGAGGAGTGCACCCACCCACTGAGACAGTGGAGATGATCTACTGGGAGCTCACCAAGGCCAGCTGGACTGTTACCAGAAAAAGCATGGGATAAAACTGGACTCTCGGAACATGGCGAACAATGAGGGCTGATGAGACGCCAAGGACAATGGCACGCGGTTTTGATCCTACGCAATGTGCTGGCTTGGTGGGAGCCTAGCCAGTCTGGATGTTCACCTTCCTAGATATGGACGGAGGGGGGAGGACCTAGGACGTACCACAGGGCAGGGAACCCTGACAGCTCTTTGGACTGGAAAGGGAGGGGGAGAGGAGTGGGGGGAAGGGGAGAGGGGCGGGAGGAGGGGGAGAAGAGTGGGAGGAGGGGGAGAAGAGTGGGAGGAGGGGGAGGGAAATGGGAGGCGGGTGGGAGGAGGTGGAAATTTGTTTTTTTTCTTTTCTGTATCCTCCTTTTATCAATAAAAAAATTTAAAAAAAAAAAAAGAATAATAAAACCAAAAAAAAGAATAATAAAACCAAAAAGATGTATGAAGACAAATGGCAGCAATAAACACTAGTGTCTAATATAGTAGACATTCAATATACATAGTAGCAACCAGAGAATGTGTCAGGGATAAATATGAGTCTAAGGAAAATCAAAATGTGGTTCTTAGGTCAAGGCAGAAGATAACTAATAGGTCCACAAAGAAAATGAGAACCAATGGCAATCAGACAAAGAAAATGGTATAAACCACTGTTACTTTCATTATTGCTCAGACAAAATATACAGGAAAGCAACATAAGGAAGAAAGGGTGTGTTGTTGCTGTTGGTTGTCTGTTGGTTTGGGATCAGAGTTTCGGGGTATTATCCACAAACAGAGAAAGAGATGGATGCTGGTCATCAGCGCACGTTTTCCTTTGTATACAGTCAGTAGCCCCGCCCGGAAGAGAGTGTCAGCAACCTTAGGATGGATCTTTCCATCTCAAATGATCCAACCTAGAAAATCCTTCACAGACCTGCCTTTGTGATTCTAGAGTCTGTCAAGTTGATAAAGCAACATTAACCATCACAAGTACACAGCAAGAAAATGACTTTTACCTATTTCAAATCTTCTCTTTATGAGCTGCATAGCAAGAGTGCTAAAGATCTCAAATTAAGAAACAGGTTAACTATAATTTTAAACAGCTTTTTAAATGAAACTTTACTTTCTCTAATTGCTTATAACATTTCACTTTGTTGCTGTTATTTTTGTCTGTGACTTGTGAGACAGGGCCTGCAACTCAAGCTGGGCTAAAACATGTATCAACATATATAATCAATATAACTAACACACCATTACGGGCAGCCCACCTACATAGTTTTATATCCTAATGCAGAACAACAGGGTCCTAGAACTGGGACAGTATTAATTTATTTTGAGAGGAAAAGATATGATCATCGATGACCCATAAGTGCTGCTACATTATAAGCTCACTGAAAGCAGAGATTTGTCAGCCTCTTTCAAGACAATGTCCCCGTCACCCAACATAGTAGCCGGCACTTAAAGGTACTCAATAATATGGAGGGTGTGTTCTAGAACAGTTCATCTGCATGCAGTGGCTTCAGATAGAGGATCTAGGGACTCCAGAACATCAACAGAAATAAAGAGGGTAACAGCGATAGCACTCTTCGGCATATACCCAAAGGACATCTTGCTGCACAGACAACTTGCACACACACCTAGGTGGTGTCCAGCTGTTCTCTGAGTGTACCTAAAACCTGCTCCACAAAAAGATACAATAACTAAACCTGCATAATCCCGAAGAGCAAAATATAAACATTCGTCCTTCTCTCTACAGATAAGTGTTGGCATCCTCCCCATCAAGGAAATTTCTCTTTGCAAGAGAAAGAGACTGCCACAGAAAATTACAACCAATCAAAATGCAGAGATGTGAAGCCCAGCCCCAAGAGAATATTGTGAAAGAGGGACAAAAAGATTATAATTGACAGATAATTAAGGACTTTATTGTGAGATTGTGTCTCCTTGTAATATCAGAAGTTACACCTGTAAAGTCTCATGAACGTGACTGCAGCTGAGTGGTGGTGGCGCACACCTTTCATCCCAGCACTCGGGAGGCAGAGGTAGGCGGATCTCTGTGCGTTCCAGGCCAGCCTGGTCTATAAGGGCTAATTCCAGGACAGCTAGCGCTGTTTCACAGAGAAACCCTGTCTTGAAAAACAAAACAAACATGACTGTTCAAACATGACCTTACAAAGGAGGGCAACACTAAACATGCCAAACCAGGCGGGGAAAAGTCAATGAGCCCTCCAACCCTGCACTAAGAACTTACAGGCAACCAAGCAAAGCTGGGAGGGGGGAAGGGGTTCTCCTAAGGGAAGAGCACACCAAATGGTTGTCCAGTGCCAAATGGTCAGCCCTGAAAACATACATACAAGTAACATTATGTGAACTTAGCACTTTATATTTAGAAATACCTGTGTATATACAAATACATATATGTATGCAATAACCATTGTTGCAAAAAGCAGTCACGAATTTGAAGAAGAGTGAGGAGGGCCGAATGGGAGGGTTTAAGGGAGGAAAGGGGAAGATGCTGGAATTAAATTACAGCCTCAAAAATTAAAAAAAAAAATCAAAGAAAAAAATGAACTGGGTTGAAGAAATCCCTACAAATGAAGGAAATAGTGAATTATTTACAGTTACTGAAGATGAACGAGTAATACTTTTGAATGAATAATTGGCAATTGCTAATATTCTTTTGTAACAAAGTTTTAGATTCCGCTATTCCCTGGCAATGCCAACATGTCTCAACTACTTCCAATGAGTGCTGCCTGACCCTCGCCTAATTTGCCTTACCCTCAAGAAACAGGTTCCTTTCCCTGGACTCTTTGTTCTGCACAAAGCAATGCCGCTATTCTAATTTCTTTTTATTTTATTTTATTTTTTTAAATTAATTTATTTATTAAGGATTTCTGCCTCCTCCCCGCAACCGCCTCCCATTTCCCTCCCCCTCCCCCGATCAAGTCACCCTCCCTCATCTGCTCGAAGAGCAATCAGGGTTCCCTGACCTGTGGGAAGCCCAAGGACCGCCCACCTCTATCCAGGTCTCCTAAGGTGAGCATCCAAACTGCCTAGGCTCCCCCAAAGCCAGTACGTGCAGTAGGATCAAAAACCCACTGCGACTGTTCTTGAGTTCTCAGTATTCCTCATTGTCCTCTATGTTCAGCTAGTCCGGATTTATCCCATGCTTTTTCAGACCCAGGCCAGCTGGCCTTGGTGAGTTCCCGATAGAACATCCCCATTGTCTCAGTGTGTGGGTGCACCCCTCACGGTCCTGAGTTCCTTGCTCGTGCTCCGTCTCCTTCTGCTCCTGATTTGGACCTTGAGATTTCTGTCCCGTGCTCCTCTGTCTCCTTCATCGCCTGATGAAGGTTAATATTCATGAGGATGCCTATGTGTTTGTCTTTGGGTTCACCTTCTTATTTAGCTTCTCTAGGAACATGCATTATAAGCTCAATGTCCTTTATTTATGGCTAGAAACCAAATATTAGTGAGTACATCCCATGTTCCTCTTTTTGGGTCTGATTTCTAAGGTAAACAGTTTCACAAATTTAAGTCCGTAGACCAGAGGGGGAAAGCTGTGGAAGGAAGTCCAGTCCTCCAGGACAGAGACCTGCGGTGCAATATCAATCCCAGACTGAGGTCACAGAGCAGCATCCCATACAGTGGAGTTCCAGTTGCCAAGAAACCAAGTGTTATAGAATAATAAGCATGGATTTTTTTCCAGACTTAAGGCAGTAGGCAGTAGGGGGCAAAATTTTCCCCCTTGAGCATTACTGAAATTTTTTATCTCAATGTTTCTTTTAAACATATGACTTGTAAATATACGTGTATACACTGTGCTAAAGCAAAGTGCATTGCAAGGCTCTGCCCAGCCACACAGACATTTCCAGTTCTATGGAGAATAAAGTAGGAGAATGACATTTCCATTTTTATGAAGCCATACATAGTGTTGGTGGGCTAATAAAAATGGCAATAATGGTTGCTGTGCATTCCAATAATTTCAGGCAGTTTAGCCGATTACATAAAGAAACTGATTTGAGGCTACCACAGTTTTAAGACATTATACTGGAAAAAAATACATGGATAATGGTTATAATGAGAGCTCATGGGAATGAAGTCAGCAAATTAAGTGATAACGGTTATAATGAGAGCTTATGGGAATGAAGTTAACAAATTAAGTGCAAAGGGTCTCCTATAAACAGTATATGTAAATGGAGCTAGCAGTGGATTGTAGACATACTGCAGCTCTTCTAGAGAGGAAACTTTATTCCTTGGCTTTTGCAGCTCTGCTTTTTCAGCTCCTTGTCTTCTGAAAGCACAGGGCTGAATATTCATGTGCTGTCTCTCAGGTACTCTCTTTCCTGAATTTCCCTCCCACGTTAAAGCCCCTGTGAATTACACACAGTCTTCCAGGATAATCAGAGAAAATTCCATGTCAAGAGCACCTGATTGACAACCTCAATTTTACCTGTCTCCTCCATTCCCCTTGGCCACATTTAAAGGAAATCTGAAAGCTACGCAGTTTATCCGAGCTTCAGCTTTCCACACAACTCATTCTCTGACACTTCACAGAATCAAAGCTTACCAGCTACCTCACTGTCACTCACAAAAGGAAGATGCACGGGGCTATAGTGAAAAAAAAGTGAGTTTCACTTGGGTCATGGAAAATATAGGTAGGCACCTGTGGACCATCTATCTACACGGAGAGCGCTACTGCGGAGATTCTAGTATTGATTTCTTGAGCTTTACAGTTTACTGCCTTGGTTATTACCTGTGTGCCATACGGACACAACGCTGACAGTCTGCCCACATCCTCATGTGGCAGGATCAAGGTAAGACTGAGAATCAAAGGGTTAATTGGCAGCAGATGCATTCTAGAACTTAGGAGGTGTCTGGATGGAAATGCTGAGATTTTAGCCCATAGGTGCTAGTACCAAACATATAGAGGGATTTTTACTCCCAGACACAGTAGGGCCATTGGCACAAGATTTATTGTCTTGCCATAACTATTAGAAGATAGGACAAACTATATGAAGCTACTGCTTTTAGTCACTGAATAGCAAGCACAGGGCTGTGAGTGAGAAAATGTGCTCAGAAGGAAAGCCCTACCATCGCCACAGCGTGCCAACTGAAAAGACTTATGGATAACAAAGTGAGTTAGAGATCGAGCTAAGGTCTTGCTCACGTGAAGAGACCAGAAGAAGGAAAAAAAAACTTCTGGGAAGCTTAGCTAGCGAGAATTTCCTCAGCATGGGCTGAGAATAGTCCTTAGTGGTAGAAGATTCTCCTAGGATGCATGAAGCCCCCAAATCCATCCCCAGCACTACAAGAAATAAAAAGAATGTATGCAGCAAAGTACAAAAGAAGAAGGCTCTATGTAGAGAGAGCAGTGGCCCAAATCTCTTGAGTCAACTGCTAACTACAAAGCTTTGTATAAATAATAAACCCAGGGGAAAACTCCACAGGCTAGGCAAAAAAATAATAGAGAATATTATGCTGAAAAATGCTAAGAATTCACGTAGCTAGTAGACATTTGTGCTCTTTTTAAAAATGTGTGCGTGTCTGTGATATGTATGTATGTAGTTTGTACGTTTGTGTTTGTGTGCGTGCTTGTATGTGCCTGCGTGTAGAATTGTGCATGCCATGACTCACATGTGGAGGTCAGGGCACGCTCATCGGTGCTGTTCCTCACCATCCAATCTTTTTGAGACAGTCTCTTCTTCACTGAGTCATGGCCAGGCGAGCAGGCCCCAAGGCTTCCGGGAATTCTCCTGTCTCCACCTCTCATTGTGCTACAGATGCACGGGGACTGTAGATGGTCCCTACCTTATCTGGCTTTTACATGAGTGCTGGGGGCCCAGATTCAAGTCCTTGGGCTCGTGTGGCAACTGCTTTACCCACTGAACCCTCTCTCCAGCCCCAAATTGGTGTTCAAGTCAATAAGAATGAAGACACAAGAAAAGTTAAGAATTACTAGCAGGTCTAAACAAGCCAGTAGAGAATACTTTATGTTTGGTCTAACAAACTTACAAAAAAAACATGAGTTGATAATTACCCACAGAAAAAGAAAACAACAACAACAAAACCCAACACACACACAACCAACAAAACCTACCTCAGTGGTCTTTTGCTCAATAAAAATAAGACACTCACTAAGTCCTAACAGTCAATATTCAATAAAGATAGATACACACACGCACACATACACACACATGCGCGCACATGCACACATACACATACATGTACACGCACACTATTAAAAGAAAAATGTAACCCATATCCAGGATAAATATCACTCAGTAGACGAAAAGGTAAAGGGATGCCAAGTTAGAACTCTGGGAAATGCCTTTAAAATTTTAAATGGTAGGAGGAAGGGGGAACAGAATCCAGAAAGAGTCACTGACAAAAAAGTAACAGAAAGTAGAGTATTGTATCATGGGAGTCAAGTAAGAAGACAGTTCCCAGAAAAAAGACAGTGTTCAAGCAGAGAGCAAGTAAGACGGACTGGAGTGCTCCTTGGATTTGGCAAGCGCACACGCGAGCATCATGGCCAGAGAAGTTCCAGAAAAGAGGTGGTGGTAGAACTGGATTTCCTAGAGCCTGAGGAGTGGATGGGATGAGAGGTGACCGATGATTATTCAATGCATGATGATCTCTGACCCAAGGTGTGCAAACTATTTGTCTGTTTCACTGCTGAAAACATTTTGTAATATTCTACAGGCCAGTTAGAACGGCACTACTTGAGAGGCTGAGGCAGGACGATTGCTTGAGTCTAGGAGTTTGGGATTAGCCTGGGCAGCAAAACAAGACTACAACTCAAATTTAACATTCTCCGACCTTCCTAAGAAATGTCTTCTTTCTCTTTCCATCCCATTTGTTTCCATATAAACCATTCCCAATTAGAAGTATGTAAAATTGTTACCAAAAAAGGCATTGAGCAGCTTCTGAACCTGGATGTTGCTGCCCACTGTGCGGTACAACCCTTCTGTCTTGATCCCTAGGAAAAGAAAACCAGGTCATCTGTGTTAGTATAGCTCCAGCTTTGACATTCCCCAAGGCAGAGAAAGGAAGCCCTTGTACACTGGTGTCAGTTCACAGACAACAAAGAGGCCTCCTCTCTTCGAGTTCTCCAGCCCTCCTGTTACAGAGGAACAGCCCTACCATCCTAGTCATATCTAAAAATCATCCAGAACTTCATTTGATTGGACCTATTCCCTATTAATCGGAAGGGAAGAGTGCACACTCTATAGTAGAAAAGGTATATATTTCGGGGAGTCGCAATAGGTGGATGAGAACAGTCTGCCATGTTGGAAGGGAATTAGTGATTAAAAGCTAAGGAGGTGATATTAACCCCCAGCTGTTCCCAAGCTCTGATATAAAAGAGGAGAAGGTTGGAGAACGGAAGATGTGAAGCAAAACTCCATTTTGACACCGAGAAAGGCTAAAGCAAGGTTCCAAAGAAAACGGAATGGTCCATACATTCAGCCGCCTGTAGCCGCCTGCATTCTAAATATCCTCAGGAGGAAACAAAGACAACGATTCAGGAAGAAGCATGCTGACTCTACACATGCCTGAGTTTAGATTTGGCCCTAACAGTTTTAAAATTGATAATAAAATGATATCGTGATGGAAGCTGAGCCCTGGATTGCTTCGGATGGAACTATCACTAAACTGCTTGAGGTTCTATTCCAGCGCAAATTCTAAATCGTTGCCGGGTTATGCTCTCTTAAAGTGGAAACCACAAATTACATATATGTGTTTGGCTGAGGAGCAATATGATGGAAGCCGGTTTAGAACAGGCTTAAATTGAAACAAATGTGTCCAGTAGACAAGCGGTGGCCAAACAGCCCAAGAGTGGAGCTGTGCTGGGGGGATTCTGAGTGCTTAAGAAAACAGGAGTCTTGTGACCTCAGTTTCTTCAAAAACACAGAATTATCCTTGGAATCCGCTTTTATGTTCCCTCCCGCCTCCCCCATGCACACTGGATAGCAGTGAGTTTACTTCAGACTATTCATTACACCTCTGTGGAGAAACATGGTTTTGCCATGTGTCCTTGGAATTGTATACTTTACTAATATGGCTTTTCTTAACAGAAAATTGTCTGATGCTCTGAATAAAGTTGGCTATTGCATGAGACTTTAGTCCGCCTCATTTTTAGGTTCCATACTTCCAGGGCCTACCAGCCAATTAGATGGGTAAACACAAGATGGATAAAAAGTTGCCTTCCTAAAGATGAGCCCTGACTAACAGATCATGTCATTCTCACTTTAGGGAAAGCTCCTCAGGATAAAAACAGAGTGGCCAAATCCAAGCACTTCAAGGTGATGGTTTTGATCTTACCTTTGGTCTCAATAAAATTGATACATTTCCTAACGAACTTGAACCCCACTTCATTCAGCTCCACTGTTTTGAGGAAAGGAAAGGAGAGTTAGTTCACAGCACAGTAAGAAGTTCCTACCCCACATGCAAGAGTCACAGGAAGGCACTGGGGCGAGAGTACTGGCGGGGCAGGTGCTCACGTCCACGCGCCCTGAGACTGAAGGACACCATGCTCAGGGTAGGGTTAGACTTTTAAAACACAAAGTGTTTCCGTTTAGCCCTTTATATCACATTTACCCTAACATGAGCAAGATCAAATGCTGGGGAAATGCACACACTTTTGATCCTCTGTCTAGAACCACGAGGCGATAATATATTCTCCGTATCCTCTGTACCATTCACACCATAAATTTCAACGGACTGACTTCCCTAGTTCAGTCAATATACAGTTTCAAACCAGAGCTAGGCTTCATTTTGCACAGATTTGTCTGAATGGTACACGTCATCAATACCAGCACTGCCTTGTCACTGGGTCAGTTTCGCGCTTCTAATGTGAGGAGTATATATAAAGTGGAACTACTTACTTTCTTCCTGTTTTGTTATAGGGCTGTGATAGATCTACGAAAGAAGAGAAACCAAAAAGGCTCAGTTACTGTGACTCACTACAGAGAAGTAGGGCAGACAGGATTAAATTCCATTCCCTCGAAACACTGTCAAAATCCTTAGAGACGCTAGAGCTGTAACAAGAAAGGAAAGGCTTTGCTTAAACCGAGTTATCGTTGCCCAGATCCCAAGAAAACGCAGTCCCTCAAACTGTACTAGGTGTTCATGCGGTTCACAGAGCTGAAGCTGCAGCTGACTCGCCAGACAGTTACCCAGGTAAAGCTTAGGGCACTTCTGTGCTGGAGCAACACATTTAAAAAAGGGAGTGGTCTTCTCAAGGACACCCAGAAAATGGGCATTACTGGGACAGTAGCTAGTGGATTCTTCTCTTTGGAAAGGCAAGGGTTCTTCTGAAGGAGACGGCCGAATGTCTCGGGGTCATCTCAAAGTACATAACCAATAACTATGTACAAGACCAGAGTGGAGACCTTGGCTTCCTGTTTTCCTGGTTGTGCCTATGTATCATTAGGAGACTGGGCATGCCCTTTCCGTCCTCTAAATGTCATGTTTCCCATCAGTACAATGATCATGGCGGGAACAGATGCTCCTTCAGTGTCAAGGACCAGCCTCGAATGGATTCGCACGTTCCCGGGTAGGAGCGTGAGGATTGGAATTATTAAGTAAAAAGTGACAGAGCTAAGAGAGAAATAAGAGACAAAACACAGCATAGCATCAGGAAGGACATTCAGTGAATAGTGAACCACCCTTTTATTTTCCACATGTCTTTTTATACCCCACTCCAAAAGGGGAAGGAGGAGGCAAGAGACTTAAAAGGAATAAACCGAGCATCTCTGACCTTTGGTCAAGATGGCGCTGATCCACCTCTGTACTCATTAACCACTCGAGGTCAGGGGCTTTGTTTTGTAGCCACTTGTTGTCAACAACTTTGAAGGAGCAAAACAAGCTTGAACCCTCTGACCTCTACTCAAGGTGGAATGGACTCACGTCTGTGGGCCCTGACACTTCAAGCCCTGATCCTCACGGACAGCTGAAGCAAAGGCATATTATATGCACGGTGCATATGATCAGTGGACTTGGTGTTTAAGGAAGCAGCAACACTGGTGGGGTGAGGCTGAGGGAATTCAACCCAGACTCTCCTCTTGGAAAGGAAAAGAGCTGTATGTGTTGCTGTCCTCATGAATATTTCAGTAAGAGGCAATTTTGCATTGCGCAGCCTTTGCTGCGACTTTTTACAAACAAGAGCTTCGGGAAGTCAGCGGCAATCAAGCTGGTGAGGCTGGGACTTGGAGGATCTAGGCTTTAGCATCATTCTCCACAACAAGCCACTGATTTCTTCTGAGCTTCCAGAGCCTAAGGAAGCCGGAGTTTGAGTGGACAGACAAATGCCTTGCTCCTAGCATCCCCTAGAGAAACACCACAGGCGAGGAAGGGCCAAATGTCAGGTTTCCAAGAAGGGAACCTCATTCTACTAGCTACTACAGCAACAATCTCAGAGATGACTACTACACTCTTAGTTAGGAAAGGGGTGTGCATGTCATGGCACATGTGGTGGTCGGAGGACAACTTACGGGAGTCAGTTCTCTCCTTCCCCCATGCAGGAACTAGGTAATTGAACTCGAGAGGACCCAGGCTTGACGGCAGGCGCCTTGAGCCACTAAGCCATCTCACTCCCTGATTGTGCCTCTTTCCTCCATAGGGAACAGAGGACACAAAGAAAGAATATGCTTCCCCCAGCAGGCTAGCTTTTCAGCTTTTTACCTGACAAGAACAAGGAGCTAAGGCTGTGCCCAAACACTGCAACAGTCCTACAGTTGTTCTTCCAACTGGGGAGGAAGACCCAAAACTAAGACAGCATTCCGTTACTGTTTGGAGGGCCGTTTCCACTGGAGTGGTCACAGTAATTCGGGGAGATAAGTAGAATAAAAATCATTTTAAAAGATTTCATCAAGAAGAAAACTGAGGGGCAGAGAGTAAAAAATAACTTGCTAAAGTCATCGCCAAGTAACAGGAAAAGCAGGACCAGGCATCTGTAGTTCGAACACCAACAGCCATGTTATGTCACATGCCACTAAAAGAAACTACTAGAAAGATGTTGAAGAGACAGTGCTTTCCAACGATTCCTGCTTTTGTTGTTCTAGATCTAGAACCACTTCTGACTCTTCTGAGGACTTGTTCTCTCTACCTGCCTAACAGTGAATTCTGAAAGAGAGCAAGCTAAGTGTGTGGTGCAGGAGAGCTTAGAAATGTCATTTCCAAGAATGTTAAATGGATGCTTACTCACATCCGTGACAATTCCTTCCCACCCTTCTTGATGGACAAAGCAATTCTACAATGTGAAGAGGGAGTGCTTTTCATTTTTAAGAACTTGTGGGCATAACTACAGAATCCATACTACATACAACAGACAAGTCCTTAGGGAAGTCCCTCAACTCTAGAATTCAAGTTGAATTAAACAAGAGTTCAGGAAGTGACAATTCCTTCTAGCTCTACGATTTAGAATCTAAATAAGCTACGACCATTTCCCCACAGCAACCACTAGAGGGCACTCATAAACTGACTAATGCTGCTGAGGTTACACGTTTGTATAAGGGGTGGGGAGGATGGAGGGTCTGAGGTAACTTACAGGTTCTTTCCCATCCATGGCTTCCATCCATAGTCTTCTATTGGCTTCTGAAGGTGCCTGCAGAGTAATGGTTCCTGGTCTGGAGTGGGAAAAAGACAAGTTTAAATCAGAAAATTCACCTGAGAGAATTGTATCCTGTGCTTCTTTCATCATTTTTTATATAATTTGAATTGGTGGATATTCATCACACAAAATGATGGATTTTATTAGAACATTTTAATATATGCATGCAATGTACTGCACAAACCAGATTCTTAACATCAGTACTATAAGGCTTCTTGTCTGTGGAAAATTGCTTCAAACTTTTTTTAATTCTACTTACTTGTTGGCCATCTACTATGGTCTAGAAATATAAATACATACCCACACACACCCTCCAAAAATTCCTGTATTAAATGTGATAACAATAATAAGTTGAGTCTTCCGGAAGTGACAAACCACCTTTATAGAAAGGTTTGAAGAGGTAGGTCCATTCCCTTCTAGCCCTTCTTCCATGTGAGAACAAGAAATGTGTTCTTTCTGGAGGATGAAGAAGCAAAGACTCCCAGACTCCAAACCTGATAGCCCTGTGACCCTGGCCTTCCAACCTTAGAACTCTAAGAAAGAAACTTCTGATGCTTATGTATAACCCATTCTCGGGTATTAAAGCAATGAACTGAAGACACTATTTTCATCCGGACACATTAAAGATTGATGTACCTATTATAATATATTTCGACCTTCAGAACAGATGGGTTGACCATATTCCTGCAGGCATGAAGTCTCGGTCAGTCTCTAGCTAGCCACAGCATTATGAAGTTTGCCTCTCACCTTTCTGTATCATTCAGCCTCACCCTGAGGTACTGAATGTAAGAGAAATAACGAGAACTCTCAGCGATGCTGGCTCAATCCCTAGGCCTTTCTGCGCTGCCACTTCTCCGTCTCTAAGGGTGCTGGAAGATACCCTTGCGGAAGTACTTTCCAGTGCCAACATCAGGAGATTCCTGTCATACTGGGCTGTTTCATTCAAAATACCCCTCACCCAGCGAGCCAAATAATCTTGAACTTAAAAATTAACCAAAAGCCAGCGCTTGGCTCTAGAAATGAGACTGTTTCAAATTTACCTGTCTCTAAGAACCTCATCCTTTGAGACATATATATTGCTGGACTGGGAAGCCTAGGGCTCTCTATGAAGATAGCTATCAGCCAAATCGCAAAGGCAAATGGAAGGGGAGCAAGCACACGAACAACAGACGTGAAAGTAACCAGTCTGAGAGGGAAATGGCCTGGAGCCACTGGTCAAACCCAGCTACCCTAGACGCTTGCTTTGGACTGCAGAGGAAGGCTGGAAGTATCAACGTATGTCACTAAGGGAAGCATCCGGAGATTCTTCAGCGCAACAAATAGCCAAATTCAAAGACTAGTATTAAAGACAAGACAGACTGGAAAAAGGACTAAGTTCTAGCCCAGTCTCCCTCATGTAGGTTCCATTATGACCTCTGACAAAACCGTTTGTCCTCCTGGAAGGTCCACTTGCAGATCTGGAGCAAGCAGGCCATCACGGCACACATGCAATAGAGGGCAAGGGGGAAGGAAGTGGCCTTCCTTAGAAACTCAAACAGCTGGACTTGGGCCCTGGTCCTACCATTTAGCAGTTGCGTTACTCAAGATGGTTAACTTTTCTTTGCTTCTTTCTCTTCCTTTGCGAACTTGAGGTAATAGCCGCATCTACTCTATATGATGAAGACTAAAGAAAGTTACATGTAAAAGGCCGAGAACAGGCTCGGACAGGCAGGAGACACTTGGCAAGCAACATCACTTGCTGAAACTATTGTTAAGACCCTCCAAACTCTTGTGTGATATGAGCCCACCATTTCAAATATTGAAACAAACATTAATTTTTGTAATGAAATCAGATCTTTCAGAACTAGAAAAAAAAGGGATTAAGAGACCTTTGCTTGGCACTCCAGAGAGGGTGAGTTAATGTGTGTGATACCTGCTGGGAAGCCTGACTCTTTGTGAGATCAGGTAGGCAGGAGGGGAAGTAGCTGCAACAGACCTCACAGTCCCTCTTGCAGAGAAGTGTGTCCGCATCTCTTCATTATGATATTGATTATTTTAATCGATAACAGCATAGGAAAACAAAGGAAATGGCTGTGGAGACCACAGACCAGGGTGTTGCCTTGCTACAGAGTCAGTTAATATATTTGAGTCTTGGTGTCCTGCCGGTGGCCATGTCAGAGGAACAACAGGTGGCAACTGACTTCAGGGCATCAGTCCGCCAGGAAACAAAACCTTGATGGGTAAATCTCAGAGACGCAAGGCCCCAAGACCACAAAGCCCAGAATGTCTTTGGTTTCTGCTGTGCCTTCACATGCTTGCATTTGCCATCTCTCTCTGATATCGGGCATGGTGTGAATGACTGTGTGAAGAGATCTTCACTGCCTATAATGTAGTGTTTATCTCATAGAAACCATCCCATTGGGCATTTTTAAAACTGTCCTGAAGATTATTTCTTCTTAAGCTGTACTGTCTAACTGATAATAATGTTAGTTTAAATAGAGTTTTGACAATAAAAATTAAAATGAGGTGTCGTACAGCTAGAACACATGAGTTTATATTGAGTTTAATTTTTTTTTTTTTTTTTGGTTTTTTGAGACAGGTTTTCTCTGTAGCTTTGGAGCCTGTCCTGGAACTAGCTCTTGTAGACCAGGCTGGTCTCAAACTCACAGAGATCTGCCTGCCCCTGCTTCCCGAGTGCTGGGATTAAAGGCATGCGCCACCACCGCTCAGCAAATTCTTTTATTTTTTTTGTTTGTTTTTTTAAATTTATGTATTTATTAAGGATTTCTGCCTCCTCCCCGCAACCGCCTCCCATTTCCCTCCCCCTCCCCCGATCAAGTCACCCTCCCTCATCTGCTCGAAGAGCAATTAGGGTTCCCTGACCTGTGGGAAGCCCAAGGACCGCCCACCTCTATCCAGGTCTCCTAAGGTGAGCATCCAAACTGCCTAGGCTCCCCCAAAGCCAGTACGTGCAGTAGGATCAAAAACCCACTGCGACTGTTCTTGAGTTCTCAGTATTCCTCATTGTCCTCTATGTTCAGCTAGTCCGGATTTATCCCATGCTTTTTCAGACCCAGGCCAGCTGGCCTTGGTGAGTTCCCAATAGAACATCCCCATTGTCTCAGTGCAAATTCTTTTAATCTTAACATTGGGAGATGTGTTCACGGGTTTTGGAGTGCATCATAGCTGAAACAAAGTTTTGAAAATAACTTAACTTAAAGTTAGAATAATACATTCTGTCAAAGAGCTTTGAGATGAAAAACCCAAGAAGACAAGGCACACAGCTAAATAAGGAAATCTTTAAGGTCAGGGAACCAAAACAAAGCAGCCTAAGAATTATTAGGTGATATGTCTGTCTTGCTAGGATTGGCTGATGACTATGATTAATTCCTTGTACCTATTTTTGCCCTCAGTCTCCAGATATAAAAAACAATTGATAAAGGGGTGTAAACTCTAAAGATCTAAAGTACAGCTGAATTTTCATGAATAAAAGTTTAGATTTGTGGTTCCTTTAAGATTCCTTATAAGATTACCTCTCAAGATAAGTAATAAAGTAATTGGTTCTTTCTTTGTAAATACAAAACACAGCTTGCCAATAAAAGAATGTCTTGCTTGCTTTCACACCGTTAATGCATAACAAGCTGCTTAGGTGTGAATGTATGTGGGTTCTTGGGATAATTTTTCACCTGTAACATGTAAAATGTTTAATCATGTAAGGGATATGGGAAAACATGCTGTTTTTTACTTGTATTCATTGTAATCATTCACTTGAAAAATATAATATAACCATGTTGTGATTTTAATATTGTCTGAAAGATTTTGCTGGGGTTTATAAGCTGTAAGGGAGAGAATAAAGGCAGAATTAGAAGGAAAACATCAAGAATAAGAGAAGGAAATCACCAGGAAAATAATAGAGACTAGAGAGGAAGAATAAAGAAGGAAACCATCAAGAGAGAGTGTGAGTGTAGTTTTCCCTTCCCCCTCAGATAAAACAGTCTAGTGTGATGACTGCAGATTCCCTCTGAGCCCTGCGCTACTAAAGGCTGGTCCCTCAGGCAGCAAAGTGGCCTCATGCATAAAATGGTGTGAGGAGATTCAGTAAGACAAGGTTTTAAAAAGAAAATAATATGGTAACTAAAGTCCCGGTTGCATCATAACTTTAGGTACTGGCCTCTACTCTAAATAGTCCTCAGAATTCTGGGGAAGAATAAAAACAACATAGCTAAGAATTAACAACAAATTTACAACCTACAATAAGACAAGCTTAGCACATTGTGCAAGAAATATATAAACAAGTGCCACAGTCTCTCGCCCAGGGCCAAACTGTTTGTGATTGCTTTGAGTTAGGGAAATTAGCTACATGTAGCTGGCAAATTTAAGGCAAAAAGGGAATCAACATGGAATCAGACATGGAAAATTCAATCACTTAAAAGTGATTAAATCTTGATGCTGAAAAACCAGAGATACTACAGGTTCACGCAGGAAAGTCAGAGCCCACGGTTTGTTTGGTTTTTTTATCCTATAGGGCCTGATGTTATCAGGAAAATGGGTGCCAATCATTTCATTACTGGTAGCAATATTCACTATCACAGTCCTTTTGACTGAGATCATCTATTTATTAACAAAGACATCATAAAGACCCACAAACCAAAATCATGAGGGTCCTAAAATATCCCAATTTTGAAATAGGGCAACAGGCTAATAGCTACTTATTTCTGGATAGGAAAATGTCCTAATCTCTCAGTCTAACTGATCTTGTTGCTATCAGTCCCTAGTGATTTTTCTATGATATTATAATTCATTAAGGTCCTTTCTAGCCATCTGATCATTTTACGAAATTCTTCTCCATTACTCAGTGCCTGGTATACAAAAAAAGTTGATGATGATGATGATAATAGCTTATTCGACAAATTTTGAACCAACTTCTTAACCAGAAAGCATGCCTATCATCACAATGTTAAATGCTTTCACTTTAAAGGATAGGTATCTTTTGCTTTCATATTAGGGTTTCCAATTTTGTGTTTTTAGAGGATTTCTGTGTTTGCCAGTCTGTGAGTTACTGAGTCTTTTCCTTCAGCTATTTGTTTTTCTGTTTATTTGTTTGTTTTGTGCTATTCAACTTTGTTTGTTTTAATTTTATCTTATTTTTTTATTCCTGATTGTTTTCTAATGCGTGAGCAAGAAAGGGTGTAGACTTGGACGGGCGGGGGGAGATGGAAACGAGCTGGGATGAGCTGGGAGAGTGGGGATCATAGCCATATGTATTGTATGAAAAAATCCATTTTCAATTTCAGAAAAATAAAAGTATGAGGTGCAACTATCCTTCACTAACTGTTTGCTTTTAGGGAAGAGAAAAAGAAGGCATTGGAGAGAAACAATACAATCATGCCCCAAATTTGGTAGCAGTGGTTCTAATGTTTGGGGTCAATAAACTATTCTAGTTCACATACATGTCTTCAAAGTAGGAGAAACATGCACTGTTTTACAGTAGGTACAAAAAACTCCCCAGTATCACCTCTACCCTTGGCCCTATCTGTCTTCCTTTCAAAACTGTGTCAGTCCACTCCCTAAGTGATACAAGAGCATCTTCAAAAGAACAAGCATGACTATTCTGTCAGTTTTGTGGCATTGAGAAAAAAACAAATTTTTATATATGTGACAGTAAGTTAAATTCTAGGGGGGATGTTTTCTGCCCAGAGCCAGTGAGGTAAATATGACTGAGGGATATACAGAAATTAAAAACAAAAGCAAAACAAACAAACAAAAATCCAGTCCCAAACCTAGTCTAACAGGGACCCCTTGTGAAGGGCAGACTAAGGGGCAGGACTAGCATTGGCCTATATATAAATTGCTCCTGTTCAGCAACAAGAAATCAGAGAGAAAAATACAAGACCCAGCTAAACTCATGGATGGTACACAGTGACCCCATAAATTCCCACTATCCCAACTTACCTTTCATTAGTTTCTATATCGAAACAGAATCTCTTGTCAATGGACTCTGTCTTTCTTCTCACGCAGTATTTCAATGTTAAGTCCACAGGTCCCTAATATGAAAGAAACATTAACAGACACGTATTCAAAATGCACAGAAGTGTCTTCTGTCTCCTGTCGTGTCTTCAGGGTCACTTGGATGGTGTCGAGCAAGTCACCAGGAGCAATGTGTTGACTCACTGAGAACCGCTACCTTCAAATCTTACAATAACATGGTAGATGGTGTCTTACCATTCTAAGCATAAGTGGCCACGACTGGGGGAAAACGCTCACAGAGGCCTTCCCAAGCGCGGCAGATCCAATAGGAAGCCCAGGACACATCACCTAAGGGCACTGCAGGAGAAATGGACTGCCCGAACAGCATTAAGTATACACAATAAAATTTTCATGAAGCTTCTGAGAAGGGACGCTGCAGCCGTGTAAGTAGCTATCTGAGATCATCTATAGAATGTGTGAGAAAAGTTGAGCATACAAGCTTCCTAATGGATGTGGTAGTGAATGCCTTCAGGATAACAAACACCATAAAAATGATCTCTCTAGAGGTAGGAAAAGAGTGGGGAAATAAACTAATTTGTTTATTAATCAAAGCAGCATTTTGATATCAGACACATGTGGGATAGTGTGGTTCATAATAGTTCTGCGGAAAAACAAATCTGCCAAAGCTGTTGGTGGCCATAGACAAATTACCTGATCCGCCATTGTTTAGTTCCCTCTATTGTCCCCCAACAGGAATAATGTGACACCAGAAGGGAGGTAACATTTAGTTAGCACTTACAATGAACCACATACTATACAAGGTATTTTTAATTCATTGATTGCTTATTATTTTCTGCATTTGTTTTACACAAATTTCCCTCACAATAGCCCTGACAGAGCAGAATTTGAGCAACAAAATGCCTGAATGTCATGCGAGTTAGTAAGGTCAAAGTAGCATTAAACTAGGAAGCTTAAGATCTGGAGTAGTGCCTTAGTTGTGCCATTTATTGGCTATGTGATCCTGGCAAATCAATTTCCCCCTTGAGTCCTAACTTCACAATCTATTAATAACAACAGCACCATAGGCCTACTGCCTCAAAATCAGAAACGCTTCTTAAGCTTCAGACCTGTACCTATGGCACAAGGCCATCCAAACAATGACTCCTAGGCAAATACCAACTTACTCAAAATCAAAATGGAATTAGATCACAGAGCTGAGATTTATACCAGTTCAGACACTGTGGTATATGCACACACCTGTAATCTCAACACTCCAACCCGATGGGGAAGAACAAATTCAGGGCTGATCTGGATTACACAGTGAGATCCGGCCTCAAAATTTAAAGTGTATAAATGAAACTCAGTATATACATAATTTCAGATCTTGATGCTCTTTGGTTAACTACTGGGTACTTCTCTCGGTGTGTTTGGCCTTTTATTTATTTATTTATTTATTTATTTATTTATTTATTTATTTATTTATTTATTTTTTAGGAAACAAGGCTGCCTGTTTAAATGCATTGAAATATGCTGTCTGAAGTCAGTCAGGGCCCCTGAGCCCAACCAGGGAACCACTGTGCCACCTCAATGAGAGGGTGGGAGCTGGGGTAAGGGTGGTTGGCATCTTGCCCTCCTCACCACCTGTACCTGAGGAGCCCAGAGTACTGTTTCCACTGTGGTCAGCCCAGCCTCTGGCCTTGTGCAGGCCAATCCTTTCTGTTTCCACTATAAGAACCCAACCCTTCATTAAGCCTTCAGTATGCTGGTCTTATCCTAATGCTTGGGATGTCCCGTGCAAGCTTCTTACAGTGGTTGACAGGGTCACATAGGCACCCTCTCTCTTTAGCCTTCACACTATTCAGCATCAGCAGTGTGGCAGCTTAGGACCCTAGACCCCAGCCACGCCGCTCCAGGTGCATCTCAGCCACGACCATGTATTTCATCTCCCACAGGTGTAGAACACTTCACGTACAAACCCTGCTCTTTAATGACTCGATGACAGTGCATGTTCGGTTCTCTCCACCCAAAGTGACTGTTGGTCTGAAGAGGCTGCTACTTGTCCTATAAACCACGCTCAGCTCTCCTCCAACTCTACACATGGCCTGCCCCATGCTTTGTAACTTATGGGAAAATGTCTTATTTCCAGGGCCTCACCTGACTGAGAAAGCTTTAAGGACGTAGATAATGTCTTATTCGTCTATGTATCCCTGGTCCCTAGTAAACAGGGCTCAGAAGAATTTATGAACACAATCATCACCCTTTCTACTTTCCTCATGAGGAAGAGGAACCTGAGTAACAAGAAATCATTAACTTGTAGTCAAAAGGCAAGTTTACCGCGGAACTAGTATTGAACCCCAGTTCTTTAATGTATGGATGAGCTGGGAGGTAGGGCGGCACAAGTGTAGACTTGTAGTAAGTGCCCTGCCATGTCACATCACCAGTCCCACAAAGCCAGTTAACTAATCTCAAACCCATCACTCTTTCTCTTTTCCGTTATGTCTAACATGGGAAGATAAAATTCTGATAAAATACTGCTTTAGAGGAGACTGGTAAACTGAGCATCATAAATAAGACCTGACAGTTACTAGGGAGCACTGGTAAGTGTCACAGTAAGAAAGAGGGCCAATTGTTCCATCTGTAAATTGGGTTCATGATATATGCTCTACAGTGCCACTAAGAGAGGGAATAAGGTACACGGTAGCACATATCCTTGGAAGACAGTTAGCATTCAGGAAAAAGTGGTTCTACTACTACTACTAACATCATTGAATCATTTATCTGTTATTTACCTTTCAGAAACACAAAGTACCACTAGAAATGGTGTCAGAAGACTGACAAGAAACAATTATTTCCAAATACAAACGGAGTGAATTCAGTAACTACTTCTATTCAGTCACTACCTTCTCAATGGGAGCTTGGTTACTCTTTCCATTCCTTACATTAAAAGTGCTCAGGCTCAGGGCCAGGCATGCATGCCTTTAGTCCCAGCACTCAGGAGGGAGAGGCAGGTGCATCTCTGAGTTCACAGCGGCCTGGTACTGTACACAGTGAGTTCCAGGACAGTCAGGGCTACAGAGACTCTGTCTCAGAAAAGAAGAAGCTTGCTTAGGCACACTGTTGGGCTTCCACAGTTGCACGTTTGCCATAGTCCACTCAATGAAACAAGGGGGAAAGAAAAACTCAATTGTTCTCATATGCTAGGAGCACACAAAAGTGGGGGTCTACTGATTTTCTCTTTGGCACAGTGCTCTTTGGAACAGGAATGCAAAAAAAAGTCTAAAAGTTATTACTTTCTCTGAAAAGAGAGCTAATATCCAGACTCCAGACAATATTTTGTATAGAATAAAAAGTAGAAATAGGAAGTAGCTCAGTTACAAGCAGCACAAAGTCCAGGGTTTACCCCAAATGCCACATAAACTGGTTATAGTGACACACTCAGGTAATTCCAGAATTCAGGAAATGAAACTTGCAGGATAAGGAATTCAAGGTCAGGCTTTACAACAAAATGAGTTTGAAGCCATCCTGGGCTACTGCGACCCCCATCTCAACAACCCCCATGCCCTAACATGAAATGGAAAACCAAAGACTGCGGCTAGTATTGCTCATAAGCACTCGCCACGCAGATACAACAGACACGTTCAGCCTGACTGGGGACAGTTTCTGTGCTGCAGCCCAAGATGAATTTGCGGAAGCCTACTTACACATTTACCTAAGGGTGTACCCCAGCTTGAACCTACATTTAAGGTACAATAGAAGGCTCTATACTTAAAGACCAAGGCAAAAAGTCCCCTCGAGTTTTCTACATACAAGCTATACAAGATTGGTCATCTACGAAAATGGTTATTAATAGACACAGGCAGGTTTCTCCAAATTCCGATCCACCTAAATCGAGTCTTCGAGTGTATACTTAAAGCTTCCAACAATAGGAAAATAGTTAAAAGGGGCACACTGACAGCAAGCATGAGAGCAAATGAAAGAGATACATTCAGAAAATAAATTGTGTGAAGATCAGTTTGTACCTATAGAAACTCCCATGCATGGAAAGGGGAGTAAACAACCCTCTCCCTGGTAAACTTACCTCGGCGCTTTGAAAAGTAGAAGGCTTGAAAAGGACAGAAGAAACATGAACTACTTACAGAGATTTTAATGTAGTGTGGGTGATCCTAACTTCAGGCCACAGACACATACACACACATGCGCACACCCACACACATACACATAGAGAGAGTGAATAATATATATATATATATATATATATATATATATATAGAGAGAGAGAGAGAGAGAGAGAGAGAGACAGAGAGAGACAGAGACAGACAGAGAGAGACAGAGAGATACACACATACACACACACACTTTTTTTGGTTTTTCGAGACAAGTTTTCTCTGTGTAACAGCCCTGGTTGCCCTGGAACTCGTTCTGTGGACCAAGGTGGTCTCAAACTCACAGAGATCCACCTGTTTCTGCCTCCTGAGTGCTAGGAACAAAGGTGTGTGCCACCACCGGCCAACACACACACACACACACACTTTTAATAAAGGCATTCTTGATATTATATTTTTAAAACTCACTACTTCGAAGAATCATCCACATTTTGGAAAAGTTCTCTGTATAAGCAATGAGCAATTGTAATACTAAATAGGCTGAAAACATAAAGATACAACCATAAACCCTGCTGGGAAAACCTGTGTATGATGTAACACATCTGTTAATACCAGCACTCAGGAGTCTGAGGCAAGAGACTTGCTGCAAGTTCAAGCCATGCGTGTGCTACACAATGTGTTCAAGGCCAGCCTGGGTCACAGAAGAAGAGCTTTTCTCAAAACACAAACCGATTAATAACAAAGTCCTGACCTTAGTCACGGCCCACGTAAACTTGGGCCAGAGAGAACATGTAAAATCCTGGCTTTATGTGACAGTGATAGAATTCATCATTTGACACTTTGTCATTATATGTTCTTCTCCGATGTGCACTCACACAAACGGGCCCACAAAGCAGCAGTAACAAGAACTGACCTGCTTAGCACCTGGCTTCTGTTCCATCGGTGTCATGGTGAGTGTCCTGGTCTCTTTCTCATATCGACAGTAGTATTTCACCCAAGATATACCCAGAGCCCCTACAAAGACAGGAAAGAGAGAGCTAGTAGAGTGTTTCAGCTCCCCAAAGCAGAAGATGTTTACTGGTTTTGTTTTTTTCTCCAGTGCTTGAAATTGAACCCAAGGCACCGAGTCCCAACCTACTGCTTGCTCTTCACAGACAAAGCCCAGGTCCATCGCTGCCCTGTGCCTGTGCTCTATCTTTACCTAGCCCACCTACCCACTGTACCCACAGAGATCCTGACTGCTTCCCATCTCCATTCCTGGCTCATTTCAAACCTACTCTCCCTGCAACCGTTCCTAGGAATAGGCCCACCTATGCCTCCAAAAGCTAGAAAGCCCTGCCAGTGTTCCTCTTTTGTGGAACCTCTCATTTGACTACCATGGGTTGTAGCCACTCCAATCCTTACATGTCTCGCCTCCAGCTACCTCAACTTCTCCTACGCCTTTAGCAATGAATTAGTTAAAGGATGTTATCATTGTCTTGCTTTCCTAATACTTACCACACTTACCAATAAAATACAGATGTACTTTTTCTCCCATTAATCATTTCAAACAGACTTTTCTCATCGCCCCATTTCTGATTCACTCCTAGAAAACCTGTCCTCACCATTTTGCTAGAGCATTACTTTAAAGTAAATCACACAGGCTTTCCTACTCTCTCCAACCAACTTAGCCCACCCTCAAAGCCCTGCATAATTTGATCAAAGTGACAATTCTGGACTTGTCACTGGGCACCCTCACCTCTGTGTCCCTGAATTACATTCAGTTCCCAAATACTTAAATGGGCATATAATTTGTACTGTAAACCCAACGTGTATTTAAAATGGATGGCATACAACATATATCTTTGAATGAATAATTCCATCAGGACAACACGGGCTATCCTTGAGAAACCAAGACCTAAGCGTGAAGCCTGTTCTCTAACACGCCTGCGCCTCTACTCATACTGCCGCACACACCTGGAGTTCTCTACCAATGCCTATCCCTTCTCTTTTCTCCTGCCCACCCTCAGTGCACGTTCAAGCTCTAGCTCAAACATCACTTCCTCAGAGAAGCTCTTAGATAGATGCCCCAAAGAGGGTGCTCAAAATGTCTTGTGAATATACTTTCCTATCTCTCCTATCAGTCTGAGAAATGCTTTGAGATTAAAAAAAAAAAGAAACCAAACATGTTATTTCTCTCCGTTTTGTTTTGTTTTGTTTTTGTATTCTCAATGTGTTACATAGCATTTGGCAGAAAGGATACTCGGTGAGTGTTCATTCACCTGAGCGGCAGCCATTTGACGAGATAGAAAACTGAGGCTCAGAAGCACCGTACAGTGCCTAGCAGAGGTTCTCAACTACGGGCAATTTTACTGTACTGCTTAGGTGGTCGTGTATGGAGAGTCCTTCGAACACAAAGCGATGAGCAAACTAGGGTGCTGCTCACCACTTTACACTTTACAGACCCTGGGAGTGGTAGGTGGGATAGGACCTGCTGGAAAGAGTATCAGTTTTGGCACAGGATACACCTGAACTGGATCATAGATAGAGTGCCTGGTCTAAGCCTCAGTGGTCTCTGGCGTAAAATGAACAGAGTATGGAATCAAAGATGAAATGGTGGGAGGTTTGTAGAGCACTGCACATAGCTCTACACATAGCATAGGCAAGAATATGATCTTTCTCCCTTCTTGGCCCTACCTCTTTGACCCAAACAAAGTTCACCATACACAATAACATTCCTCATCTTGAATCTCAGAGGAAAAATTCCATATCTTACTACTCTAGAGTCACGGCAACCCTAACTCCCCCTCAAGTTTCTCCCTTTTGTATTTCTTCTGTTCCCGCCCTGCCCTCCAAGGCATTGTATCTGGCATGAATCTACGAACACAGGGGTTCCCAGCCTTCAGAAAGGCAAAGAGGCAAGCCAACTGGAGCCCAGGGGATGGCCCTGCATGCCCACACACATTTCTCCTGGGTATAGAGATAGCCTTCGATGGTTGGCTGTCCCGGAAGTTTGCATGTCTGAGGAGCTTCTTTCATCCTTTTCTTAAGTTCCTCCATCTCTTCTCGGGTGCTGGAGAAATGATTTCTTGTCTGTCAAGACATCATTACAGTCGTTATCAGCATTGTCACCAACAAGACTGCGTATTTATAGGTCATAGATACAGTACAGAGATTTCTCTGCTCACAGCATGTGCTAAAACATACAGAAGACTGCCGGATGGTAGTGACTAGAAAAGAATTCTAGAGTTTAATGGTATTACGAACTAGAAAGGGCACAAAACCACGAATACCACAAGGAGCAAGAGGTTTGACCCAATGGGTTAATTCAAGCTTCAAGTAAATAAGGAACATTAAAATTCTGAGATTAGACTGCCCTTTCTTTATAATAAGGACAACTACGGAGAAAGTTCCCAAAGACAACATTACCATGGCAACTTCTTTATGTTAGTGAAGAAGACAGGGACGGCACCGGTTGGCCCCAGCTGTCAACGGTACTAACAAGGAGTCAGCCATGAGTACACATGCAAACGCTTGGTATTAGCTCACATTTGTCAAGTGACACATGGCAGAGGAGTCAACTTGATTGTAGAAAGATTTGGTAAGTCAGCAGAAAATAGGTTCTCTCACGTTCGGGTAAAGGAGAGGACCCAGAAGGAAGGAATAGATGCAGAAAGAAAAAAGTAGGTAAAACTGTACATCCCAGTCCCCCTAAGCAAGCATCTTATGAGCAGTTTTGAGTTGGCAAACACACCTATGAATGTCATGCACTGTAGCACTCTGTCCGGTGTCACCTGATTTTGGTGACACCTTCCCTGGCGACCAATTGCTGCATTCTCTATGCCCTTTTAATATGTTGGTTTGATTTCATGTAGCAACGAATACTGAGGGATTATGATTTATCTGTGACTATATCTCTACTAGAAGCACATATATGATCCTCCAAGACAGGCAAACCTTGATGCCTCTTTCAGGGATGCGAGAGACTGATACATTGTGTTACACAGGGTACTTTTTTATGGTATTCATAAATACTCATCAATGTGGGCTGTGATAAAACGAGTAAATTCTCATGTTCCGATACATAAAAATGTAGTGCCTGTGCTCATTTATAGAACTAGCATGCACAACAAGATGGAGAAGTCCTTGAAAATTCATGTGTTTAACTGTACTAAGTGATGGGAGAAGGAAGAAGATAATCACGGGCAGTCATAATGATAAAGCCCACAACAAGTGTCTTAACTGACTCTGGAGTTGACTTAAGGACTAAGCCTTATATTAAATACACCTATAGCAGGATTCTGATCTACGAGAGATACAGAAAAGTACCAACACTTAATAAATCCAGGCAAACAGAGGCATTCCTGATTAGAGGATAGGTGTGAACAGCAGGAAGTCTCAAAGAGAGGAAGAGTCAAACCTGAAAAAGCACGAACCCGCCACTATGCTACCATGTTCGTGCTCTACACCACTTTGTCCTGGCAAATGGGCAGCGGTGCAACAACCTGTAATTCCAAAGTTAAGACGCCTGGGGCCCCCTTGGAAAGCCAGGTGAAGACATCCAGACGCAACTCACATTCTGTAAACTCAGCTGCAGCTGCTGTTTGTACGGGAGGAAATCCTGTGTGAGCTCCACAGTCAAACTGTTGGAAATGAAGAGGCTGTGGAGAAAGGCCAAGACCTGGGGGAAACAGACAAAAACCACCTTTAGAAACTCACCGTTATCTGACACCAGCACTCCCTGCCTGGTAAGGTAGGAACCATGAAGTCAGGGAAGACACCCGGAGTGGTTACCGAGTACACTGCAGGAGCGGTGGGGGTGGCACAAGCAGGGACACACCTGAGAACTCTCGTCTTAGGTTGAATACTTCAGCTGTCTCTGGTCCCAGAAAGGAGCTAGCAAATCCAGGTCTTTTTAGATTACATGCAAAGCCACTCTGGAATTAGATACTGCAGGGATTAACCGCATCTCTTCTCTAAACTGGTACAGTATCTCTCACCAAAAGATATCACATCTAAAACTGAAAATGTTCAAGGACAGATGCAATGCCAAAAATGGAAACTTTATACCTGACCTCATGTGCTAAATCTCAGGCATACTGTAGAAAATGTAAACCCACTAAAAATACTGCATTAAATCTTTGAGTTATGAGTATAAGGGGTTTAAGAAACATAAACAGACTTTGTGTTTAAACTAGGAATTCATTTACGATATTTCATTATTTGAATGCAAATATTTCAAAATTTTTTTTGGAAATCTCAACCACTTCTGGGTCAAGTATTTTGGGTAACAGATAATATGTGTGTGTGTGTGTGTGTGTGTGTGTGTGTGTGTGTGTGTGTACACACACACATAAAAACAACATAACGGACACATACATACACATACATTTATGACAAGTATGTGGTAGAGAGATCCGTCCACCACATTCAGGCTTATATCCATAATGTTTCCTGTTTCTCTCCCAAATTTCATCTCAAGAAATAATATCACCACTCAGCAGTCAGTGAAACCAGGAACTGAAGAGTCAGCCCTGATCTCTCTTTAACTCACATTTAAGTCCAATTCAACAGTTTTTGCTAGTGTTTCCTCCAAAATGCCATTTCAAATGCTAGAGATAGAACCTAGGCCCTTGTATATGCTAGGCAAGCATTCTGCCTCTGAGTTATATCCCTAACCCTCCAAACTATTTTTTCTAACCCAGCTATCCTTTACAGTTTCTACTTCCACCATACCAACTCAAGCAAATGCATCTTCTTGCCTAGATCACTATAGTATTTTCTCGTTTAATTTGAGTGTGTCTAGCTTTGAATCCCAGACAGACCTCAAACTCATGATTCTCCTGCCTTTCCTCCCTCCTGGTATGGATATGATAAGTGTGTGCCACCTCACCAAGTCTACAATCGCTTCTCAACTGCTATCCTTGACCCCCGTCATGTCATTCTCCACACAACAAATTGTTCCCTGTCAGGTCATACTTAATAGCCTGTAGTGGCTTTCCATGATGCGTAGGCTAACATCCAAATCAACTTCTATGCCAATGGGCCCTATGCCTTTCAGTTAGAACACACTTTCTGCAACCCCCCTTTTCTACTACCAGTATCTGAAGTCAGACATTTTCTTTCCATCTTTTGAGACCATCTAAACATTCTTTTCTCACTGTCAGGAAGGCACGCTGGATTTTGTCAAAGGCCTTTTCTGCATCTATCGAGAAGATAATGTGCTTTTTATCTTGAAGTCCATTTACATGATTTATTACATTATTAGCATCATATGTTGAACCAACCCTGCATCTGTAGGATAAAGCCAACATGGTCACGTGAATGATCCTTGTGATGATATATGCCTATATTTGGCTTGTGAGTAGTTTATTGAGGTATTTGTGTCTATGATCACCAGGGAAATTGATGTAGAGACCTTGCTGTTGTTGTGTATCTACCTGGCTTTGTCTACATGTCTTTCCCCTTTAGCTCTCTGCCTCAGTGGTACTTACTGGGATCCTTCTTGCACCACTGATGTAAATTTTTGCACTGCTAGATAAAATTTGTTTCTTTCAAAGATCTTACAACATCTTACAACAGTTTGGATTATGTGCGTAGTTCCGTCCCTTCTTTCTGCCCCATGAGAGTTTCATGTTCTCAAAGGAAGAAATTGTCCATCTGGTTTACTACACTATGCCCAATGTCTAACACAGTGCCTGGACTACCACAAAATAAAGAAGAGAGAATTACAAAAATGTGGGCAACAACACAAGTATCCTCAGTCGCACATTCTCAAGTGGCACATACGTAGGCACATGCGACTCAAAACTACACATCATAGCCTGCCAGTGGTGGCGCATGCCTTTAATCCCAGCACTCAGGAGGCAGAGGTAGTGAGTTCGAGTCCAGCCTGGTCTACAGAGTGAGTTCCAGGACAGGTTCTAAAGCTACAGAGAAACTCTGTCTTGAAAAACAAAAAACAAAAAAAAAATATGTGTACATTATAAACATAAAAAGGGACATATTACATATGCAAACAATTTGGAGGGGGAAATACTATATAACCAATGCAGATTATTTTTATATTAGGGGATTTCTGATCATCCTATGCACTATTTTATACTTTTCTGTGATGAATGCATCTAGAAATAAAAACATTTATGAAAAGTCAGCACATTTTCAAATAAAAATACACTAAATGCTGTAATAAATTAAAGGACATTTAGTAGCAACAATTATACAAGGCAGATATAAAAATAGTAGAACAGGAAGCGCTTAAATGTTAAGTGCCATGGGTTTGCAGTCCAGGCTTAAGTATGATAGTTTTTAAAAACTTTCTGAAAGCATGAGAGGAAGAAAGCCGGAAAGTCCAAGCCCACATGTATTCACAGCAGGAAAACATAAGACGTTCAAAGAAGATCTAGAAAGAATACTTCTTACATTGCTTTTTTAAATTGAAACAGGAATACTTCCAAATTCCTTTTTAAAAGCCAGTATTATTTAATAGCAAAACCAGGTAAACACACACACACCAAAAAAAAATTTACAGGTCAATATCCCTGACAAACATAGATGCAAAAATCTTCAATAAAACATTTGCAAACTGTATTTAGGTACATATCAAAAAAAATATCCATCATGACCAAGTAGCTTTAGCCCAGAGATGCAGGATTAGTTCAACAAAGTAAGCCAATAAATTTAATAAATCATATAAATGAACCTAAAGACAAAATTCACATGATCACCTCAACAGACAAAGAAAAAGTCTTTGACAAAATCCAACATGTCTTCATGAAAAAAGCCCTAGAGAGAGTAGAACTGGAAGCAACCATTCTCAACATAATAAAGGTTTAGATGACAGTCCCACAGACAACACCATCCAAGATGGAGAGAAATTCAAAGAAAACTTCATAAAAATCAGAATGAAAGCAGTGCAGTGGTGGTGCAGTCTTTAATCCCAGCACTCAGGAGGCAGAGGCAGGCGGATCTCTGTGAGTTCGAGGCCAACCTGGTCTACGGAGCTAGTTCCAGGACAGCCAGGACTACATATAGAAACCCTGTCTCAAAAGAAACAAATAATAATAATAATAATAATAATCAGAAATAAGACAGGGCTGTCCACGGTCTCCATGACTCTCCAATATACTACTCAAAACACTAGCTGGAACAATAAGAGAAGGAAATTAAAGGAATAAAACAGTAAAAGAAGTTAAATTTGCCCCCATTTGTAGATGATATATTATTCATGAGAGATTATAAAAATTCCTCTAGAAAACTGGAAATAAGCAACAATTTCAGCAAAGTGGCAGGATAACTCAGTAACAACCTCATATATCAACAGCAAACACACTGAAAGAGAGACATGTCTACTCAAGACAGCTTCAAGAAATGCCTAGGACTTAACCAGCTAGAAAAAAAAATACCTCTACAATGAAAAACTTTCAAATTGAAAGAAAGGGATTGAGAAAAAACTAGAAAATTGAAACACCTTCCATGCTCATGGGTTGGTAGAATATAATTGTGAAAATGATTATTCTACCAAAACAATTTACGGGTTCAGTGCAGTTCCAATCAAAGTGCCATGTTCATCAAAGAAATGGAAAAAATCCTAAAATTCATATGGAACTCACCAAAGAAATCCTGCATAAAAAGAAAACCGAGTAATGGGAACAGCTCACAACTTCCAGGCTGGCTCACCCACACCTCTGCCAAATGGAGTTGGCCCTACTATGCTGCCCACAGGAGGTGTAGGGTCGGCTGTCTGCCCTGAGCTGTTTCAGTTGATGGCGGGCAGGGGTGGGTGAGCCAGTTCCAATGTTGTGAGCATGGGAGAGTTGTCTCCATTGCTCATCTGTCATGCAGCAGCACGGGCGGGGTAGAAAGACATCCCATTCCCAGCCCACCTCTGTATGCCCATCAATGCCTGGGGCAGATGGAACAGATAGCCCTGCATTCGTAAGAGTAGAGAGCTGTCCCTGCCCACTCCTCAGCTACCGTACTAGGGAACTCTGGGCCCTATGTGTCCCATGGGCAACACAGTAAGTAGAGCTGGTCCTGAAGGTGTAGGTGTGGAAGAACTGACTCTGAGGCTGTGAAAGCAGGGGAACTGGCCCCGCCCCTTGCTCATTGCTGCAAGGGTTGAACTAGCCAAGGCAATGCGGGAGAGCGCACCCTGCTGGAAGCACAAGAGAGAGCTGACAGGCTGACCAAGCCTGCAACTACCAAGGCCCAGAACCAGGGTTATGTGTTGTCCCGCCCCAACATCCACCTCATCTGTGATCTGCTGGAGCGTGGAAAGGGATTGGTCCTGTAGATCCAAAGCTGCGGGACCTCCACAACACAGGGCAGCAGCAGGATAACCAAGGGGTGTTCCAGTGAGGGCCCAAAATAGTGTAGCAAAATCCAGAAGCCTCCCGGACTCTGTGTAATGAATATTTGCAAGTAAAGTACATGGATAAAGGGGTTACTGTATAACTCAGTGGGTTACACTACAACTTCCATAATGAGACTGATTTTTTTTCCTTCTTTTCTTTTTTTCTTCTTTTTTTTCTCTTAAATTTTATTTTATTTGAAGGGGGAGGTTGCAAGGGCACAGGGTGGATACAAAGGGATGGGAAAATGAATGGGATGGAGATGCATGATGGGAAAGACACAAAAAAATAAATAAAAAAGAAAGAAAGGAAAAATGTCCGTGGGATTCACAGTCTAGATCTCAAAATTTATTACAGGGCTATAGCAATAAAAACAGCATGGTAGTTGCACAAAGCCAGACTTAAATAACAATGAGTCAAAACAGAAAACTCCAACATTAGTAAATGTAACTACAGTCATCTAATATTTGACAACGATGCCAAAAATCTTTGCAGAAAAGATGGTGTCTTTAGCATCTAGGGCAGGAAAACTGGATGTCTACAAGGAGAAGAATAAAACGAGGCCTACGTCTATCAACCCGTACTAAATTGACTCCAGATGAATTGAGTAGCTTAGTGTAAAGCCTGAAACTTCTAGAAGAAAACAGAGACAGGATGCTACGAGACTGGGGTATAGGAAAGGACTTTCTGAACAGGACTCCCTTTGCTCAGGATTTAGGCCACCAATTGACAAGTGGAACTTCAGAAAGCTAAAACCTTTGTGCACACCTAAGGAATAAATCTATTGAGTGGAAAAGAAGTCCAAAGAGAAGCAATATCTATAATACATATTTTAAAAATTAAAAAAGTCAAGGAAACAAGCAACCAAAACTGTTTTTAAAAAGTGGGCTACAGAACTGAACAAAGAGCCGGGCAGTGGTGACACATGTCTTTAATCCTAGCACTCGGGAGGCAGAGGCAGGCGGATCTCTGTGAGTTCGAGGCCAGTTCAAGGCCAGCCTGGTCTACAAGAGCTAGTTCCAGGACAGGCTCCAAAGCCACAGAGAAACTCTGTCTTGAAAAACCAAAAGAAGAAGAAGAAGAAGAAGGAGGAGGAGGAGGAGGAGGAGGAGGAGGAGGAGGAGGAGGAAGAAGAAGAAGAAGAAGAAGAAGAAGAAGAAGAAGAAGAAGAAGAAGAAGAAGAAGAAGAAGAAGAAGAACTGAACAGAGTGCTCAGAAGTGGAAATAAAAATGGCAAAAAAATAAAAACCTCAAACATGCTCATTATCTTTAGCAATTAAGGAAATACAAATTAAAATGACATTGACATTTCATCTCATCCCACCCAGAATGGCCAAGATGCACAAAACAGCCACAACAAATGCTGGTAAGGATATGGGGGAAGGGGACCCCTCGTTCACTGTTGGCATTGTAACCTGGTGCTGTCACTCTGAAAAGCTGTGTGGAGAATTCTCCAAAAGCTACACTCGACTCTCTGACCTACTTGTAATCTACCCGAAGGCTTCCTCACCCTACTCTCCAATGAGCGTTACTGCTCTATGCACGATAGCCAAGAAATGAAAACAATCTAAATGGCCTTTAATTTAGGACTAGATCACGAAAATATGGTGCTTATACATCATGAAGTCTTATTCAGATGTAAAGAAAACTAAAATCATGAAAGTTGCTGATAAATGGACAAAACAGGAAATATTATATTGAGTGGGGTAACTCAGACCCTAACCCCAAGTCTTCAGAAGTGAGTCTATAAACTAGAGTAACTACAAACAGCAGAAAAATAAAAGGAGACCATGGCAGGGGGTGGGTTGGGCAGGAGTTCTAGACAAGAAAATTGTAGGGCACAGGGGCTCTAAGAGGGAAAATGAGTAGGTGAGAGGTGAGACGTACTTAAGCAGGAAAGAAGAATGGCAACACCAAGGGAGGGGGAGGGAAGAGGGATAAATAACACTAAAGATATTTAGAAAATCAGTAGGGGAAATCATATTTTAATAGCTCCTTAAAATTAGATTTTGTGTGTACGTGTGCCTGCGTGTGTGTACACAAAGAGAAATATGTCATTTGAGTGGAAGCTACATCAATTGGGGTGATAATACTCCCCCTAAAAGAATACACACTACCTAATAAAAACCCAGTGCCAGGCACATGAAACCTACTTTTAAGTTGTTGGTTAGGGGAATCTAAGAGACCCTCCAAAAACAACAGAGGTTATTGCCATTGTCTTGGGTAACTTTCAGACTTGAAGATAAGACCTGATGGCTGAAGACACCACACATTTCAGACGAAGGATTTGGAGGAACTCATCTGGATCTGACCTGAAGATTCTTCACTGAGGATTAGCCCTCAGGGTTTCAGAAGGAGCCATGCAAGCTGCCAAGGGAGGAAAGTAATCAAGTCCCATGCAGCTATAATGGCAATTAATAACAACGCTGACCACTGTGGCAAGATAGCCTGAAAGGTACAGTAGCGGCCCTTACATCCACAGGAAACAGTCACCTAAATGGATTTAAGGTCCACCTAACAGGAGGGAATCCATATCTGGCACTTATCAGTTTAGCCAGCTACCTATGGCTGGTCAGACCATGGTATATAGAGAACTTGCTCCTGCCACTAACCCAGCATAATCTGTAACTCTTTCTAAATACTCATCCTTCTGTCCAGAGATAAGTGGAGCTCTCACCCGTCATTGGATGAGCTTATTTTTGAAGCAGATGAAGAACACTACAGAAAGCCAAAACTGGTCAAAATGCAGAAATAAACTGATAGTAGAGTTTCTGCCTCCAACCAATACATTTAGAACACAACCCCCACCCTCAAGTCCCTGGGGACATCACAGAAAATGGGACCGAAATATTGTTAAGAGCCAGGACAGTTGATGCAAGATAGTACAAAGTCTTTTCCTTACAAAAAAAAAGCAGGGAGATGGGAGTGAGTTGGGGAGGAGTTAAGTGAAGGAATCGGGTGAATAAGATCAAGACACATTGTAGAAAATTCTCTACAAACTAATAAAATATTACTTTTAAAGGAAAAAATAAAGTGTGACATAGAAACTGGGGAAGGGACTGAATCAGGAAAAAAAGAAATATCATAAATGGAGAGAAAAATAGTGTGAACATGGTAAGGAAAAGCGTGAACACTTCTGAAAGAGCAAGAGAAATCTAAGTGTGTGTGCTGACGTTCTTGACATGTATCTTGACATGTATCTTGGCATGTATCTTGACATGTATCTTGGCATGTATCTTGGCATGTATCTTAACATGTATCTTGACATGTATCTGAGCATGGACTGGCGTCTCCATTCCTTAAGCTTCCACTTTTATGACCACAGTTCTGCACATTCAGTTGAGGATTTGGGAAACACATGTTTTATAATACTAACCAACAGAGAGAACTTACTGGCTCCACAATATTGAACTTCTTGGACTCTTGAACTTCCTGGATTTGATAGACATAGTCAAGGGAGGACTCGAAGAAACTGTGCCTTTCCTTATCCACTTGGAGGTCTGCCTGTAAAAAGAGGGCAACAAATGTCACAAGTGGGCATGGTCAAATTTTTGAAAGTCAGGGATGTTAAAGAGGCATTGAGTTACCTGAAAATATCCTATTTCGATTGTTTTCTTTATTTCTACTGTATTTTACAGAGATGGAATATGAAGCCAAGAGATTAAAGACTAAAGGCTTTCTATTTCTAGTCTAGCATGGAGGAAGCTTGGGAATCATCAAACTGATTTTCAGATCAAGGAAAAAGCTGACCTAGTTAGAGAACCTTTCTCCTTAAATCCAACAGTAAAGTCATGGGGCTAAGGGCTGCCTCCAAAACTAGACTATAGGTGTATGGAGAGAATTGGAACTCAGGAGAATAGACACTGGGGGTGAACGGTGCTCAAGACTGGGGCACCACTGCTCTCACTAAAGAACTACTACCCAGTTTAAGAATAAGATGCTAAGAAAACACAAAGACAAAGCAAGGGCTCCAAAGGAACTACAGCAACAGCAAACTAAGCCCAACTTAAGTCCTAGCCAAACAAAGCACGAAAGCTCGCACTGAGCGCTTACATTCGTTTCTTTATCCAAACATCCTCTCTGCCTTTTAAGCAGGAAAGGTTAAAAAAAAAAGCCATGATCCAAAGCAAGCGAACAAGCATCAGAAACTAACGAAGAGAAGGCAGAGGCTGCAGAACGATGAGACCATGGGCTGTAAGCATCTACGGTGAAATGAAAAGGGTGCTAATGGAAAAAGAGAGCAACGCACAGCAACAGATGTGTGCTATTAGAAGATGAAGGTGCAGCATGGAGTCAGAGGGAATGCCAGAAATCGAAAAGCCTAGAACAGAAATGAAGCATACTTTATTGGGATCACCACCGGTATGAACAAGGGAGAGGAAAGAATAAGTCTGGGCCTGGAGAGATGGCTCAAAAGCATACCACCCACCTAGCAGGTACGGGGCTCTGAGAGTCCTGACAACACAGGGGGGAAAAAGAATCACCGAGATTGAATGTACATCCACACAAAAGTCGAAACAAAGAGAGTAAACAACATAAAATAAAACATCTGAGAACTGCTAGATAGATGTGTACCATATGTGTCCTCAGAATACAAATGACGGGAGAAAAAGAATGGAACAGAGAAACATTTTCAATGATAGTAACTGGGGATTTTGCAAAATGAAGGAAGTACCATATTAGCCAGCTACATACACGGCTCCTATGTAGACACCCAAATGACTCTAAGTTGGCATCCTACAGAAATAATTGCAGATCCATGTTTATTTTTCCACTATTCATAATAGCCATGATATGGAAGCAGCCTAGATGTCCATCAACAGATGAACAGATACAGAAAATTAGATGCATAAACACTACTGAATTTCATTTAGCACTAAAGAAAAATAAAGTCATGTAATTTTGAGGATTGGAAATCTGCAGGTTTAGTGAAATAAGACAAAGTCAGAAAAACTACCACATCATTCCTCTCTCTCTCTATCAGAATCTGGACTTATGTGTATATGTCTTTTTGTAGGACAAAGAAATGGGAAAGCTCTAGAAGAGAAACAGGAGGTCTAAAGGGAGGTGGAGAGAACAAGAAAGGATGGTGGAAAATATATTATGAAAGCAGAACTGGGGACTATCGGGGAGGAAGAGCATGAACAAGAAGAAAATGGAGAACTAAAAATGTCACTGAAATACATGTGTTTGTGTGCTAAAAAAAAATAACACCAATTTTTACTTTTAAAAATTTCACTGTCCACATTGGCATGTCAACTGATGTTGTAATTATGCTAGCCTTGTTTAAGTAATTATATTGTTGAGATTTCCTGGGTGCATTTCCCTAGTCAAATCTAGAGGACGCAATTTTAAAACTCCTGGAAGCGAAAATCAGAGAAAATCTAGCCATATATGATGATATGCATAGATGCCAGCACTCAAGAGTCTAAAGCAGCAAGACACAAGTTTGAGCAAGACACAAGTTTGAGACCTCCTTGAGCTGTTACAAAGCAAGATGAGGGAGCAGATAATCTGCATGGCTTTACATTGGCAAGAATTTTAAATACATCAAAAGCATGATTCATTGAAATTATGGATATTTCATTAAACCAAAAGCAGGCGCAGCACCAAAGGCCCTTCTAAGAAAATAAAAGAATATACTTGGAGCATTGTAAAACATGTATCTGATATTGGGTTGGCACCTAACATCATACACAGAGTCCTTAAAACACAGCAACAAGAAAATAACTCAAATTTAAGTATCAGATCAGACAGCTCACCAGAGAACACAGGTGGCAGCTAAGCATATGAGGAGATATTACATGTCACTGGGAAATTTCAAATGACAACAGAAATGTGATTCCACTGCACACCTATCAGAGTGGCTAACAGTAAAAACACTGAAAACACCAACTACTGATAAGAAGAAGCAAAATAAAGTCTAGAGCTGGTTGGAAAGAAGAATGGTACATGCTGGAAAATAACGGATTCTTCCAAAATAAATCATCTGCTTACACTGCACCCCAACTCATACTCTATAGCATTTACCAAAACAACCTCAACAAAATCTACACATTAATATTTATCATGGCCATATTAATAACTGCCAAAGTTCAGAAGAAAAAAATAGCCTTCCATAGGATATAAGATACACATGCGGTACAACCAGACAACAGCCCTGAAGAGAAATGAGACAGCTATGAAGACATAAAAATACAGGAATAATAGACACATACTGCTAAATAAAAGAAGTCAATATGAAAAGCATCCATGCTATAGGAGTCCATGACATTATAGAAAAGAAAAAATAGGAAGATCAGTGGCTGCCAGGGATGGAGATGAGCGAGCATGGAGCCAGGAGAATTTCAGAACAATGAAGCTGTTCTCCATGACTCTACACTGTTCACGTGTCATTATACACTTGTCAAATCCCTCAGGGTGGGGCTAAAAGAAGAGTAATTCGGTATCACAGCTCCTGCCTAGCATGAGCAAGGTAAAAATAAACAACCCATTGGCTCACCAACTGTAATAAATAACACAAGACCTTAACAATAGTGAGAATGTGAGCCAGAGATCCAATACTTTATCTCTGTAGTTTCCATTCCATTTTTCTTTAAGGTATATGAAATCTCTCTCATTTGCTATAAGTATAATCATCAAATAAATCGTTAAATTAAAGGGGGAATTTTGTCTAGGGATATAGCCCAGCACACACTCCTCCTTGCTCCCTCTCCCCTCCCCAGAAACAATAAGCCTAGACCTATCCTAGACAGTGTCTTTTGACTTCTTTCACACCATGAGCCAATGTAACAATAAAACAGAAAAGTGATTTAGCATTGATACAATTCTTTGTTTCCTTTTGGGGGACAGGGTCTAATGTATCCTAAGCTAGCCTCACACTCTCTAGGTAGACAAGGATGGCCTTAAGCTATAATTGCAGCCTTCACCCTCTCTCTCTTCCTCTCTGTCTTCAATCCTTCTTTCCTTTTCTTCTTTTCTGAGACAGAGTCTCACTATATAGAACTTATTATGTAACCCAGGCTGCCCTCAAATTCACAGCAATCCTCCTGCCTCAGAGTCTTGGGTGTTGAGATTATAACAATTACCCACCATACCTAACTTTAAAAATAGCTTTACAAATAAAACCTCTTCATTTAAAAAAGTGACTGATTCAATTTCCCTTACCTCAATTTTTAGCCCTGTAGCCATGTTCATCAGAAATGTCAACAAAGGCTAGGTATCTTGGCTTAAGCCTACAACTCAACACTTAAAGAGGCAAAGGCAGGGAGACGTCTGAGAATCTGAGGCTATTCTGGATGAGGCCCTGTTTTAAAACACCAAAATCTCCCACAAACTGCAAAGAAGGGCACCTGCATAGTGTACAAAACTACTAGAACATTCTCGATGTCTTCATAGCAAAAACCACTAATATATGGATTGTATCCCCATGGGTCCCTATGACTATCCTCAGAATTGGCAGTCACTTAGAGAGCTCACTTTGGGATTCAACATATAGTCATAATCCCGGATTTCATTTATTTTAGTGAAAGGATACAAAGAGGAAAGATGTAAAACCCAGTCTAGAAGAAACTGTGTATAAGATACTAAGAAACTCCTCAGTAGTCTTGCAAAGAATACATGAAATTTCTCTTTCAATAAGCTATAACAACAGAGTAAAAATAGCTGCATGGAAGGTACTGTAGAGACTGATGATACCCCTAGGTTTTCATTGGGCCTGGTAACATGGGCACTCCCTGCCTAGCATGAGTTATAATTTTAGACTGTCTGAGGAACAGGTATTTGAGAAAAGCCACTCTGTCTGCATAGGCAGCTTGTGCACAGAGAGCCACTATTAAAATAGCCTCTCTAAAAATTCCCTCATCCTCCTTTTCTTCAGACAGCATCTGTTCAAACAGATAATTTTGGAAATTATCCCTGTGCTCTCCTTACCTGCTGCAGATAATAAATATTTCTCCACTATTTGATGTCTTGCCCATGTTTTTTTCTTTCTCTTTCTTGCTCTCTCTCTCTCTCTCTCTCTCTCTCTCTCTCTCTCTCTCTCTCTCTTTCTTGTTATTGTTGCACTCTCTTGTCAAGATATAAGGGCGGGGCGGTGGTGGTGCACGGATTTAATCCCAGCACTCGGGAGGAAGAAGCAGGCGGATTTCTGTGAGTTCGAGACCAGCCTGGTCTACAAGAGCTAGTTCCAGGACAGGCTCCAAAGCCACAGAGAAACCCTGTCTCGAAAAAGGGAAAAACACACACACAAAGACAAAAAAGGAAGATGTAAGTCCACTGCTTTTGATTACACTATCTTGTCTTTCACTAGTCTTTTAGAGTAGTATCAATTCTGGACAAATCGCTTCTCAAGATTATCTCATGCCTTGTTCAGCCTTGAAGCTACTAGCTTCAGTAGGGCAATTTCACCATTTCTATTTGTCATACATTTTATTTTTTTCAAATGATTATCTCTAATTGGAAAGGCACCTTTCTTCCATAGAGGGAATTCCTCCAGTCAGACATAAGTCTTCACCTCCTCATCCCCCGGGTCCCTCAGGACTATTATATAAACATACATAGTATGGTACAGAAAGAGGCTTGCTGCTAGATTAATGCACATTCTTAAGTTAGAATCCAAGCTCTAAGGTGGAGAAGGACATGGACATTGTATGGTGTCCCTTTATTCCTGTTCCACCCAGTGTAAGGACAATTTGGTAGCTGTCTATTAAATAGTGGCCAGTGGAAGTCTCATACTCTCACTGTGCGGTAGCCACAGTGCAGCATTGCCTTCCCCCACCAAAACAGGCAATGGAACACCACCAAGGACAGCTGTCTGCTCCTTATATACCAAATACAATACCAGTTTAAATCTGTCTGAACACAGCATCTAGAATCACAGACTTAGGAACTTGGGATTGAAAGTGACCCTGGAGATCCTCGAGTATCACTCCATCACACAGTAGGACTGACACCGGGAATGAAGTTCCTCACCACGGGAAGGTAGTGGAAGGACTGACTCAAGACTCGGAGAGCCTGGGGCCCAGACCTCAGGTATTCCCTACAAATGTTTCCACGGCCCCTGTGGGGCCATTATAAGAGGAAACCTCCCAAGCAGAAATGACTGTGGTTTCTAACACAGCACGGGATGGAGTCGGAAACGGACTTGGGGAACATACCTCTAGCAACTGAGATTCTTTCTTTTTGGATGACAGGTGTAAGTGCCGGTCCAGTAATGAGTAAAACCTCTCACCATCCTTTTCAAATTTCTTCTTCCTCTCCTAGACATGGAACAGAAGCTTGGCATTAAATTTATATGCTTTAGTACTATGGCATGAGAATGAAAGATACAGGTTCAGGTTTCGTGTGATGAGTTCCTGCCGTTCCTAGGAAGCAAAGAAAAACTACAGGCAGCGCAGAATGTGCTGGTTTGCACTGAGCTCAGCAGTTTTGATTTCCTCAGCTACAATCTCAAACCTTTTTACCTACAAAAATAGGCAGTTCCTGGCTCTTTGGCGCCCATTCCTTATGGAGGGATCTCTTGCTAAGCCTAGATAGAGCAGGAAGGGCCTTGGTCCTACCTCACGTGATGTGACAGACTTCGTTGACCTCCCATGAGAGGCCTCTCTGAGGAGTATATGGCAGGGGAGGGGAGGAGGTGGGGGGAGTGGGAGGATGGAAGGGAGAGGGAACTGGAATTGATATGTAAAATAATATTCTTAAAAAAATATAATAATTTAAAAAACTGTACTCCACAAAAAAAAGGCAGTTCCTACTGGTTAGAGCTGAAGTCTCTGCAAGCTCTTGCTCCAAAAGTGGCACTCGCGGGAGGGGGGCGGGTCTCTGTTGCTGCACACCCTTTCTTCCCTTCACATATAGTTATCATTCATTTCATCATTTAAAAAGAAAACAGAAACAAAACCGTGAAGCAAATGTGTCCGGGAAAGGCTAATCTGCATGAATCTGAATGATTTCCAACAGCCTCTATTCCAAGACAACAGGAATCAAGAAACTCCCCCACTGAATTCTTTGGTGTTATTGAAGTATTTACGGCTGCATATTACAGGCTAACTGAGGGAAATCCTGGGAGATTTAGATAGGAAACAAGAATTCACAGCTGGCTTTATGGGGGTGGGGACACAGTCTTCACTCTCCTTGGTGATGAAATGTAGTTAACTTCTCTGCTGTTCAGCACAAGTAGAAGTCACAGGGCCTCTAAAGAAATGCTGACAGCCACATTTGCCACCGACTCATTGTCCTGATGTTTTCCTCAGCTTGACAGGAGCCCACGGTATTTAGGAAGCGGATCCTCGATTGAGGAAATGCCTCCATCAGATGGCCTGTAGATTATGTCTGCACGGCATTTTCTTGATTAATGGTTGATGTGGGATGGCCTAGCTTACTGCTGAGTGGTGTGACCCATGGGTTGTATAATGTGGTCCTGGGATGTATAAGAAAGCGGGCTGAAAAGGCCATGAGGAGTAAGCCAACAAGAAGCACTCCTCCATGACTTCTACTGCAGTCCCTGCCTCCAACTTCCGGCGTTGAGTTCCACCCTGGCTTCCCTGATCTGTAAGCCAAAGAAATCCTTTCCTCCTCAACTTGCTTTTGGTCATGGCGTTTTACCCCAGCAATAGAAACCTAAGCCAGAGAGTGGTACCAGAGAGTGGAGTAGGGCTGAGACAGACACCTGACCATGTTTGGGGGAGGATTGTGTAAGGACTTCTGGAACTTTGGGCTAGAAAAGTCACTAAGTATTCGGGAGAAATGAACTAGTGAGATAATTTAGAAGAAAACGCAGCCAAACAATAGAGGACCTCTAAGACTGTTTTCACCATGCTGACTTTGAGTGATGTGTCACCAACATAAAAAAAAAAACAGTGTTTCATGCTGGTAAGAATTCCGTTTTAAGGTAGACTACTGGTGAAGTGTAAGAGTTTCCAACAACTAAATTTGAATGTACAGATTAATTTGGGTTGAATTAACATCTGTAAAATAATATGGCACCTAGGTATTAAGTTGCTTATCCAAAGACACCTAGCCATTAAGAGGTAGCACAAACTACTTAAAATAGCTTTTCTTAAAGCCAGCACTGACTACTGGACTCGGGTTTATACACCTTGACGAAGAGGGAATCTTAATTAGAATTACTAATGCTGAGATGAAACACCATGACCAAAGTCACTTGGGGGAGGAAAGAGTTTATTTAGCTTACACTTCCACATCACAGTTCATCAAAAGAAATCAGGACAGGCAGTACTAATGATGAGGTCACGGAGGTGTTCTGCTTACTACTGGCTTGTTCAGTCTGCTTTCTTATAGAACCTAGGACCACCAGCCCAGGTATAGCACCACCACAATGGGCTGGACCCTCCCCCATCAATCAGTAAGAAAATGCCCTAAAGACTTGCTATAGCCTGATATTATGGAGGCATTTTCTTAATAGAGGTCCCCTCCTCTTGGGTGACTTTAGTTTTTGTCAAGTTGACATAAAACTATCCAGCAAAGACAGTGTTATGGCTTTGGAACAACCTTCTGTCTTTGTACAAAGTGTGCCCTCCACTTCACATTTTCCTCCTTCTACTTCACTGGCTAACCACAATTCATTTTCAAGATCCCGTCCCTTTATGTCAATGGAGTGAGTTCTGTGTGTCTCTCAATGCCTCCATATCCTAGTCTTGTTTTAGGAGTCCCTCCTCTGAGCCCTCAGCACTGCATACATGCTAACATAAATCTGGTATGGGGGTGCATAGCTCTAATTCCAGCCTTCAGAAGGATGAGAGGAAGAATGAAAATTTTAGAAAAGAAAAGAATGGATAAATAAGAGGAAAAGAAGAATAGGGATGAAAATAATTGCGGAATTGTAGAAATATATGAATGACATTAATATTTTATTCACTCTGACACGATCTAGAAACAAGAAACACTTGCTCCATCACATGTATATGAAAACACTATAATAACATTTATAGGCACTAAAACTGCTACACAAAACTGAAAGAGAACAAATTATCAAAGCATGAAAGCTATAAGCAAACTACAATTCCCCTTCTAATTGTAAGACTTGCTCTGTAAGCATACATTTAGCAATCGAGTAATACAAATTCTTTTATCTGTGTTCGACACAATATAGCAAATACGCTTGTGTTGGGCACGGGCATTGGCCTGAAGTAATCTAGAGAAGGCAAGGCCACTGGAACCAGCATTCAAGGCCCTCATACTCCAGTAAAGGCTAGAAATACACCTTAAAAGCTCATTTTCCTTTCACTTCTTAAAACATGAGGGCTCTCATTCAGCTACCACCATTCTTCATAAGCAGAAAAAAATACAGCACAAAATAGCGATGGAGAGTGCTGTTTCTTCTGTATGGGTTTAGTATTGAGACACAGCCTTGCTATATAGCTCAGACTGGCCTTCAAATCGTCCCTCCTCCATCACCCGAGAGCTTGGATTAAAGGCATGCATCACCATATCTGGCGGAGATTACTATTTCTTACACTGTTGCAAGGATCTAACCTTCTTTTTGACTGAAAAGAAAGGCATTCTCTCTTCATGGGATGTGCCGAAGTGCGTGCTGAAGAAAACAAGCATCCTGCGTAAAGTGTTTCCTGTGCATTGCATAGTTCCGCCAAGCAAGCTGCTCGGAAGAAGCAGCTGGACGGGGCACTTAAAGAGCGTGACAAATGTCCAGAGAACATTGTGTCCAGGCAGGCAGAGCCAGGCAACTTCTGTCCTCTTTAGAGGAAGTTAACATGAGCTGCCAAAGGTTTAAGACATTGGTTCTGGTTCAGCAAATCTCTCATGGACTGAGGAGGTTCTCTTTCTGGCCAGAATAAGTTGGAACCACTCGGGTTGACAAGACCAGCTGTGGAGCTGACAGCTGTTTCTCTCTCCCACCTCCTACTTGGAAGAGGCTGTGAGCTTATATCAATGTCTCCACCCACTTGCACCAGTATCTGCAGTCCCAGAATGCAGCAGAGGGGGGTCTGTGTGGCCAAGGTATTAATGACTCCTTGTACAGGGTGGTGATGCTGCTGTCAGTAGGAAATGAGACCTTTGCAAACAGCAGCATGTGAGGGCCCCTCTCAAGAATACAAAGAAAAGACTTACTATGCTGCTTAGTAAAAAGAATAACCTCAGAAAACGGAAAACAGAGAACAATAGTTCAGGATTTTTTTTCCTGTGGTGGGAGTAATAGTGATGCTAAGTTTGCTGAACCCATGGCATCTTGTATATGTCTTAGGGTTTATATTGCTATGATAAACACCATGGCCATAAGCAACTTGGGATAAAAGTGTTTATTTCAGCTTCTAGTTCCATGACAGAGTCCATCACTGAGGAAAACCAGGACCAGAACCTAGAGGCAGAAGCTGATCCAGAAATCACGGAGGAGTGCTGCTTACAGGTTTCCTTGGCCTGCCGTTTTATCACACCAAGGACCACCAGTCCAGGACCAGTATTACACATAGTGAGTTGGGCCTGCACACATAAAGCATCAATCAAGAAAATGAGGCACAGGTTTGTCCATAGATCAGTCTAGTAGGGACTTCTTTTTTATAAACTGATGTTCCCTTATGAAAATGTCCAGCACACAAGGCAAGTGTTCAATGTTCTAACACTAGAATGCACCCTCGGGTCTTCAGTAATAGTTTATGGTATAGATTAAAATAACACGGCAGAAATTGTGGTGCCTTTTACTAATGCTGAAATTGCGTCATTATGGGGAGAAAGTGAACACTGGCAAAGAGCTTGCAGTAATTCATTGGGAGAGATTAGCAACAAACATCCCAAAGCAAGAGACTCCAGTTTATAAAATGAACTAATTGGATTGTCCCTCAGATAATAAAGGAAAAACCAATTTCTGGAGCCCCTAAATTCTACACTAATGCAAATAAATCAGGAAAGGCAGGTGATAAGTCAGAACACTTAAGTAAAGTAGCTCAAAGCCCTTATGATTCAGTTTAGGAATCATAAATACATGCTATAGTATTATCAGATTTTTCAGAAAAAACAAACTCTCAATATGCAGAAAGAGTTGCTTTTTAAAACATATTGAAACTGCTGAACTTATTCCAGATGATTCAGAATTAATTTTGTTATTTATTTAATTACAAGTAATCAAAAATAGAAATAATCCTTGTATATAACAAATATCACATCCCATACATGTTTAGCAGGCCCTCTAAGACATAATAATGATAAAATTGATCAGCTAAAATTTCATAAGAAATACCAGGTTAATAGCAAGGGTTTAAAGAAAGATTTTTCAATCATTTGGCAATGAGCCAAAGAAATTATAAGGACATGTCCTAACTGTTCCTTGTATAATCAAACTCTATTACCTGAAAGACGTTACCTAAAAGGTACTCAAAGAATTTCACAAAAGGATGTGTTTCATTTTGCAGAGTTTGGAAAATTAAAATATGTGTACCATACCATAGATACATATTCAGAATTTCAATGAGTAAATGCTTTAAGTTCTGAAAAGGAGAATTCTGTTATTACACATTTATTAGAAGTCATGGCTACCATGGGTATACCTGCACAAATTAAGACTGACAATGCTCCACCATATGTCTCTAGTAAAATGAAACAGTTTTTTGCATATTACAGTATAAAGCATATTACAGGTGTATCACACAGTCCCATAGGACAAGCAGTTATAGAGTGATCTAATTGTACTTTAAAAGATATGCTTAATAAACAGAACGGGGCAATAAAGATCTCTTTCTGAAAAAAAGGGGGAGGATATGGAAAGGATAAGAGAAAAAAGGTAGGTTATTGAATATACTTTAAACTAAAAATCAACTATTTACCCCCAAAATTTTACATTGATATGACCCAATTATGGGTCAGGAGTTAGCAACTAGTTGAAAGAAAGGTAATCATAGAGCCTGAGAGGGAGTGTGGTAGACATAGAGAGATGCACAGGAACTAGTAAGGAGGGATTTGGAGTGGTGTGGCTTTTTTTGTTTGGTTGGTTGGTTGCTTGGTGGAGTGGAAGAATGCTCTCTTTCGGAGATACTATCAAGGATATAAGTTTAGCTAGGTGCTAGTCAAACTCTTTGGGCTATCAGATTTTCACCCCAGCCTTTTATTCTCAAGTCTTACTTATAAATAGAATGACTGAGATTTATACAAAGCTACCTTTAGTGGCAGCAGCAGAGTCATGGCCTGTAAGAACAGAATTCATACTAGGCTGAGGCCTAAGTGGCTGGGCCACTGCCAGAGAAGCAAGCCAGTAACTGGAGTCACAATTACTGACTGAAATAGCAATAGATGAAGGTTTATCCACTGTGGCTAAGAAAATAACAGAGTAACCTGGAAATGGGGCATTGTAAACTCTCAAAGCCCACACCCAATGATATGCTTCACAGCAAGCAAGGCTGCATCCCCTTACGGTTATATAACCTGCCCCAAAGTATCAACAACTGGAGGCAAATTATTCAAATATGTAAGCCTATGAAAGATTTCATTCAAAATGAGCCTAAGAGGGGTTATCATTTAAACCACCATAAAAGTTTGATTTACACTGCATAACTTAAAGGGATTATGTATAAAGACAGTTTATGTTTTCACATTAATGGCTTACAGTAAAGGAACTAACATTTAGCATCAAGCACTTTTATAATTGATCTCACTAATCCTTACAACATGGATGGAATTATTACCCATGCATTACAGTCAAAATTACAGCTAAGAAAGGTAAAATGATTCCATATCATAGAAATAGTAAATAGAAGAATTAATATGTTCACTTCTGTTGATGTGCTGTGATATTCTCATACAGCTGCACAGTATACTGGACGCAGGAGCTATGCCATTTCTCTGTGCCTTAGGTTTTTGATATTTATTTGATTTTCTTAATCTCTGAACTGGCAATAAGTGATCCTTACCCCAAATTGAATACTATGTGAGCATCTTATGAATATTCAAGCATATGTGTATACTTAAATATTGCAAAGTTAGAAGATGCCATCATTTATATCTATCCCAATGTGTTCTTTCTTAACATAAATTAAGATGTCAAATGGCCTCTTTGAAAGATCTCTGGGAGGACCACGATGTTGTCAACTGGCCCTAACACAGAATCATTAAACAAGATTCCATACAGCAAATACTTCTTCAGTTTGAACTTCTGCCCTCCCTGGCATAATTTTCATCTTCCTCTCTTTGACCACCTTTCAGGAAATGGAAACAGAAGGGCATGGCAATGTGGGAAACAGAATTAGAAAAAATAGTCAATTTCAGAAGGATAGGAGAACTAAGAACCTTCCCCATATCCAAATATTTCCCCTTCTGAGATGAGTATCTAAAATGAGAAAATGACCTCAAGATTCTGGTCTAGATTCTGTTGTTACCTAGTTGACATAATCTAATTACCTAAGAGAAAATAGCCAGGTGTGGTGGTATACATCTTTAATTTTAGCACTCCAAGAAGCAGAAGCAGGAGGTTCTCTTTCTGTGTTTCAGGCCATCTTTGTCTACATAGTGAGTTTGAGCTCTGACAGTGCTACATAGTAGGACCCTATCATCACAAAAGTAAACTAAAAACAAAACAAAGCATAAAATGAAAATAATTCATAAACAGTTTATAAATGCATTAGATGTTCAAGTATATTGTAGAGTGAATAACTTGCTCAAGGTCATATCAAACAATTCAAGATTGGGATCCTGGGGCAAACGAGATATAAAGCACTTGCTTAGCATGTGTGACTCCCAACTCTCTATTGGGACAAGAGAATCAGACATTCTAAGCGTGAGTTCCTAAATTCTATCCCAAGTATCATCAAGGAGATCAAAGAAAGGGAGGCTATCAGTCTGTGGGCAGAAATTTCAGGGAAGGTATGGGCATGCTGGAATAAGAAAAATAAAGGGGGAAAGTGATGTATCTCTATTTCAATTAAAAACGTATTTTACAGGAAAAGAGAAAGTACGAAGGGTTAAGAAGAGATTCCCCCAGACCCTATCCTTTTCTCATTATACCTCTTACGTTTCCATCAAAAATATTTTTCCCATTACATACTTTTTTCTGAGTATGAAACTCAGTTTGTAGAGTGTTTGCTTAGCATGCAAGAGGCCCTGCATCCAGCGATGCATAAAATGGGCATGATGATGCATGCCTGTAACCCCAGCACTTTACAGAGACAAGAAAAGCAGAAATTCAAAGTCATCTTCAACAACATAGTAGATTAAAGGCCAATCTGGTATACATGACACTGTCTTAAAAATAAATCCTAAGTCTTTCCTCTTACTCATTACCACTGACGTTCAGCCAGGACATAGTTTACTGAATAACTGATCCACAAACTTCCCACTGACTATATTTACGTACTTTCCCATGTGATATTGCATTGCCTTTCACTAAAGGCAAAATGTACTTCACTTCTGATATTGAGCTCATCCAGATGACTAATTTTAGCCACTGCATTTGTGAAGAAGTGATAAGGTAGCAGCTTAGCATCTTGCATTAAAATATCTTATTTCTCTTCTCAACTGCCATGCATTGTTGCTGTCATCATAAGAAAAAATATACTACCACTTTCATGTCCCAGAAGAATACAAGCACATGGAACAAATCAAAAGAGAGCCCCTGGCTCAAGCCAAGTCCCATCAAACTCAACTGAAGCCAATCAAGCCACTCTAGCTAATATATAGATGAGCTAGAAATAAATGCTTACTAATATATGCCATTGAGTTTTAAGGTGTTTGTCGTGTTAGTTTTATAAGAGGTAACCAATATGTATGGCTTGATGAGTCTTCTACTAAAGTGTTTGGGGGCCATGATAAATGTCTTAAAGGACTGAAAATTGGAAACCAAGTTAAATTTCATACATATTATCAAGTGACTTCATGCATATACCAACCTTTCTAATATGGGAGCTGATCTCTGAGCTCAAATACTAGCTTTCTTACAATTCTTATTTCCCAGCCTGAGTTACCTCATGCGCAAAATGAAGAAAAGAATAATGCTTGTATTGGAGGGTTGTGGCAAGCTCGGAAGAGATAATGCATGATAAATAACACATATATTGAATATTTGATAAGGGCACAGATGATCGTAAAAGTAGTACCTTCTACAATGTTGTCAAAGAGGGGAAAGTAAATATTTTGAAAATATTACATTAAAATATTTCCCTTTAAGTCTAAAATCTAGTTGGTGGGGTAGGGTTTATCGCTGTGGTAGAGCAGATGTTTCGCATCTATGAGCCTCTACATACTGTCACCAGCACCCAAATCCAAACTCTGCATGTGGTTAGAAGCGTTTTATCCCACTTACTACCCAATAATAACTTTCTTTCAGTGTCAAAAGCTATAAAAGCATATAAGGAACTAAGTACATCGTAGTTCAGATAGACAAAGGCTACACAAACTAATAAGCAAAAAGCACATCTGGTTTTCCAGGTGTGGCAATGCACTCAAGCCGTTCAGACAGGAAGATTATGAACTCAAAGCTAGCCTGGCACACATAGTAAGACCCTGTCTTACAAACAATATAATCTGCGGTCATGCTCTCTTAGGGAGTACACACATCTCTGTGAGCAGAATTTAGTTTCCTAGGGGAGATTCTTACAGAGGAAGCCAGCCTTTGGAAAATGGCTGTTCTCCAGGACTATTGAGCCTGATGGGACAGACAACACAATGCCAGTAAAGAGACAGAACTCACAAGTGTCTACCGCTTAAAATATGGGTAAATAAATAAAACATTATATTAACTAAGTTATCTAGATAGATATTTGGCTTGGAATATTCATTAAATCTAAAAATGTATCCTTTGGCAGGTTAACGACCTAGCTAAGGTCTAGTCTTGGTCTGTATTAGTCATAGAATTTTAAAAACACATAAATTATACAGTTCACTCCTCTCATTTTCAGATAAGGAAAGTGAATTTGATCTATTACTATTCTTTTACATTGTGGTTAATTTTAATAGCAGAACAGACCTTTAAAACTTGTTATTCACATCGCATTTTCAGATGAAATAACTGATCCTTAAAGAGGCACAGTTTGCGACGGGAGAAATGGGACCAGAGTAGAAAACAGGTGTATTTAATTCTGTCTGAAAGAAAGGGATGGTGACAAGACAGAATTATGTGAAAGTAATGGCTCTGGGGAAGGTTACTGCAGCAGTATCCCCCTACCTGAAGTTTCAAGTCTTCTCACAGGAGTATAAGTTATCTAAATGCAAAAAGAACTCTATCTAAAATATCAAAACTAGAGGACATCTGTGAAGAAAAGTGTGATTACTTCTTTTTTAAAGACTTATTTATTAATAATATATACACTGTTCTGTCTGCATGGATGCTTGCACGCCAGAAGAGGGCACCAGATCCCATTACAGATGGCTGTGGTTGCTGGAAATTGAACTCAGGACCTCTGGAAGAACAGTCAGTGCTCTTAATCTCTGAGCCATCTCTCCAGCTCATGTGATTACTTCTGACAAGTAGGAATATAATACAATATAAATGAATGGTAATAGATCAAATTCAGTTATGTTTTTAAAAAACTAAAACTCACAATAAATCTAAATTATATATGCAGGTGTCGTGTAGCAGTTTCCTCCAAGATGAAATCCTTCCATCTTGTAGGGAAGTTCTTTAAGACAAAGGATGTTAACAATGAGGTAAAACAACCAAGTGTGGCATGGGAAGTGAAACACTTCATACTGTAGACAAGCTAGTTAAGACAGGAAGTATACAACCCAAAATAGCCTCAGGAAGTCCCTGAAACTGACTTGATTCATAAGACCTTTCCTTCCCCAAGAGTTTAGAAACAGTAAAGACTATTGAGTGGCATACTTGGACAAGCTGAGCTGCTTAGAAGATGTTCAAACTGAGTAGCCCAAAAGAAGCAGAGATCAACAAAACAACCTGGAAGAGGTCAAACTGTCTAAAATACACAGAGACCAGCCAAGCTTAGACCAACTGGAAAAAAGACACTTTCCTACCCATTGAGCTACCAGGAGCTTGTACAGTATGCCCAGGTTTTTATCTTTTATGAGTTGTTGTGCTCAGAGGCTGCTCGTTTGTCTCCTGGCCACCCAGATCCCTAAAATAATCACACAGAATCTGTATTAGTTAAATCACTACTTGGCCTATTAGCTCTAGCTTCTTATTGGCTAACTCTTATATCTTAAATTAACCCATTTCTATTATTTTATATTTTACTATGAGGCTCGTGGTTTACCAACAAGGTTTCATCACATCTGTCTCCTGCAGCAGCTCCATGGCATCTCTCTGACTCTGCCTATTCTCTCTCTCTACATCCCTGTTTGGATTTCCCACCTGGCTTTACTCTGCTAAGCCATTGGCCAAAAGCAGCTTTATTCATTAACCAATAAGAACAACACATATACAGAAGGACTTCCCACACCAAGTTGTCACCTATGCTTGGGTAGGCTTGAGTGGTGCAGTTGTCTTTGAGTCACATCTGTAGGTAACCCCAGTAAAACTCATTGACTCACCAAGTTGGATGTCTGTACTTTGACCCCTCATAAGTTCCTTATATGGGCTGAGTAGACAGCTGTTTGTATCTCCCCAGGAATAGCAGGAACTGTACAATACACTCTTAATATCCTTGCAAAATCCTGGGTCATAAAATGTGACCCAAAAGAAAGAACATAGTCAGAATATAGGACCTATCCCAAACTGTGCCACCAACTTGCTGTGTAATCTTTGAGGGCTCCATTTCTCTTGCTGAGTCTTGAATGCAATCTCTTTATACAAGACAGGATATAAAGAAAACTACTCAGTGCTTATTAAAATGGCACAGACAGTTTTATTTTTCTTCCCTGTCTTATGAGTATACTTTAAAAGGTCCTAGTTAAGTTATAACATCTCTATTCATAAAAGTTCTTGATTAATAGTCAGAGGTCCAGGCCAACATAACAGCCTTCCTTCTTCCTTAGCTATCAAGCAGGCAAATATTCTCAGGGCAAGGAGAGCCTGTCTCCCAAGCCAAGGGGAGTATTATTACTCCCATTTGTCTTTGCCAATTATTGACCTAAGAGTTGGCCCACAACTCAGCCCATGAGATATAAGGAAAAGACTGCTGGCAGCTCTGAGGAGACATATGTCTCTCTAGCCAAAAGAATAAAAATGGTACATTAATGGAGCCCTTCATTATTACACGAGGTACTGGAAAATAACAATGTGCTATGTTAACTTGTGGCATCTATGACCTTGCAGTAACATCTAAAAGAACTGTAGAAAGAAGACTTCGAGGTGACTTAGGGAAACTTGGAACCTCCTCCCTCCAGAGCTCTTAATAACAAATGTTGTCATGGTATTGGGTAATTTTATACATAAACATGGCTAGGCCATGTTGCCCAAATGTCTGGTCAAATGCTAGTCCAAGAGCTGCTCTTAAGGTAGTTTGTAGACAGCAATTAACACTAAATCAGTTCACTTTGAGAAAATCATATCACCAGGCAGAATGAGTGTGAGACTCATCCAGATAATAGAGAAATAATGTTTTCCAATCAACAAAGATATCTTCATACCTCAATTGCAATGTAGTCTCTTTCTATGTGTCCCACCTGACAAGGTGCCCTGCAAATTTTAGATTTGGTAACTCCCACAGTCATTTCCTTAACCCACCATCCCACCTCTCTCTCTCTCTCTATTCCCTCTCTCCTTCCCTCCCTTTGAGACTTATGAAGGGGTTATGTCCTGATAAATCGATCATAAGTTAAAAATGTTATAAGTCAAAAATGTTCAACTACACTTCACTTACTGAATATCAAACACAGAACAAGGTGTGGTGACACATACCTGTAATAACAGCACCTGGGAGGCTGAGATTAGAAATTTGGGGTCATCCTGAGCAATTAAACAAGACCTTATCACAAAATTTTTAAATAAATTAAAGGCCTGGGATTTTAGCTTTGTGGTGGAGCACTTGCCTGACATGCACAAATCTTTAGACTCAACCATTAAATGTGGGAGAAAATGGTTAGTAACACAGCAAACCATCAAGTAGAATTTGGTTCCCCTTGTGTGTGGTTTATTGCCCCCACTAAACAACACAACAGGGCATCATATCACATTTTTCCAGTCTGAGAAACATTGAAACTCAAATTTTATGTATGTTTTTATGAATGCATATTGCTTTAGAAACACAGTTTAGTAAAAAATTATAAAGTCAAAACATCATACATCAGAGACCATATTTATACATATCTTATTAATTCTATTAATCTAATCCTACATTAGAAATTATTTGGACCTTCAGCAGGCGATGAAAGGAGACAGAGACAGAGACCCACATTGGAGCACCGAACAGAAATCTCAAGGTCCAAATCAGGAGCAGAAGAAGAGAGAGCACGAGCAAGGAACTCAGGACCGCGAGGGGTGCACCCACACACTGAGACAATGGGGATGTTCTATCGGGAACTCACCAAGGCCAGCTGGCCTGGGTCTGGAAAAGCCTGGGATAAAACCGGACTCTCTGAACATAGCAGACAATGAGGACTACTGAGAACTCAAGAACAATGGCAATGGGTTTCTGATCCTACTGCACGCACTGGCTTTGTGGGAGCCTAGGCAGTTTGGATGCTCAACTTGCTAGACCTGGATGGAGGTGGGGGTTCCTTGGACTTCCCACAGGACAGGGAACCCTGATTGCTTTCGGGCTGAGGAGTTGGGGGATTTGGTCGGGGGAGGGGGAGGGAAATGGGAGGCGGTGGCGGGGAAGAGACAGAAATCTTTAATAAATAAATAAATTTAAAAAATAAATAAACTCCTTGCAAAAGCAAAAAAAATTATTTGGAAGTAAGAGATTCATTCAGTCACTTTAATTCCTGTGTTACTTTGAATGTATTTGGTCCCCATAAGCTCACAGGGAGTGGCACTGTTAGGAAGTATTGCCTTGATGGAGGAAGTGGTCTTGTTGGAGGAGGCTGGACGACACAAGCCTTTAATCCAGACCTTGAGACTGGCAGGCACACCTTTAACCTAGACCATACCTTATGCTGAAAGTGTGTCACTGTGGGAGTGGACTTTGAGGTCTTTTTTCTCAGACTTCATACAGTGTGCCTGTCAATGGACTTCCTGTTGCCTCTGCGTCAAGATGTAGGACTCTCAGCTCCAGCACCACATGTGCCTGCATGCAGCCATGCTCCCCACCTTGATGGACTAAATCTCTGAACTGTAAATGTTGACTTAAATGTTTGCTTTATAAGAGTTGCTGTGGTCACAGTGTCTCTTCACAGCAATAGTAACCCTAACTAAGACAATCCTGCAGACTTATTTCTCTTAGCATACTAAGTATTACTGAAGTCCCAGGAACCAAACTAGAATTTCCACCAATCCATTTGTTAATCAACACTAATAGTTAATAATTTAGAATTCATTGTGCTAAGTAATTCTATTTTATGCTTCTCTGGTGTAAAGACAGAAGAACTAAGTAAAGAAAAGAAATAAATATTTCTGAACAAATAAACTTTGAAGTTTGAAAGACCACACAGACACTGGTTTAAGGCCTGGCCCTGCCATTTTGTAGCTCCTGTGCCCCTGAATACGTTCTTATCCTCTGAGAACCCGTTTTACCTCACTGGGTGAATAACAAATATCTTCTTCATGGGATATGTGAGAATGCAATCTTCTTACTACACATCACATCCTGATGCAAATGAACCAAATGAATGTTGTCCCCACACATTCCAATACCTACACAATGTGAAAATTCTGCTTAACCAATATACTAACCACTAGCCACACATAGTTATATTCACTTAATAAGAATTAAACAAAATTTAAAATTCCATGTGACCCTCAGTCACAGTGGAAACTTGTCAAGTGTACAGTATGTAAGTACTTGTGATTGGAAGTTACTTGAGTGGCAATTCAGATACATATTTGATATTTCCCTAGGGGAGGGATAATAAAAGAATCGACAAATTATAATCTAAAGCAAAAGGTCATATACTCTTGATTTCCCGCCTTTCCATGTACTTCAACAGTAAAGCTGAAACCAGCTGATGATAACAACAAAGAAACAAGGTCATGCAGGCTCTGTTAACCCAAACAAAATGACTCTCAAGAATTATAGAATGTCGCAATGGGGAGTTCAAATGGGAAGGGCACTGGGAAGGTTAAGGCAGACACAAGAGTCTCATTTTGGTTATGAAAGGGAAGAAAAATGGTGATGCCTTTGTTCAGTGGCACAATTCCTTACTACTGAAGGATGCAAAAGAGATGGAAAATAAATGTGACTCTTTCCTAGATCATGTTCTATTCTATGTTGTGTATTATGAGGATGGTACTCTCTTTTAACTCTGATCTTCCAGCTAAATTGTCTTCCTTTCCTACATTTCAGGACTAGAACACCTTGTCAAGGGGTCTACTCTGAGACAGGTACTTGTGATCAGTTATGACCACACTTGGTGTTAAACAAAAGTGACTAATATAGTCACTATATAGCTAGAGAGTAGATTTGTACACTTCTTTCTTCTACATGCAAAGAGTAAACACTTGATGAACCAAATTTTCTTACATTTTTCTGTGTTAGGATATGTTTTTCTGGGATGCAACACAAAGAAAGCTCTGTTATGTTAAAAAACTGTTACAATCACCTAAGAAACATTTGATACTAAATCTAGGAAAGATGCTTAGATCCAACAATACAGAAATATATATACACACATATATTATATATTAATGTGTAAAATATAATATCTATAGTAATATATAATATATATTAAGAGAGATCCTGATAAGAATTTCACATTTACACAAGAAGATATATGAAGTACTTTCATGGCAATATTTTTTATGCTCATTAGCGTGGAAACAGCTGACTACCAATGAACAAGATAAGGTAAAGACACCATATGACAGTATATGTTCTCTCTTATTTGTGGATCCTATATCTGAATTTTCACGTGTGAGTATATAATCTGAAGTAACTTTAGCTACCAGGAGAGTAAAAATGGACCATGTAGTGGTACTCTGGGGAGGGGAAGTAGGTCACAGGTACTGTGAAGAAGAAAAAGGGAAAAATAGGGGAGGGCAAGTTACCTGAGGAAGGGAAGGGGGACAATACAAAGGGAGAGGAAAGGAAATGGGAACACTAAAGATGCTTGGAACAGCCAAGGAAAATCATATTATTTTATTTTTACTTAAAATTACAGATAAGGACGTGTGTGTGTGTGTGTGTGTTGTCATTATGTCTTTTATTGATCAAACCTTTCCTAGTGCCTAGAATGCAGCCCTCGCTATCCCTATCCGCCTCTTGATGTCTAAAATAATTCCCTCCTTTGAACTGAGGTTTCCTCCAAGATAGACAAAGTGGACTGTTTGCTTGAGGTTCTGACTCTTACTACAATGTTAAAATCTTGGTACGCCTATCCTATGTACTGTATCTCAGTTTTCTCGATGTTTACTTTCATACCAAGGTTTTCACTTACTTCCACCTGCAGCACATTTGGACTTTCAGCAAGTAGTGCTATATCATTGGTGAGACACAAATTGTTGATTTTCACACCACCTATCTGCACACCTATCTCCTCATCCTCCAGGGCTGTTGCTATCATAGATTTCAGGAATATATTAAAGAGAAGTGGTGAGAAGATGCATCCCTGCAACACTCCTATGATTGTCTTAAACAAAATTGACAAAAAAATTACAAGTATGAGAACTCCCAAACCTGGACAATGAAAGGCTCCTCAGAATAGTGGCTAGATGTGTTTGAGATGGCAGGTCTCAGGAGGATTCTAGGCGTCACACAAAAAGATAGGCTGTGTAACAATGACATTAAGAAATATCTCCACCAACAGAAGGAAGTAAATTATAGGATACAGCTTGAGATACTTCGACGATGTTATAAGAATAAATGACAGCAGATACCTAAAGACAGTACTGCTTGGAGGAAAGCATGGGATAAGGCGAAGAGGAAGGTCCAAAAAATGCTGGATAGACAGCATAAAGGAAGACTGTGGAACCTTGTGTATGACAATAACACAAACATCTAGGACTGCCCAGGATAGGAACAACTGGAGAACAGCCATAAACAGACTGCTCATGCATGCTTAACCATTACCAGGACAGTGATGATGATGATGATGACTACGACGATGATGATGATGATGTGTGTGTGTGTGTGTGTGTGTATGTGTGTGTGTGTACATGTTTTTAAATAAAGTTAGGCAACTTGGGGTGACAATGCTCCCCAAAAAGTCATAAACTATCTAACAAAAAACCTCAATGCTTCATTTCAAGATGCTCATCAGGGGAGCCAAAGAGACTCTCAAAACAATGCAGGCTGCTCCCATTGCCCTTGGTTTCCTCCTGGAAAGGAAGACCTAATTGCTGAATCCAGCACAAACTTTAGACATGGGACTTGGAGGAATTCAGCTGAAACTGACCTGAAATATTCCTCCCCGAGGACTAGCTCTCATAGTATCAGAAGGAGCTATGCAAGCAGCCCAGAGAGAAAAGTAATCAATAGTCTTACCCATCTATGACACCGATGAACCACAGAAATGATTAAAATATCAAGATACTTCAAAGGGACAATAGTAGAACTTATTTATTAGGGCTAATAAATAGCTATCTAATTGGACTTAAGGCCCATTCAATAGAATAGAATTCATGTATGGTACAATAAACCTAGCCAAGTACTTGTGGCTGGTGAAGCCATGGACCCTAGAGGAAAATTTACTATTGTCACTTTCCTAAACTAGTGTAATTTCGAACTGTATTCCAAATACCCACAGATGAGTACAGCTCTCAGCCCTCATCTAAAAGGCTTCTTTTGCAGCAGGTGGAGACTATTACAGAAATTCACAACTGGACAAACAGAGAACAACTGACCATGGAGTGCTCAGCCCCCGGCTGATACAGCTACAGCACAACCCCTACACCTAAGGCTCAGGAAACACCACAGAAAAGGGACTGGAGAGATTGGGAAAGATGGAGGACTGCAAGATGGGGAAGTGGTACCCAGGAAATCTCAACAATATGGCTTCCTAAGCAAGATCTGAGTAAAGACAGCACCAGCCAACATGCCAATGTGGATGGGGGAAATCTCCCAAGGCCCCGCCTCTAGATAAAGAGCAATTAATGGCTGCTGAGGGAGTAAGAGTTAGTCATCTCCAGGGACAAGGACCCTGATACATTATTCAATCCCAAGTGGTCAGCCATAAACCAAATACATGTGAGCGACACTAAAGAGACACAGCAGGTTGTATTTATAAATTTAATTTCCATGATCACTTTGTTTGGCTGGTTTTGAGCTGTATAGAAACTTATCCATCTAGCATGCAATATTTGACAGCACTTCTTCTTTTACTGCAGCATGTTATTTGTTGCATTCATCCACATAATGGCATACAACAGGTCTAGCTCAACTGATCTCCTAACTGCAATAAAATTGGCCCCAATATATTTATTTACTCAAACATTCATAGGCATCATCAACCACTTTGTAAACTTCTCACGACAAGGCTAAAAGGCTAAGATCAAAGGTCAGTGCTATAGCATTATAGTATGATGTTTTCCTTTAAGACATAGATAGTGTGCTTACCCCATTGCTAGGTTGAAAAGAAAATAGACAGTTAGCCATAACAAGTCATTGCAAGGATAGCCATGTTTATGGTAACAGAAATAAAGCTGCTTTTATTAGACACCCTCTAATAAAAGGATGGAGAAAAAGGCCACAAGATCCTCACCTAGGAGTCCAGCTATTACTCTGCCTTGTCCTAATCCAGCAGCAAGTCATCTTGGAGGATGTTGGAGTACACAGGAAATACAAAGTTAAATAAAGTGGAGACAGGGGAGACTCCATGATTTAGCTCCCATAAAGCTGTCATTCATGGGATGACACTGGGTGTGGTGATGCAGCTGTTGGGAGTCACCCAGGTTCCCATAAATAAGCTCTTACCTGTGCTCTATTAGTAACAGAGTTCCTTGGTTTGCTACGTTGGACTTGAATGAAATCATTAACTTTTCTGTCACCTGTGCTCTAGCTGAGATAAAGAGAAAGCTGTTTGCATTTCCAGAAGATAAATGAACACAACAGTGTTGCAGGAGTTCCTACAGCCAGTAGCCTTTATGTTACCCACCCACTTGGGCGCAGTCTCTTATACTATATATGCCAATGTAAAGCTCGTGTCCAGTCTCTCTTCCGGCTGCAGAATTCAGTTGCTGTTCCCTGTTAAAGCAGAGGACTATAATCTATGAGTCTACCCCTAAATAAACAACCCTAAATTATACTCAATTCTGAGCTAGTGTGAGATTTCTTTTAAGTGTCCATCTTCATCTGGCACCCATGTGGATCCAAACATCACACCTAAACAGGTGGACCACTTAAAGGCCTAACCAGTCCACAGCTCAGAAAGTCTCCCATCCATGCCCACCTGACTTGCTTTTACCTAAGAGGTTTTTAGTAATACCCCAACTATAGCAGAGCTAACTGTGTGTGGTGACTTGGAAATTTCCCAAGCTTGCACAAATCGCCTCCCCCACTGCCACATTCCCTGCCCCTTGGTGACTTGTGCAGCTTCCAGTTTGTGCTCCCTGCCTGTGAGTTCTGGGCTTCTTGCTCCATGTAGGGAATTAATTTAATTGCTTTTAATTTGTCAAGCAAAGCATATTTCTCAGTATTTAACCAGCACCAAGGCAAGAAAACCAAAACGGCTCAGGACCATTCGTGGCAGCAGGTTGTGTAGCTAGTGGTGACTCTGAAACCATGACACCTGCTGGGCAATAAAGATTATTACACACAAAACAATTTACCAGACCTCATAACAGGTAATTAATAAATCAATAAACTTGAAAGTTATATATTAGCAGACAACATTACCATGGAAGATTTTTAGTAACTTTTTGGCTAATACTATGGATTGTATTCTGCAAGGCTTATAATGATTATTGTGATATCATATTGGATACCACTTATTGGATATCGGGACTCAGTTTTTTTTCTTCATATTATATCCTTAAGAAAATGGTTTGATAACAGAGCCAAAAGTGAGGCACTTTTAGAAGTGATACAGTTTTTACAGACTAATAATGAACAGCTAGCTGACAGGATTAATACCATTGAAAATCAAAAGTTACCTGAAAAAATTAATACTATTGGAAAAGGTAACAATAATTTGACAGACAAAATTGAATCCATGTCAAAGGATGCTGATAAATTTTCTGAAAGAATTCATACTGTTGAATTTGACAATCAAAATTTGTTAAAAAGTTATGATAGGTTAGCAGATAGTGTATCTCTCCAGGAAGGCAATCTGCATGCTATCCAAATAATGTCCAAGGATGACATGTTATCTTTAAAGAAAAAACTTCAGACCTTGGAATCACATGTGCAGAATGAGAACCAGAGGCTAGGTGCCTCAATGAAATCACTAGAGATATATACAGGCCAGGAGATTCAGGCTTTAAAAAGACAGTAGTAAAAAGATTTGAAATGATTGAGGAAATTATTGGAGCTGATGAGCAGGGAAAGAAGGTACAAGGACAGGATTTAACATCACCAGTATCTGTCAGAGATGACTCACCAAGGGTTTTAGCCTCCTACCCTATAATCCACTCTGACAAAACATCAAGTCCTAAAGGCCCAAAAGGATCCACAAAAGGTAGATGGATACCTATAGGAATGCATGGTCTAAAAGAAATTAAGCATGCAATAGTAACTTACAGCTTGCATTCTGTATTTGTTAGGGAGATGATAAAGATATGGGCTTCTAGCATTAAAGCTATGCCACATAACTGGCTTCAGTTAGTTTCAGCAGTCCTGGATGATGGGCCTCAACTGATATTTAAATGTTACTTCAGGGAAGAGGCTAAAATTTTAGAACAACAGGGAAAAGCAAAAGGATTTGAGACATTCCAAGATCAAATTCTTGGTGAGGGCACTTATGTTGACTCAAGCTCTTTATGATGAACAAATCTTGTCCCTATGCAACAAAGCAGCCTTAAATGCTTGAGACAGGATCCAAGAACTAGGAAAATGAATTGAATTGTATACCAAGGTTAAACAGGGCAAGAGAGAACCCTTTAGTGAGTTATTAAAAAGCTTAACTAAGGCTGTATGAATAGGAATAACAGACCTAGATGCTAGATGAATACTTATTGAAGTTTTGGCTTTTGAAAATGCAAACTTAGAATGCAAAAAGATACTTGGACCCTTGAAAGATTAGATCAGCATCAAAGGATGAATGGATCCTGCATACAATGAACATTGAGACATTTGACTATAATACTAAATCTTGAGTAGGAGAAGCAATTTCCAAAGGATTGAGGAGACACCAAAATGTCAATTGTTCTAATTGTAGTAGAATAGGACATTGGAGAAAGGACTGTAGACAAGGAATTCCTAGGAATAATATCTCCTCTGGGAATGGCAAGAATAGGAAGACTTAGCCTTTAGGTATATGTAGAAGGTGTGGCAAAAGCCGACATTGGACCAATGAATGCAGATCAACAAAAGACAAACAAGGCAACTGGATAGCATTGGGAAACTCCTTGGGGGGTCTCTCACAGGACCCCAAGTCAAAAATGGTCCAGTCATTGCCAGTCACTTTGGGTGACATGTCTCACTAGGAAAATTAAAAGATCCAGAGCCTTCTGAAAAAGATCCTACTGTTCTGAATCATGGGGAAAAAAACATGGAGGATAAATCAAAACTTCTAATAGGAAACGTATATTCTGGCAGACTTCTATAAATGATCAAAGACAAAAGCTAAGAGTGCATATAAATGGAATTGTAATTGTGGCTTTGATAGACACAGGTGCAGACATGAGTATGATTACTCCAGAATCTTGGCATCCAAACTGGCCTCTTCATGAGGCAGATGTTCAATTACTAGGAACTGGAACCCTATCTCAAGTGAAACAAAGCACAAGATGGCTTGAATCCATAGGGCTAGAAGGACAGAGCAGAAGGCTGAGGCTATATGTGGCTAATATTGCAGTGAATTTATGGGTTTTTACCTGCTGCAGCAATGGAATACCCATATTAACATTCCTATAGTCCCAGAAACTCATAATTTTGAGAAGGATATTATAAGGTACCAAAGGTCACCAGCCATTTAGGCTATACAAGAACACAAAGCAATGAGAAAACCTTCAGAGGTACCAACAGCCCTACCTTTAACTGGTTAACTGAGAAACCAATATGGGTAAAACAGTGGTCATTAACAGAAGACAAACTGGAGGCCCCACAACAACAACTCCACCTAGTTGATATGGCATCATGATGCTGATAGTGCTACTATAAGACCTGTTTTGGGTACCAGCTACTCAAGATGGTTCCAACTCGGTTAGGTGAAATAGTACATTTTTTTTACAGTGTTCTGGCCAGAACTCCAAATAGGAACCTCAGAAAAATCCTACCAAATACCTGGAGACTATTTGTAGTTATGCCAGACAGTAATCTTGGAACTTAACCATCATTTTACTTTCACAGAATCCCATAGAAAGAACATCGCCTCCATGACAGCTGGAAGTAATTCTAGAAGACAACATCACCTATCCTAACAAAGTTTGTCCTCAGGGTTAGGTAGGGGCATCATTTAGGGGTTGTTATAGGGTTGGGATTGGGGGAAAATTAGGTAAGCTCAGAAATCTCTTTTTTAAAAAAAAGAAATTGGATGGGATAATAGATTAGTGTGAGCTTACTTACACTAACAATAATGGTGAGTAATAGAGTGAATATTTGTGAGCTATTAATTATAGGTAATTTACATTGGTATAGATTCTTACATATTGATACAAACTTAAATTATCTTTTTTTGTCTACAATATTTGTATACCAAGGCAAAGTTATTTTGTCATATCGTATGTATTCATGCTTCTACCTCTGCTTAAGACATTTTGTATATTGATACAATTTTAAGATATATTTATCATATTGCAATATACATTTCTACTTCTGATCAAGATACTTATACACTGTTTACATTTCAAGATCATTGTCCTCATTTGTTGCACAGTTGTTTAAAGATTGTTTAATATTTAATATGAAGTATTAGTCTTTAAGTTATATAAGTATTAAGATTTATAGGTCAACAGTCATCTATGTTCGTCATACTTAGACTACTCAGGTTCTTTAGATACACAGAGATTGTATTCGGCATAGATAGGTAATCTTCAACCACTTCAAAGAGCTGTAAAATATGGCATTTAAATAACTTAGGGTTCTGTTGACATGAGACACAAATGCTCCTGGCAGCACCAATCTATTACAGAGAGAATGTTAAGCACCCAAGACACACCACTTGGAGCTTGTTTTCTTCTTAGCAAAACTGGCCTTTGGGCAAGGAACTGCCCATGCATTGACCACTGACAAAATGCATGATGCCTGGAGACAGGACAAGCAGGATACAAGATAAAAGACTGTCAATTTTTGCCAAGACAGGGTAAGAAGGTTTTGAAAATTTTCCTGCCTTTAAAAATGGTCTTTCAGTTACACTAGGCCTTCAGCCAAAGTTGCAAATGAGACTTTGGGTGGTTGCCCAGGTAACCAGTTGTCTTTGTCATTTGTTACACATTTTGGAAGTTTCTTGATTGCATTTCATGCTTACTCAAATAATATTATTTTCCTTCTCGGATCTTCAATGTGGTTGAAGACTAGATAGTTGTAGTTACTCTCTTCTCATGACTTGACCAAGTTATTTATTATATAAGACTTAAACTTATTAGGATGGGATAAATATTGAAACATCTATCACATGTTTCTTGCTTAATATTGTTTATGCTGGTTGTAATTCTAATTTTTATACCCGATATTTGTTCTTATTGGATATAACTTTGTATTAGGCTTAGAAATTTCTTATTTAAACAAAAGGGGCAAGTGCTGTAGTAATTCCTACAACCCGTAGCCTTTAAGTTACCCGCCCACTTGGGTGTGGCCTCTTATACTATATATGCAAATGTAAAGTGTTCATCTGCCCTCTCTTCTGGATGTGGGATTTGGTTGCTGTTCCCTGTTCGAACAGAGGACTGTAATCCGTGAGTCTACGCCTAAATAAATAACCCTCTGTTATACTCATTCTGAGCTAGTGTGGGATTTCTTTTAAGTGTCCATCTTCAAGACAGCAAGAAAAAGGTATCTGAAGTACCAAAAATCTTATTGATGCTTTCTCTTTTTAATAGCTATTTTTCCTAAGCAAGTTACTTGTTCACTATGTATCATGATTTTTTCATCTATAGGCTATAGATAATAATATTTAACAAATAAAACATATAGCAAGTCCCTAGTAAACAGTAATTATTACTATAAGGCATATACAGTATTTGTTGCTGACATCTAAATCATTTATGGATCACTGTCACAGCAACTTAGCTCAGAAACCTTGACTAGTTGACTTCCCCTTCTAATGCATTCTAGTGACCACCAGTTCCAAAACATGCAGGACATCTGTGATGCAAATTCTTAAAAGCTGTTGGGGGCTGCTTCCTTCCAATCTCCAAGGGCATGCAGTAGCTTTTGGAGTGGGAGCCAGCACTAATAACCTTTGGCTTTATTTGCTCAAAGTGCTAGCTTCATTTTTTTTCTCTATGGTTTGGGTTTTCTCAGCATCATCTACCAGCAGAACAGCCCTTTTCTTGAAACTGTTTTTATAAACTCTGTTCACAAAGAAGGAACTGCAAGAAGAGTGACACACCCAGGTCCTGCTGCCGGTGGCCTCTTGCCCGCTATCTATTGAACAAAAACACACTGCATCGTTGCTTCTATGCCAGCTTTAACTCTAAAAGAGGGTTAAATGCATACTCAGAGGTCCTAGTCAGAAGATTTGGCCCTGGTCTCACCAGAAATCTAAACAAAGGCCTCATTCAGGATCTGTTCCTCTTTGGCAAGAGAATTCTTAAGAATGAAAACATCATACTGTGGGCAACTCTGACAAGACTCAAAAAATATGAATCCAAGGGCACAAATACTCTCCCTGTCATGTGTCTAGAAGGGATCACTGCATCTTTATTCTGCCATCTCTAGTGGACAGTCCAGCATTCTACCCTGCAGAATGAAAGACTCATTATGTGTGAAGAGAGCTAAATTAAGCCTTGCTTGTCCCCCTTGATCTTGGGTCAGGGAATGGGGAAGTTACATGGTAGATGTAAGGGAGATTATGTTAAGAAGAGTTTTCTCCATCAGTTGACAGCTATGACGTACAGAGGGGTTGGGGAAAACTCCAAAATCTTATATGCAGTGGGTCATTTTAGAAGTAAGAGGAAAAGAATTTACCTGTACTTAAGAGGTTGAGGTAGGAGGATAGTCATAAGTTAAAAGGCAGCCTGGGCTGTCCATCAAATACCGAGCCAGCAAATGAGATACAGCAAGACAATGTCTTATAAAAAGAGAGATATAACATAAAGTAAGCAGACAAAGTAAGTAATTCAGTCTAATCGAAAAGAAATTTCAAGGAAGTTTCTTTTTTTTTCATTAAACAGGGTCTCACGTGGCCCAAGCTGGCCCTGAACTTACTATGTAAAGAAAATGACCTTGAACTTCTGATCCCTCTACCTTCAGCCTCTGAGTGCTGGGATTATTGGAATACACCACCTCATTTGGTTTATTTGATGCTGAGCATTGAGCCCAGGGCTTCATGTTCAGCAAGCATTCTATCAACTGAGCTACATCCTCACCAAGATAATTTCTGGTATGTCCTAGCTACCGCAACTAGCAAATAGATTTATCCAATATAAACCAGAAAAAGAAACGCGGGTGGAAACTTGCAACAATTTTACAACTGCCTTCTGTCAGTGTAACATAAACTAAGTGATATTTTATTTCACTAATATGTCCAAACTAATGTAAGGGTACTACAACAATCCCAAATTGGAAAGAGAAAGTTTGACTGCCAAAAACAATGTGGGCAATACAGAGAGGTAAAGGAACATACTAATATCTTTATCTCACAAAGTTACCATCAAAAGAAATAGTTTAGTGGCATATGTAATATTCAATTCCCAGCACAGAAAAGTCAATGAAGAAGTAAAAGTTTAATCCTTAGCTAACATCATCAAATGAAGGAGAAGATTAAAATTAATAAAATTAGAGATGAAAGGGGTTATGTTATAAGTTCCCATAAAATCCAGACTTATTCGGAAATACTTTGAAAACTTACATCCTAAGAGAAGCTGGGAAACAGGAAGGAACAGATAAATTGCTAGACATGTAGGAGGATGTTACAGAGGTAAACAGCTACTTCCTAGTTGAATTTAAGTCCAATTCTACAGGAGGAAACACATGCTTGGCACTGTCCTGGACATAATCTATGGCTGGAGAGTTAACAGGCTTCAAGAATGAGTCTACTACTGTTATTCTAGTAAATGAGCATAGTATCAAACTGCTCTCTAAATTCCCTTCTCTCATAAATTAATGCTACTCTCAGACCTCATCAGAGAAGGTTCTGTGTTCAGTGGATGATTGCTAACACAGAAGTTCATAGCTTGTCAAACTGCATGGATTAAGTGCCACAAATGAGACATCTATCGCTATGTTCCCCTCCCCAAGGCTAAGGGAGCTGTCTTAGTTTGGGTTTCTATTCCTGTGAAGAGACACCATGAGCACAGCAACTCTTAAAAAGAAAACAATTTAGTTGTAGTGGTGAATCACAGTTCCGAGGTTCAGTGCATTATCAAGACGGGGAGCATGGTGGCATAAAGGAAGAGATACTAGAGAGTATATCTCAAAAATGACTTATCTAGCATTATATAGATTTAACAGGGTATGTTGAGGAATATGTATATATGTATATGTGTGTATGCAAATGCATATTTGCATGCAATTACAATTAATGAAAAATCGGCCATGAATTTGAATTTAGAGTGGGAAAGTTCAATATATGGGAGTGTTCAAGAGGGAGGGAACAAAGAAATGTAATTAAATCATAATCTCAAAAATAAACAGCAAGATAGCCACAGGCCCATGAACAATTTTAAAGAAACAAAAATGAATTATTTCATTGACAAAAGAAACTTCATTAAAAACATAAATGCACTAGTTAAAATACTTTTACTTAACTTTCAAAGTTTACATAAGCTTTGCTTAATCTCAAAATCTTGTTGTAAATCATATTCTCTAAGTAATATAAGTTTATTTTTTATTAAAATATAATTACATCTCCCTTTCTCATTCCATTTCCTCCTCCCAAGATCATATAAATAGCCATTATAAGGAAATCTAAGCATTACAGTCTCTGGAAAAGCCCACGTCTTATCTTAAGATCATATTCTAGCTTATTCATATAGATCTCATATAAATACTTTAAAATTCACTAATGTTGATTTATAATGATTCATCCTGAAATTCATTTCCATAACATAGTCAAAAAAAATCTCTTTACCTGAATAGAAGTCCCTCAGAGGGATGGAACCTCCCCAGGACGCTGTTGGTAGGGCGCACTGGCTATGTTTCTTTGTCACTGGTGACAGTACCTAGCAACAGCTGGTGAAGCCACAAACTGGCTGGCAGCAGTTCTGTGTATTCATCTCCAGCCCAATTAGAACAGAATGTATTACCAAGAATTATTACAAGGCAGGCCTGTTGGTAAAGACCTGTAATTCCGCTACTCTAGAGGCTAAGGCTCGGGGTCAGGGGTGGGATAACAAGTTTTAAACTTGCTTAGACTACAGAATGAGTGCAAGACCAGTAGTTTATTGAGACACTGTCTCAAAACAAAAAGTTCTAATGGGGGATTATAGTTCAGGGGGTAGAGCATTTGCCCAGAATATACAAGATACTAGGTTCTATTTTCAGTAATACAAAAGAGGGGGGAATAATTACAACAAAGTAACTATAAACTTTAAGGAAAGTTTATATGGGTCCCAGGCTAAAGAAGATATTCGAGACAAAACTGGATAGAGAACATGGCAATATAACTCCCTGAGTAGAAGCAAAGTCTAATTCTAAGGCTTGGTAGTTTATACTCACTTATCTCTCCAGAGATAACCAGCACACAGTTTGCAGAAAAGAGGGGGATACAGTAAGATGTAGATGAGCCTCACGGGACCTGCCTGGCTCAGGGGGAATCACCTAAGCATAATCAGAGTATATAAAGGCCCAGCATAGAGATCGATGTTTCATTCTAATGCTTCATACATCAGACAGTCCCATGGCAGGGGAAGAGGGTGACTGTAGAGGAAGTCTAGAGAAAACCATGGGTGTGCAAGGCCTTTCGGGGTTGCTGCACATGCAGAATGTCATTAGTATAATGGAAGCTTCAAGGTCAGCGACACACACTAAGTGTTCTGAGAAAAGAGCTAAATCAGAGGTCCACCACTGCAGCAGCCCACCAGGCAGCCTCTAAAAACTTGGAGAAAGACCCCTCCACCTACAGTACTGTCTACCATGAAAGCTTAAAACCATGCTAACTATAGAGTGATAACTGAAGGAACTGTCTGTTATCGCAGAACAGATACAGATATAGAGATATGGAGGGATGAATTTGGAACTAGAAAGCAAACACAGACCAACAGAATAATAACTTCCTTTTCTTGCCCGTAGTGAAGTGTAATTTCCTCTACCCTAGATTTCATGGTCAGAAAAATTCTAGGTATTTGAGACATAATTCTGACACTGAGTTAGTCTTTGTAGTGGTACAGGCTAGCCCCACTGATAAAGAGGGGTCTTTAGGATTCAAAAAAGACTGTTGGTTGTTTTAACCCTTCAGAGTCTCAGTCTCTTTACTAGGACAATAAATTTTTAAGTCCTACTTCAGTCTGCTGTGGGAAGACAGTGTGTATAACATCATCAAACTAATAGACCGGGTGCATACGAAACATACCACAAAATTTCCCTTTCTGTATGACAGACCGTTCACCACTACAGTATAGCCGGACTTTCCTATTGCTGCTCTCATGCAGGACTGAAAGCAAGTCTGAGAGGTGGGTCTCCAAACACTTCAACCCCTTTCAGTGTCAGATAATAACTGTCATGCAATTTAACAAATGACAATTATTTTTCTATCGCATTGGTAATTTCCAAGCTTCTTGTGTCTTTTAATTTTATGTTTCCCCCCAAATAAGTATTAATACTAGTTAGACACGGGCTGGAGAGATGGCTCAGAGGCCTGGAGAGATGACTCAGAGGTTAAGAGCATTGACTCCTCTTTCAAAGGTCCTGAGTTCAATTCCCAGCAACCACATGGTGGCTCACAACCATCTAAAATGGGGTCTGGTACTGTCTTCTGGCCTGCAGGCATACACACAGACAGAATATTATACATATAATAAATAAATATTAAAAAATTAAAAAAAATACTAGTTAGACGCCAGATGAAACTAGCAGAACACAGTATCTCTGGGCTATCTAGACCACCCACTATGCTTGCATGTTTATATTAGCTTCCGTCATGGTATCAAGGAGTAGGAGCACATTCACTACTTATCTTGCCCTTTCTTCACATTTTCCTTTGCCTTTTCATGTGAGGCGTGGGCATAGAGCACAGAGCCTCATATGTGCTAGGCAACCACTATACTACTAAGCTATCATCTCAGCGTTCCATTTCATAGTTTTTATATCTCAATGACCTTGGGGATTCTAATTGACCTGACAATAAATCTCTTCCCTGCTATGATGGAGGAGGGTCATCTGTCAATCTGGTACTTTCATTGGTTAATAAAGAAACTGCCTTGGCCCTTTGATAGGACAGAAAATTAGGTAGGCAGGGAAGACAGAACAGAATTTTGGGAGAAAGAAAGCTGAGTCAAGCAGACACTATAGCTCTCCTTTCCAAGATGGACACAGGTTAAGATCCTTCCTGGTAAGCCACCACCTCATGGTGCTACATTCATTAATAGAAATGGGTTAATCAAGATGTGAGAATTAGCCAATAAGATGCTGAAACTAATGGGCCAGGCAGTGTTTAAAAGAATTCAGTTTCCGTGTAATTATTTCAGGTAAAGCTAGCCGGGTGGCGGGAAGCGGCCTGCCACTCCTATTTCTACACTGCTAATTTCATAGTCTTTATCCAAACTGATTGCCATGGGATTCCAATAATAACACTGTATGGTATATTCTTATTCCAAATATTAAGACTGGATGCTTGGTCAAGATGATATATTTTAACCTACAAAGGAAAGAATACTTTGGTTACATGCTGGGTATGTGATGGGAATAGTTTTGCGCACTAGGCTGAAAAAGATTAAACTCATAAGTATTCATATCCCTTTCTAACATATTAACTAATGGAAGAGATCCAGGGACAATGAAACTGAAATTAGCTGGCATAGCACTGTACAATAGACCGTTCAATGATGAGCAGGGTTGATACATAAGCTTTCCAATGAAATAGCTACTAGCCACCTGTGACTACTAAGTATTTAAAATGAGACTAACAACATTGAGTACTGGAAACTTAAAACATCCAGTGGCTATCATAAGGGTAAGTCAAACGGTGTACATTTGTACATACCTGCAAGCCCAGCACTCAAGAGTCTAAGGCAGGAGAATCAAGAGTAAGAAGCCAGCCTAGAGTCCTACTTACACTACATAGAGAGACTCTAACTTAAAATACACACACACACACACACACACACACACACGCACGCACACACACAATTTAAAACTACTAGGCAGCACAGATCTAGACAGCATAACTTAATAGAAGGATGTAGTTGGAAAAGGCAGTATACACCAGTAATTCCAACATTAGGGAGGCTGAAAAAGGAAGAACAGAAAGACATCCCAGGCCAGCCTGGTCTTCATAACGAGATCCTATCTTGCAAAGGAGTAAAATATGAAGCTAAAAAGATGCTCATATCCCAATCCTGGCCACTGAAACTAACTCTATAACTTTCATCATCATATTTGTCTTGTATAGGTTTCATTCATCTCACTGCCAGGTGCCCTCAGGAATGCTGTGGTCCCAGAAAGAATGCAAAAGGCTCTGCCCAGGGATGCTGGCTACTGTTTTCCTGCCTCTCATTTGCTAAATGGAACAACTGAACTCTAAAAGGAAACTAAAATGTTTACAGCGTTTAGGATTTCTACATTAAAAATTGGGGAGACACAAACAATATTCTGCCTACCCCAATCCTCACCAATCTCACTCCTCTCTTAAAGGCAAAATACAGTAATTTCATCTCAACAACTTCAAAGGGCATCTTAGTCCAGTATCAGTTCAAATGTCCAAAGTTCAAAGTTTAACATATTCACTTTATGATACAACCTAGATATGATTGATAATTGAGATACAATTATCTTCAGCTGTGGGCCTTTGATGCCAAAATAAGAAAGCTTCTTCTCAAAAAAATGCAGGTATGGGCATAAGACAGGCATCCCCATTCTAGAAGACAGAAATGTAGAAGGGAGCAGTGATGGATTCCAAGTTGAAAATCAAACAAGGCAAACTCCATGGGATCTTGAGGTTCTAATTTCTGTTTCCTTTAGTCTCAGGTGGTAGTGTTGGCGTAATCTCATCTGTGTAGCCTTGCACTGAGATAACTTGTTAGGCCCTCAGCTCATGCCATGGGAATCTTTTTTAAAGATTCACTTTCATTATTTTTAAATTATGTAGACTGTATGTAGTATATGACTATATGTGGGTATATGCATACGAGTGAAGGTTTCCATGGAGTCCAGATGAGAGTGTTCTATTACCTGGAGCTGGAGTTACAGGCAACTTTGAGGGGTTCAATGTAGGAGCTGTAAACCTAACCCCACTCCTCCACAAAAGCAATGCCCAAGCTCTTAACCACTGTCATCTCTAGGCCCAACCATACTAATCTCAACTTCTCTTCAGAACCTGATTTCTTGTTCTTTGCAACATGAATACACTGGACCAAGTATTTAAAAGTTCTGGTTCATTTTTGCCTACAAAGTCCTTATTTATTCAGACTTTCCTGACCTGAGTGACAGATCCCTGTCCCCAGATCTCTAGTTGGGGGAGGGGCAACTAACCAGGAGCCGCTCAGCACTTTTCAGGCCTGAGCGATGGAGAACACAGATGGTAGATCCTGCCGTCATACCAAGCCCGTGGTCTCTAGTCCCAGGCACACCAGAGGTGCAAAGCAACGTCTCTGGGCCATGCTTTGCAGCTGGGTGAGTGGGACTCAACAAGTGCCACCCGTGACTCAACCAGGAGTCCACCAGGTATCAGGGGACTATTATGGTGAGCAAGTACAGGGTGGAGGTGTGTGTGTGTGTGTGTGTGTGTGTGTGTGTGTGTGTGTGTGTGAAAAGGGGGGGTGCAAAAAAAGTTCATGAGCTAAGAAGAGAGGAGGACTTGAAGAGGTGAGGGTGGTAAGGAACAGGTTGACATAAATGACCTGCTTGCCACCCAAGTCCAAGGTGATGTCCAGGACCTGGGCTACTACCACCCAGGCCTATGGTCTGTGCTGTCACCTGGGTCCATGATGGTATCCAAAAGGCACACTGCAACAGGGGCCATGCAGATATGAGTAGCCTGTGCTCTCACACAGGGCCATGCTGTCCTCTTGTCTAGGGCTGCAGCCGAGGGGCATGTCTGGGTCCATGGTCCTAAGGTAGTCAGGGTCTCAGGTGATGTCTGTGATTCCAGTGACACCTAGAGTCATGTGGATGACCACCCAGGACCATCTCAGTGTCCAAGGGCCATGCCACTGCCAAGGACATACTGATCTGAGTAGTCTGTGTGCTACCTGGGAGCATGGAGATGTCCAGGCCTGAGCTGTTGCTCAGGGACATGTCTGGGTCCATGGTCCAGCAGGAGCTGGAGTCCGTGATGATGTCCACGACCTGTGTTAGCACAAGGGGTAATAAGAACCATGCCTATGGAAATCTGAGGGCTGAGCTGAGCTAGCCCTGCCCTTCACTATGCCTGAGAGAGCTGGCTCTGCCCCTCGCTGAAAACGGCAACAGGAGAGCTCATCCCACACCTCCAGGGATAATTGACCCCCATACAGAGGAAATAAGACCCCAACCTTACCACAGGTGTGTAGCTCACCAGGGCAGCACACTAGAGTTGACTCTGTTAATCGAGAGGCAGGTCAGTCATCCCTGAGGGCATGAGAGCAGCAGAGCGGACCCTCCCCCTTGTCTGACATGTGGTGGCACGGGTGAGGGAAAGACGCCCTTCCCCCCTCTGCCCCTTGCTACCCGCAGCAGACAAAAGAACTGGCCCTGGGGTCACTAGAATAAGAGAAGTAGCCCTGCCCCTCACCTGCTGCAGCACGCAGGACAGCAGGCCCTGGACCCTGCCTGGACAGCACACTAAAGATGACCCTGTTGTCAGGGGTGCAGGTGAGCCAGCCCTGAAGGCATGAAAGCAGGAGAGCTGCCCCTGCCCCCACCCTCTCATATGCCCCCTACAGCAATCAGGAAAGGGGGTCCTGCACTTTATCTGGGTAAAACAATAGAGCTAGCCCTGGTGGTAGGAGTTAAAGCAACCTGCATCTGAGGACCTGAGAGCAAAAGTGCTCCCACTCCTTGCTGCAGGCTGCATCGGCTGAGCTAGCTGGGACAGTGCTGAAACCTAGGTAGTGATGAAGATGGAAAACTGGTGGGCTGACCAACCCAGCTATCACCTAAGCCCAGAACCAGGGCTATAAGTTAGTCCACCCCAGCATCCGCCCCATCTGTGAACCAGGGCTATAAGTTAGTCCACCCCAGCATCCGCCCCATCTGTGAACCAGGGCTATAAGTTAGTCCACCCCAGCATCCGCCCCATCTGTGAACCAGGGCTATAAGTTAGTCCACCCCAGCATCCACACCATCTGTGAACCAGGGCTATAAGTTAGTCCACCCCAGCATCCGCCCCATCTGTGAACCAGGGCTATAAGTTAGTCCACCCCAACATCCACACCATCTGTGAACCAGGGCTATAAGTTAGTCCACCCTAGCATCCACACCATCTGTGAACCAGGGCTATAAGTTAGTCCACCCTAGCATCCACACCATCTGTGAACCAGGGCTATAAGTTAGTCCACCCCAGCATCCACACCATCTGTGAACCAGGGCTATAAGTTAGTCCACCCCAGCATCCACACCATCTGTGAACCAGGGCTATAAGTTAGTCCACCCCAGCATCCACACCATCTGTGAACCAGGGCTATAAGTTAGTCCACCCCAGCATCCGCCCCATCTGTGAACCAGGGCTATAAGTTAGTCCACCCCAGCATCCGCCCCATCTGTGAACCAGGGCTATAAGTTAGTCCACCCCAGCATCCATACCATCTGTGAACCAGGGCTATAAGTTAGTCCACCCCAGCATCCGCCCCATCTGTGAACCAGGGCTATAAGTTAGTCCACCCCAGCATCCGCCCCATCTGTGAACCAGGGCTATAAGTTAGTCCACCCCAGCATCCACACCATCTGTGAACTTTCAGGGGCATGTGAAGGGAACGAACCTACAGGTCCAAAACTGCAGGACAACAACAGGATATCTAAAAGGAGAGCCAGCGAGGGCTTAGCATCTATAGTGTACCGGAAGCCAGAGGCCTCGAGCCAGACCAACGACCGATTGCATGAACACTTGCAAGAAGAATGAACCACAGGGTGCACTGGGTGACTCAACGGGCCACACTACCCCTTCCACAAGACTCTTCTTTTGTTTATTTTTGTGTTTTCTTTGGTTTTTGGATTTTCTTTTAAAATTTAAATTTTGTTTTGTTTTAAGGGGCGGTCACATGGGCAGAGGGCAGATGTGAGGGGACGGGCAGATAAGCAGAATCAAGATAAATGATGTAAAAAACCCACCAAGAATCAGTAACAGTTATAAATAAATGAATAAGTTCTTCTTCACTTTTTCTCTTCTTAAATTTTACTCCTACTGGGCAGAAGAAAACAAGCTGCTTCTTACATAGTCCACTTAAAAATCTCTGCAGCTCAATCCCTATCAAAATTTCTACACAATTCTTTACAGACATTTAAAGTACAATACTAAACTTCATATTGGAAAACAAAAGATCCAGGATATCTAAAACAATCCTATACAATAAAAGAACATCTGGAGTTATTGCCACCCCTGATATCAAGCTGTACTGTAGAACTATAGTAATAAAAACTGCATGCATGGTATTGGGATAAAAACAGACCAGTGGACCAACGGGATTGAATCAAAGACCCAAGCATGAATCCACACAACGATGGACACTTTTTAAATAAAGAAAAAAAACAGAAATTCATACTGGAAAAAGAAAATATCTTCAACAAATGATGCTGGTCAAACTGGATGTCTCCACGTAGAAGTATACAAATAGATCTATATCTATCACCTTAATGTCCACATTTCTCATAACACTACATAATTGGTCAAGTATAATCTAAGACAGTGGAAGCTTTCTTAATCAGTCTCCTCATTTATTGCTGAATCCTTACCAGATAGAAGTCATTCCAGAGCACTCTCCACTTCCCCAGGTATGTTCCTCAAAACTGTTCCAACCCACCAAGTGTGTGGTTCTAGTGGTGCCTTCATAGTTGTACATATAGTTATATGCTACATAATACCACATTACTCTTATGTGACATAATGACATTTGACATTTTTCAACAACACACTGCATGTATGACAGTGGCCCAAACGATAATAGAATTGGGTGTGGTGGGACAAGCCTTCAAGCCCAGCGTTCGCGGACCTAAAAAGGAAAGATCAGGGATATGAGTCCATCCTAAGCAACACTGACATTTTGTCTGAAAAAAAGTAAAGAAAACAAAGGGGACAGAAGAGATTACAGAAGAGGGGGAGGGTAACTGGAGGAAGAGAGGAGAAAGGGAAGGGAAAGGAAGGACAACAGGAGAGTAGAAAATTTTCTGCCATTCCCATGACATTATAGTCATAGTAACATCATAGCATCCGGCATCACTGATATGTCTGTGATACTGTATACTGTGGGATCAATAACCAGAAATTAGCAATCTAATCATATACCTTTGCATGGTAACAAAAATATGTTGCTGGGATATATATTTACTATACCATACCTTTATCATTATTTTAGAGGATAAACCTTAGAAAACATTTACTGTTAAACAATATACTTTGTCAAATACCTCATGCTTACTGCATTTCCTAATTGTATGAAGAAACTACATTGAGTGATCTATGCCATCTAGTTCTGTATTCTCTATGAAGTTCACATAATGATAAACTCAGCTAACGATGCATTTCTCAGAATGTATTCCCACTGTTAAGTGGTATATAACTCTTACTAGTTACAGCAGCAGACACTTCCTATTGCTAATTTCTATATTAGTTAGAGAGATAAAGCGTGAGAGAGAGAAAGGAGAGAGAGAAAAAAACTTGTCCTAAGGTGCTGGATCTAATGATTATGAAGGTTAAAAAGTTTCATGATCTGCTATATGTAAATTGTAAGGAATACCAGTAGGATAGTAAGAAGGTTCAACAGCTTAAAAGTTATTGCTGTGGATTCTGATTTGGGTTTGAAGGAATAAGAACCAATTATACTGAGAGCAAAGGGCCATGCCCCAAGTCATGTGGCCTAGTTGTCAACTCAACTTTTCTCTATACCTTTGTTCTACTCAGACTCTCAATGTGTAGATGATACCTACCCGCATGGATTAGGGCACCCAAGCATTCAAATTCCAAGTTCTTCTGGAAACACTCACAGAGATAAACTCCTAGCTTTTGGGGAAATCTGAGCATCTTTATTTGAACATTGCAGAATAATGAATGGCAGCCCAAACAACTACTCAATTACTATCTGAAATAACCTTATATAGACATTTATACATGTATACATTTAGCACCAAAAATATACCTTTGTGAAACCTATTTGTTCCTTCCGAAAAGTTTCCAGGGGTTTGATCAGCAAGTCACTAGCATTTTGTACCTAAAGAAAAAAAAAGAAGAAAATAACATCTAGATTAACAAGGTTCAAATGCAAACTTGTTATTCCTTACCATTAGTGTTTTTCTTTAAAATATATCATCCTGCTGAGTGGTGGTGCACGTCTTTAATCTCAGCACTGGGGAGGCAGAGGCAGAGGCATGAGGATCTCTGTAATTTGGAGGCCAATCTGGACTACAGAGTGAGTTTGAGGCCAGTCTGATTTACACAGAGAAATCTTGTCTCAAAAAAACATACATACACAAAATATACATACATACATGCATACACACACACACACACACGAACATTCTAAAAAAAACACTTTCTGAACAGGGTACTGTTTGTACAGGCACTAAGATCAACAATTAATAAATGGTACCTCATGAAATTGAAAAGCACAAGGCAGAAGACACTGTCATTCATAAAAAGTATCAGCCTACAGAACGGGAATAGATTTTTACTGACTACACATTCCACAGAGGACAAATACACAAAATATAAAAAAACTTTTAAAAAACTAAATACCAAGGAAACAAATAACCCAAATAAAAATGGGGTACATGGATGTGGAGTAAGGGGAACACTCATCCATTGCTGCAGAGAATGCAAACTTGTACAGCACCTATGGCAATCAATGTGGCAGTTTCTCTGGAAGATGGGTATCGATCTACCTCAAGATCCAGCTATACCACTCTTAGGCATCTACCCAAAGGATGCTTCATCCTACCTACCATAAAGACACTTGCCCAACCATGTTCATTGCTGCTTTATTCACAATAGCCAGAAACTGGTAACAACCTAGATGTCCCTCAACAGAAGAAGAGATTAAGAAGAATTATTATTCAGCTGTTAAGAAAATGAAATCATGAAATTCTCAGGCAAATGGATAAAACTAGGAAAGAATCATCCTGACTAAGGCAATCTATAACCAAAAAGGCAAAAATACTTATATGTGGCTATTAGCTGTTAAGATGGCTATGTATAGGTAGGGGAGCTGAAAAGGCAGGGTCAAGTGAAAAAGGGGAAGAAAAAGGGGGATGAGAAGGTAAATTATGGAGAAAGACAGCTAAAATTAAGCTACAGTTGAGGGGTAGTATAGAAGAAGCCTAATAAAATAGAAAACCCTATATTTATATGAAGGAAAGTTAAATGAAATCACCAAATAATGGGGGAGGCAGAGCTCTAACAGAATGTCTCTTGTCACAAAATAAAGCTTTTAGTCCCAGGAATGGGTTACATCTAATTGAGTTGTTGGCCAAAGTGATACCATGAAAATCCCCAAATAACCTAGGCTGTTGCAAAGACAAACTAATGGCAAGGCCCGATTGCTGAAGACACCTACACAACTCATTAAATATGGAGAAGTTCAGTTGGTGCCTACCTAGTACCTTCACCCCTACATGCTAGTGTCTTTGGTAGAGGAAGGTACTTTCCGTGCCACATAGGAGAAACCAACACTGACTCAGCTACAAGCCCTTTGGTTTACCATCTGTCCTGCCTACAAGAAATGCTAGTCCAATGGTAGAACAACGTTTGGGGGAGTAAACAATTGGTAACATATCTGACCTAAGGTCCAATTCATAGGATGGAAAGCTTACCCAGCTCTGCCTGGGCCACCAAGAACCTGAAACTAAATAGCCCAGAGACTTAGGGCAAAACCAAATACTACTGTTCTACTAAAAGAATGTACCAATAAAATGAATCTTAATGACATTCTGTTATACTCATACATCAGTGCCTTGCTCAGCCACTATCAGAGAAACTTCCTCCTGCAGCAGATGAGATCAAATACAGAAACCCACACCCAGACAATATGCAAAGAATGAGAGACCGTAGGACACTCAGCCCAAAACACAATGCCTCCATATAATCCCTCCCTTCAGGGTCAGGGAACACTGTTGAAGAGAAGGTGAAAAGAGTGTATAATCCAGGGATGGAGGACCCCAAAGAAACACGGCCCTCTAAGTAAAAAGATTGAGGCACATGTGAACTCACAGAGACTGGGGTAGCTTGCACAAGGCCTACACAGGTGTAAGCCAGAGGTGTCCTAGACCTGAAAGAAGTGGATACATGTCTCCATCCCTAACCTAGACCTGAAAGAAGTAGATACATGTCTCCATCCCTAACCCAGACCTGAAAGAAGTGGATACATGTCTCCATCCCTAACCTAGACCTGAAAGAAGTGGATACATGTCTCCATCCCTGACCTAGACCTGAAAGAAGTGGATACATGTCTCCATCCCTAACCCAGACCTGAAAGAAGTGGATACATGTCTCCATCCCTAACCTAGACCTGAAAGAAGTGGATACATGTCTCCATCCCTAACCCAGACCTGAAAGAAGTGGATAGAGGTCTCCATCCCTAACCTAGACTTGAAAGAAGTGGATACATGTCTCCATCCCTAACCCAGAAGCAACAACCAATGGACAACTACTTGCAAAGGAAAATTTCCTTTTCTCCAAAGGAGTCTCACTGGGGAAGCAAACAATTGGGGAAACAAAACTACTCTTAAGGGCAGACTGCATGTCCAACAGTGAATGGCCAACAGAAAACCAACACAGGACCATCTTTTTTAGGGGCTTTATTTTATTTATAAGGAGGTTCCTTACTTAAAAATGTCATATCATGACTTTTTAATCTTATTTTTTATTTTAATTTTTATTTAATTTATATATTTTTCTCTCTTTTTGCCCTACCATTCCTTTGCATGTATTTTATGGCTTCTAGCTTATTTTTATGAGAATTCTGAGTGTACAAATAAGTGGGTCTATTTCTTTTGCCTTCTTGTGGGATCTTTTCCTTCTATTTGTTTGTTTTATCCTATTCCAATGTGTGAGGTTTTTTTATATTATTATTTTTTATTTTGTAATATCCCTTTGAAGCCTGTCTGTTTTCTAATGAAAGATAAAAAGGTGATGGAACCAGATTGGGAGGGGAGGTAGGAAGGAACTTGGAGAAGTGGAGGGAGAAGAAACTACAATCAGGATATATTAGGTGAGAAAAAAATATTTTCAATAAGAGGGAAAATGAAACACTTTTGTGTAAAATGAAAAATGTATCATCCTGAAGCATAGCAATTGGAGTAGAGGTATAATTCAGGAGTAGTGGAAATGCTCATCATCTATAGGGCCATGAGATCAGTTTCTAGCATTGAAATAAATGTGAATTTGCTTACTTTTTATTGAATTTTGTTAGTTCCTTTATGAAAAACAAATAAATGCTTTGAAGAAAGGAACACAAAAGGAATTTCTTTACTCGGGATGATTTTTTTCTAGTTCCATCCATTTGTCTACATATTTCATGAGGTCATTTTAACAGCTGAGTTATACTCCATTGTGTAAATGTACCACAGTTTCTATTTCCATTCTTTGGTTGGGAGACACCTAGGTTCCAATTTCTGGCTATTATGAATAAGAACATAGTTGGGCAAGTGTCCTTGTGGTAGGATGGGACATCCCTTGGGAATAAATGCAAGAATGGTATAGCTGGGTCTGGAAGTAGATCAATTCCCAATTTTCTGAGGAACTGCCATATTTATTTTCATAGTGGCTATACAAGTTTGCACTCCTATCATAAATGGAAGAGTGTCCCCCTTGCTCCACATCCCTGTCAGCATGAGCTGTCACTTGTAGTTTTGATCCTAGCCATTCTGACAGATGTAAGATGGAATATCATAATCATTTTGATTTATATTTTCCTGGATGTTGTACATTTATTTAAGCATTTCTTGGCCATTTGAGATTCCTGTTGAGAATTCTCTGTTTAGATCTATACGCCACTTTTAATTGGATTATTTGATTTGTTGATGTCTAGTTTCTTAAGTTCTTTATATATTTTGGAGATTAGCCCTCTGTCAGATGTGGGATTGGTGGAGATCTTTTCCCATTCTATAGGCTGCCGTTTTGTCTTATTGACAGTATCCTTTGTCTTATCAAACCTTTTCAGTTTCATGAGGTCCCATTTATTGTTAATCTTAGTGCCTGTGCTATTGGTGTTTTATTTAGGAAGTGGTCTCCTGTGCCAATGCATTCACGGTTACTTTCCCCTTTCTCTTCTACCAGCTTCAGTGTATCTGGTTTTTTGTTGAGGTCTTTAATTCACTTGGACTTGAGGGTTTTTTTTTTTTTTTTTTGGTTTTTCGATACAGGGTTTCTCTGTAGCTTTGGTGCATGTCCCGGAACTAGCTCTTGTAGACCAGGCTGGCCTCGAACTCCCAGAGATCCGCCTGCCTCTGCCTCCCAAGTGCTGGGATTAAAGGCGTGCACCACCACTGCCCGGCTGGACTTGAGTTTTATGCAGGGTGACAGATATGGATCTATTTGGATTCTTCTACATGTTGACATCCAGTTTGACCAGTACCATTTGTTGAAGATGTCTTTTTTCCAATGTGCATTTCTGGTTTCTTTGTAAAAGATCAGGTGTCCATATGTGTTTGGAATTATGTCTGGGTCTTCAGGTAGATTTCATACATCAACATGATAGGTTTTATGACAATAGCATGCCGTTTTATTACTACAGCTCTATAGTACAATTTGAGGTAAGGGATGGTGCTATCTTCAGCAGTTCATTCATTATTCACAATTATTTTAGCTACCTTGGGGATCTTGTATTTCCTTATGAAGCTGAAAACTGTCCCTTGAATTTCTGTCATGAATTGTGTCAGAATTTTGATGGGGATTGTACTGAATTTGTAGACTGCATTTGATAGCATGGTAATTTTTACTATACTAATCATATCAATCTAAAAGCATAGGAGATCTTTCCATTTTCTGATATCTTCCTCAATTTCTTTCTTCAATGTCTTAAAGTTCTTATTATCCAAATCTTTCACTTGCTTGGTTACAGTAAACCCAAGATATTTTTGAGCCTATTTTGAAAGGTGTTGTTTCAATTACTTTCTCAGCCTATTGCTTGAATATATGAAGGCTACTGTTTTTTATGAGTTAATTTTTTATCCTGCTACTTTGCTGAAAGTGTTTACGGGCTGTGGGAGTTTCCTGGTGGAGTTTTTAGGGTCATTTTCATACACAATTATATCATCTGCAAATGAAAATACTTTGACTTTTTTCCTTCCTATTTGTCTACCTGAAGACACAGACATAATTCCAAATCACTTGATCTCCTTCAGGTGTCTTATTGCTTTAGCTAAGAGGTCAATTAATATACTGAATAGGTAAAGGGAATGGATAATCTTCTCTTGTTCCTGATTTTAAAAGAAATGTCTAGTGTTTCTCTCCATTTAAGTGGATGTTGGCTGGAGGCTTGATAAAAACTGGTGTTACTATGTTGAACTATGTCCCATGTATCCTTATTGTCTCCAGAATTTTTATCATGAAGGGGTGTGGGAAATTGCCAAAGGCCTTTTTTGCATCATATTAGATGATCATGTGATGTGGGAGTGTCATATATCAATCTGTTGATTTCATTGGTTAAGTAATAAAGCAACTGCTTGGCTGGCCCTCATAGGTTAAAACATAGGTAGGCGGAGTAAACAGAACAGAATGCTGGGAGAAAGAAACCAAGTCAAGGAGTCGCCATGATTCTCCCACTCCAGGCAGACGCAGGTTAAGATCATTCCTGGTAAGCCAGCTCGTGGGCTACAGCAGATTATTAGAAATGGGCTAGTCCAGGTGCGAGAGCTAGCTTAGAAGAGGCTAGATAGAAATGGGCCAAGCGGTGTTTAAAAGAATACAGTTTCCGTGTAATTATTTCAGGTAAAGCTAGCCGTGGGGGCGGCCGGGTGCCGGGGACGCAGCCCACCACTCTTATTACTACAACAATCATGTAGATTTTGTTTTTCAGCCCATTTATATGGTAAATTACATTTATTAATTTACATAAATTCAAGCATCACTGCATCTCTGGAAGGCCTTTAATGTTTCAAGTTATTAGTGAATGGTATCCATGGATGGCTAACTTTTTTGTTTGTGTTCTTTTAGTTCTATTTTGTGTTTCTAAATTATAGCTTCATTTGTTTTCTTGCTATAGCCTCCTACACTGGCTTATTCCTCACTTTGTTCTCAAGTATTGCTTCTAGTATTCTCTGTAGGACTGGTGTGTGTGTGTGTGTGTGTGTGTGTGTGTGTGTGTGTGTGTGTGTGTGCATGCATTTGTGTGTGTGTATATGTGTGCAACAGTAATAATGAAAAAAGAGGTCATGAATTTGAAAGGGAGTCTGGAGAACATGGAAGTAGTTGTGGGCAGGGGAGAATGGGTGGAAATCAGGTTAATTTGTAAATTATGTATGTATTTGTAATTATGTATGTATTTCTTTTATTTTATGAGGGTGTTAAAACAGGGTTTCTCTGTGTAACAGCCCTAGCTGTCCTATAGACCAGGCTGGCCCCGAACTCAGAAATCTGTCTGCCTCTGACTCCCAAGTGCTGGGATTAAAGGCATGTACCACCACCATCCAGCTTTATGTATTTTTTAATTAAAATTTCAATTTAAAAACTCTAAAAAAAATATTCTTTACCCTTGCTGCCTCTTAAAAAAGAAAAACACAGATCTCTTACCTACTTGGTCCCCCAGAACCTCTGTGATTCCGAATTACCAGACCTAGGAAACCTCTTTCCAGATCGTATCTGATCTTACTCACACAAACACCTCTCGGAATGGCACTTAATACCCAACAGCTAACTGTATTCATCAACCAAAAGAAGAAAGTCCATATATTCATCCTTCACGATTCCTCCCTCCATGAAGGTTATTCTACAGAGTCTACAGAGGGCTTTCATTCATGCCAAAAACTCAACCTGATTTTTCATTCAGTGAAAACTACTCAAAGAATTCTCCTATTCAACACATTCTATACTTTGCTGGAGTGTGGATCATGAAGACTACAGGTTTTGTTTACTCACCTAGAGACAAATTAAATTCAAGGAGGCATTCTTTCTTTTTTTTAATTTCAGCAATCTTAAAATATGACTTTACTTTTTAAAACATGCCTACCACTGAAAAATGAGACCTGAGCTCCCCACGTTGAATGTGAGGGGGCTTGTTATTGTTTTGAACCAATCAACTGGAGGTAGCACTAAGGGAGACACTAAGTTTAAGTCATAATTTTCCATCAGAGACTGCTCAGTTCTCTTGAAGATCTGAGTCTGCACACTCCTCATGGAAGACAAAAAGAAGTGGAATGGCCCTGAGACTGAAAGTCAGAGAGACCCAATGCAGACATTCTTCTGGTCAATATCTCTTACCAGCCGAACCCAGCCTCTCCAGCCTGTCAGGAGCACCACTTAGAAGCACTATAACAAGCCCTGTGTTCAGCAAGTATTACTACATGGAAAAGAAGAAATATTCAATGCTCTCTACCTAAAACCTGATCCACAAACCAACTGCCAATAATTAAATCATTTTACTGTAAGTCATTAGGTTTTAGAATAGGCTGTTAGGAAACAATAGATGATTTTTTAAAACCGGCACCAATGTCACATAAATAACATGTAAAATGTGACGGTCTGAAACATGGAGGAAGTTTGACTTTGAACAGGAAGTAAACATGCCGCTCGTAAAGAGTGTCACACATCAATTGTTTGTATGGATGCCCAACTGGGCTTTTATATTCAGATGGCCCCAGGATGGCACAGTTTCTAGTTTTTCATGTTCACAGGAAGATTGTCCTGAACAAGCAAGTGTATATGCAACTCTTAACAGACGTCCAAGCAAATTATTTATCTGCAGATGCTTCACTGAATGAGGCACTCTAAAGCCTTCCCTTAACTGAACTGGTGATGTTGCTCAGCCTCACCGACCACAAACTGATACCGTGAACCTTGCTACCCAGTTGTTAGAATACTATTTTCTGCTAGAACAAAGCTAGGGATATGGGGACAAAACATGCTGAACCCTCGTTCCTTTTCTTCTTGTATTGTTTATCCTTAAATTTCTTAGACATTCAGCAACCACCGAAAGAATCCCTTTTAAGAAAGCTTCGTCAGGCTGGAGAGATGGCTCAGTGGTTAAGAACACTGACTGCTCTTCCAGAGGACCCAGATTCAATTCCTAGCACCCACATGTCAGTTCACAATTTTCTGAGAATCTTGTTCCAAGGTATCTGACACCTTCACACCAATGCACATAAAATAAAAATAAATTAATAAATTAGTTTTAAAAAAAGAAATCTTTGTCTTTAATCACCTTTCTGACCACTGCATTCATTTTTGTGAGTTCTCTGTGAAAAATGCCAACAACAACCCTGTATCTTGATGGGAACCTAACCATGAGACGCCCCAGCCTTTACTCAGTAAGAGTTTAGAGAATCAGCTTCCTACAGAATAAAGACAAAATTAAAGCTGAACAACGTCGCGCTAAATAGAGACGGTCTCCACTCTAATACCACAGGATTGCTCTGGAACCGTTGGTAGTAAACAAGCTATCAAACTGGCTTCAGGAATATACTGTTTGTAGTGGTGTGGGTCTCTAAATGTTATTTCTGTCATTCCACAGACAGAGACTTTGCACATCACGAGCAAAACTCCCTTCTCAGTTAGAAAAGCAGACAGACAGGTTTCCTCAAATACAGGAAGTCTGCAACCCAGATGCTTACACACCACTCCTGAGACACGACTCTGAAGACCATCACAGCTGGGATACTCCACCTTTTCTCTCCCCACAGTTCCTGCCACAATCTACATTCGTTTATGGAGATGACCAGGCCAGGGCCATTGCCATGGTCCCAGACCCTGAACTTCCTTATTGCTTGTCATCATAAATCCACTTGGGATTCTAATTTTAGAAAGAATGACAAACTGTTCAACATAAATGTGTGACAAAGAACCAGGAAGAAGGAGAAGGAAAACGACATCTCAGAAGATGATTTCTGTCTCAAGTAAATAAAAGAGACGAAGTACAGTGGATAAAGGCAGCTGAGGTTTCTTCCTGGTAGCAGCTGAATGAGCTAGAGGTAAACGCCTCTAAGAACAACATGAAGAGAGAGGGTCAGGGAAGCTCTGACAGAAGAGAATACCCAATGAACTTGGTATGAGCGAGTAGACCATCTATGAGGCGTAAATGAAGGCACTCATGCCTTTCTCGCCTTATTATCTTTAGAAGCAAATTTCACCAACTCGGAAAATTCCTGCTATTCCTCATGAGCAACGAGAGACTACTAAAAACAATTTTTATATAATCACTGTGTTTTGCCTTTATAAAACATTCTTGTACCACCATGTAGGGTGCTTCATAATAACAGGACTGGCGATTATTTTCCTTACTTTACGAGACAATAACTGATTAGTACAAAGTCAAAAAGTGAGCTAGGGGCTGAATCAGAATCAAATACTAAATCTCCTACCCTTAAAGCCTATCTTCAATGACACTTGTCTAGGAGCAGAGAAAATAGTAGTAGTACTCTGAAAAGCTAGGACCACTATCTTCTTAGAGAGGGATGAGAAAAACTTTTAAGTGGAACTGCTGTTTAACAAAACTAGGATGCCGATAACAAGTCATCTCAGTAAAGATGGGGACCAAAAAAAAAAACATTGTGCTGTCCTATACAGAGTTCTTACTTTAACACAGACCACTACTTAAAATAAAAATTGTTCAATCACTATTTCCAGATTTAGGTACCAACTAGGTCTGGGTTGGGGCCATGAATAATGTCCCAAGAAATATGGATGGTGCTGATCTAGAAACCACATAAAAACATTGTCTCTTGTTGAAGGATGACTTTTTTGGTTGTTTTTGTTGTTGCTTTTGTTTTGTTTTGTTTTAAAAAGGATTTCATGTACCACAAGCTGGCCTAGAATTCTCCGTGAAGCCAAATATTCCCTTGAATTTCTGATCTTCCTGCTTCAAACTTCTTTCCTGGAATCTGGGAGTACAGACTTGTTTGTATTACCACATTCAGGTCAAGATTATATTCAAAACCATTAAAATGATTAGAATCCAAAAATAAAAAAAATCTTAGGTACAAACCTAGAAATATACATGAAAGACCTTCATAAATAAGTTATAAAACACTGATGAAATACAAATAAGAGTAGTAAACAGAACGATGACCCACATTCCCAGACACAAACAGCCATCATTTTTAAGATAACAGCTTCCACAACTGGATCTAGAGATTCAGTGTTATCTCAATAAAAAATGTTAGTAACTTACTTTGTGGATACTAACAAACTGACTCTACAGTTTATACCTTATTTCAAGGCTTACTACAAAATTATAGCAATGAACACAATATGGAAATGGATAAAAGTAAAAGAATTCATACATGAAATAGAGGAAAGGAAAAGGGAAGCATTTGCATTGAGAAAAGATAATCTTTTAAGAAATAGTCCTGGGGGAAAGTCCATAATTCCTCAGTCCTAGACAAAGAACTACTGGTAACTAAGGAAAAAGAGAATTAGTCTTCTCCAGGAAAAGAGCACACTAAGTTGAACCAATGGTCATCCCTGACAACAGACATGCAAGTAACATTATATAAACTAAGCAGGTTGCACTTAAAAATTTTGAATTCCTGCCTTGACTTTCCTTGGTCTATTGTGATTCCAAATATGATAGCCAAATAAACCCTTTCCTTGGTCCCCCAAAATAAATTGCTCTAACAAGGCAAGTTAAAAAGAAATTAAAAGTATACAAATAGTAAAAGCAGCCATACTATTGCCCTTTTAAGATGATATGATAGTATAGATTAGATATGCCAAAATTCTACCAGAAAACTTCAAGAAATGATAACAAATTCAACAAGATTGATAGAACACAAAATCAGCTTGCAAAAATCAATACCTTTTTTACACAATACCAATAAAAATACAGAGAAGACCATGAAACACAATACCATTCACAATAGCCTCAAAAGAAATAAACTATCTAGGAATAAACCTAACCATGGAGCTGAAGTTCCTTTCCAATGAAAACTTTACATTTCTGAAGAAAGAGATAGAGATTGACACTAGAAAATGAGAAAGCACCCCATGTTCATAGATTAGTATTGTGAAAAATAACCATTTTACCAAAAGCCATTTACAGATTCAATGCAATCCCAATCAAAATCCCCATATTATTTGTAACAGAAATAGAAAAGGCTATTTTGAAATTAATATGAAACCAAAAAAGACCCCATATAATCAGAACAATCCTTAGCAAAACGAACAATGCTGGAGAAATTGCCATTTCAGATCCCAAAATATACTAAAGAACCATAATAATAAAAGGACTTATGGTGCTGGCCAAAACATATAGACCAATGGAAAAAACTTGAAGACCCAAACATGAGTACAGATAATGTCAGCAATTTAATATTTGACAAAGGTGCCAAAAACACACTGAAAAAAAGAAAACATCTTCAACAAATGATACTGGAAAACCTGGAATTACACAAGAAGGAGAATGAAATTAGATCTGTTATCTGTCATCTTTCACAAAAACTAACTCCAAATGGATCAAAGACCTAAGCCTAAATCCTCAAAGATTGAAACTGCTAGAAGAGAATGCAGACAGTAGTGATACCATAAAGGTCTAGGAAAGGATTTCCTGAAAAGGATCCATTTGTCCAAGAATTAAGGCCAGCAATTGACAAGCTGGACTTAATAAAAAGCAAAAGCTTCTGCTTCTGCATGAAGAGGAGGCCCACAAAATAGATTGGAAAGAATCTTTGCTATCTGTATATCTGATGGAGGATTAATATCCAGACTATATTAAGAATTCAAAAAAAAAAGAAAGCATGAAAACTACAAATGACCCATTCAAACAAAATGATCCTGGGATGGTCATCATTCCCAGCAACTAGGGAAATACAAATGACAACAACTTCAATTTCACCTTACCCTAGTCAGAATGCTAAAGATAAACAAAACAACCAACAACAAATACTGAAGTTGTGGTGGAGAAAGGGGGACCACTGGATGCGCACATAGTAAAAAATTAAACTAAAGATTTTTAATCCTTCCAAAATTATTTAAAAATGGATCACAGACCTAAATGTACCAAACGCCTAAGAAATGTCAGAATAAGTTAGATGACCTTACATTTCATGGTGACTTTTTTAGACTCCAAAAAGCAAGATCTATGAAGAAAAAACACAGTTACGAGCATTGACTGATCTTCCAAAGGACCCCAGTTCAATTCCCAGCACATATGTGCTGACTTACAACCATATGTAAATTCATTTCCAGGGAATTTCTCTTCTGGCCTCTACAGGTATCAGGCACTCATATGAAACACAAACACACATGCAGACAAAACAGCCAAATACAGAAAAATTATTTTAAAAGAAAAAAATGATAAATTGAGCTTCGATAATACAGATCTGTTCTGAAAAAGACACTTGTCTACTTCACTGGACGTGGGATCCAATAAGAAAACAACTCTGGGTACATCTCTGACAGTGTTTTGTAGAAGGATTAATTGAACAGAGGAAGATAATCTCCCAAAGTGGTGACCTGGTTATAAAGAAGTCTTGGGGAAAGGCTGCTCACAGTCACTTAACTGCTAGTGAATGTAATGGTCTGCTCTGTCCCTTTAAAAAGACAAGGAATGCCCACTCCCTCCCTGTCTGCCCAGGTAAACTGATCTTCAGTTTCCAGCCTGAGTCCTTCTTTTTCCATCTCCCTCTCAAATAGGCAGCTTCTGTCTCTCCCCACTTCTCTCCTTCCCCCTTGTGTTCTCTCTCTCTCTCTCTCTCTCTCTCTCTCTCTCTCTCTCTCTCTCTCTCTCTCTCTCTCTCCTCTTCTCCTTTCTCTCATTCCCTTTGATAATCCACTAAATAAATATTCAATCTCACTCTGTATGGTATGCCTATCTGTCTGTCTCTTGCCTGCTGCATGGCTCCCTGCCTGTGATGAGCCACCTTCAGAGACCTGCAGTATGGTCTCATGGCATGCCCATTCATCTGTCTCTCTTCATGTCTCGCTGCCCCTCGTGGCCTACTGCAACCACTTGGAGAACTGTGCCATCCCTGCCTGGGACTGGCTGCTCTCAGGACCTGCTGCCCACTGCAGCCACTGGTATCTGCAGCATTTTACATTCACCATTACATTGGTGCCATGACTCAGACTGAACACATCTACCCTGTTGTTGTTGTGCCTGCCATCCTTTGGTGATAGTAGAACCCAGGTTCTTGGCCTTCCAACATGGACTGAAGACTAGAAACTCTCAATGCAATATATATCTAGCCTCATTGATTGAACAGCTACTAGGTTTCCAGCCTCTCTGATGTGAACAGAGCCATTGTTGAACTAGATGTCCCATATAGCAGAAGTTAATCTAATACATTCCCTTTAAATATATACTTACCCAATTGGTTCTGTTCCTTTACAGAACCCTTACTAATACAGTGACCTACCATCATCATCCTCTCATTTTCTACTTCATTGAGCAATTCAGCAAATTCCTTGAATGATTCCGCTAACAAGAGAGAATAAAAAATAAAGTAAATTAGTAATAGTGCATATTGATGAGCAGGCAAAGATTTATGCAACTTGAAGTAGAGACCAGTGCCTTAATCTCACAGAGCCACTAGAGAATGACATGAAACCTAAGGTAAACAGAAGGAGAGGTGAAGTACCCACTGACTATTATTTCTTTTCTTTTTCTTTCCTTTTTTGCTAATCCCCAACTAGAGATATATTTCACAACTAACATTGTATTTAATCCACTTTATCACACTTGAAAATGTCTGGGGCTTCTCTAATTGTATGGACAAACAAGACTGTTAGGATTATAGCTCAAGGTGATGCTAGGCTACACACTGAGATCAGGTCAACCTGAACTGAGCTACAGGATCTCAATCTGTCACCAAAAAAAAAAAAAACAAGATATGAAAGTTCCTTAATCTTAGCCCTAAATCTATCTCCTTGCATTCTGTCAATTATTTTTACTGATTACCTGAGGACAGATTTTACAGGACCACAGATAAGCAAGTAACTAACTTCTAAATTAGAAAAAAAAAACATCAGATAGAGCATTAGATAATAAGAATTTTAGTTCAGTAAACAATACAGAGAAAGAGAAGAAACACAAAGTCTAGAGAGAAGGCCTGGATTGGAAGCCTTTTTCCCATCATTTTCTTCCTGAGTAGCTTTGTGTAAATGACTTGACCCCTCTGAGCTTCAGATGCCTTACTTATCAACAGGCATGATCATATCTACTTTAGTGTTTCATTCTTTATAGGAAAGAAATTATGTTGTGAATGTGGAGTATGCATACAAAGTAGATAACACTAACATCTCTCCCCTTCTGCAGTCAACTCTCCCACTTACTGGCAGTGTGCTAGCCATTCAATTCTCTGTCCTGGATTTCAATTTCTCCATACACACAAGAGAAATAAATTTTCCTTGTGTCTTCAAATTCCCCAACTCCCCACTACAAGCATTAAGTACATTCTCAGAACATATGGAAGCCTGGGCAAACAAATGTGTCCAGATATTTATTTATTTGGTTAGTTAGTTAGCTGTCAGTTTCTCACTATATAGCTCGGGATGGCCTCACTAAAGCTCTTGAGTGATAGACAAGATTTCTACTATATCCAGCCCCTAAATTAGTGCTTTTTAAGCAAAAAAGATAGATTCCTTCCAAAATATATTGACTATTTCAGAATGCATTAATTTTCACAAAGTTGTAGATTTCAAAACTTGCTGTTATTGGTAGCTAATCTACTGTGATCAGATTTATTGAAGCCTATTTTCTGATTTATTATACAGTCACTTGAAGAATATACCTTATATGGTTGAAAAGAATATCCTCAGCACTTCTGGGGTGAAGGACAAAAGAGGACACCAGGTCCCCTGGAACTGGACTTTGAAACAGTTGTAACCCCCCATATGGACACTCGTTATGGAACCTAGCCATCAATTGGGAAAATGCTCCCATAAGATCCTACTTTAAGGCATTTTCTTTATAGGTGACTGATGTGGGAGGGCCCAGATCACCATGGGTGGTTCCACCCCTGGGCTGGTAGTCCTGGGTTCTATACGAAAGCAGGCTGAGAAAGCCATGGGGAGCAAGCCAGTAAGCAGCATTCCTCTATGGCTTCTATATTAGCTCCTCCCTCCAGGTAGCTGCCCTGTTGGGATTCTCATCCTGATTTCCTTCGATGATGAAAAGCAATATAAAAGTATAAGCCAAATAAACCCTTTCCTCCTCTTCTTGCTTTTTGGTCATGGTGTTTCAATGCAGCAAGAGAAACCCTAAGAAAAGTTGGTATCAGGGACTTGAGTATTGCTGTGATTCACCTGATCATATTTTTGCTTGAAGGAATATGAAATAATTTGGGATACTAAGCAAGGCTTAATGGCCATGCTAATAGGAGCATAGAAGACAGTGAAGTGATTAAAGAGTGAGGATCCAGAAGAGCTTTCAGAGGAGAAGAATATTAGCATGTGACCTAGACATCATTCTTGTGATAGTTTGGCAAAAAGAAAAATGTAGCTGCTGTCTTCCCTTGTGCAGAAAAATTGCCTGAGGATAAATTGAAGAGTTATGGATTAAGAGCTTTGACAGAGAGAATTTTCAGATAGCCTAGTTTTAACTGTGTTGATTGGTTATTAACGGCCATGCTTATGAAAATCTGTAATGAAAAGGAGGAAACTAAACAATGAAAAATAGAAGATGTACAGTTTGAGAAAAAAATGGGGCACCAGGATTATAAACAAATTAAATCAAAACCTAATGCTAAATGGAAAAAAGGCAGTGGTGACCTCAGAGGAAGACCCCAACCAGTTAAGCTTCCAACTTGTGGAAGGGAATTTAAGAAAATCTTAGGGCCCGTTGTGGTAGTAGTCCCAACAATTGGAAGATGGAATCTGACAGGTCTCTGAGTTCAAGGCCAGCCTAGGCCTACAGAGCAAGTTCCATGGCAGCCAAGATTAGGCAATGGATGACACCACTGACAACATAAAGCTGATGGAAATGTATTTGAGTGAGGGGCCCATGTTCTGGCCCTAGAAAGCAGCAGAACTTGGCAGCTTTGGCCAAGTGGTTCTAGTTTTAGAGTCAAGAATACAAAGGAACTATGGAATCTTCCTCCATGGCTAAAAAAAAAATTGTTGAAATCAGGCATGTGTCAGGGGTATCCCTGCATGAAGACCAGAGAAGTCATTTCATGAAGGTATAAAGGTGAAGCCTGGATTGCCTTGGAGATCTCAAGATGTTTAAGAAGCTAGAGCCTTGGGATACTTGCTGAAAAGAGCTGCCAATAGGGAATGTAATCAGCCCAAGAGAAAGTGTATTGCTCTGTTAACAAAGGTGAAAGGAGTTGGAAATTTGAAGAGCACTTATTGTCACACATGAACATACAGAGTTTGGTGCTTAACCAGCTGCTTTTCAGTCTTTCTTTGGTCCAGTATTTCCTCACCATGGTCCCTTTCCTAAGTTTTGGAATGGTAATATATGTCTTGTGCCATTATATGTTAGAAGTATGAGATTCGCTTTTTGATTTTTATTTTTTGTGTTTTTTATTGATTTTTATTGAGCTCTACATTTTTCTCTGCTCCCATCCATGCCTCTCCCCTTCTCCCTTCAACCCTCACCCAAGGTCACCATGCTCCCAAATTACTCAGGAGATCTTGTCTTTTTCTACTTCCCATGTAGATTAGATCCATGTATGTCTCTCTTAGTGTCCTCATTATTATCTAAGTTCTCTGGGATTGTTGTTTGTAGGCTGGTTTTCTTTGCTTTATGTTTAAAAATCACCTATGATTGAGTATATGTGATAATTGGCTTTCTGTGTCTGGGTTACTTCACTCAAAATAATGTTTTCTAGCTCCATCCATTTTCCTGCAAAATTCAAAATGTCATTTTTTCTGCTGTGTAGTACTCCATTGTGTAAATGTACCACATTTTCCTTATCCATTATTCGGTTGAGGGGCATTTAGGCTGTTTCCAGGTTCTGGCTATGACAAACAAAGCTGCTATGAACATAGTTGAGCACATGTCCTTGTGGCACGATTGAGCATCCTTTGGATATATACCCAAAAGTGGTATTGCTGGGTCTTGAGGAAGGTTGTTTCCTAAATTTCTGAAAAATAGCCACACTGACACCCAAAGGGGCTGTACTAGCTTGCATTCCCACCAGCAATACAGAAGTGTTCCCTTTTCCCCATAACCTCTCCAGTATAAGTTGGCATCAATGTTTTTGATCTTGGCCATTCTTATAGGTCTAACATGGAATCTCAAAGTTGTTTTGATTTGCATTTCTCTGATGACTAAGGATGTTGAACATTTTCTTAAGTGTCTTTCAGCCATTTTGATTTTACAGGGGATTACAATTAGGAGATTGCAAGAGTCTCACAAGAGACTTTGAACTTTGGAATCTTAAATAGTGCTGATACTGTTATAGACTATGGAGATCATTGAATTTGGATTTAATACATTTTGTATTATGCTATGGGCTCAAGTCTTTGGGGGCCAGGGAATGGTATATGGTGGATCTGAATGAAAATGACCCCCCTAAAGGGAGCAGCATTATTAAAAAGTGTGGCCTTTTTGGAGTAGGTGTGGCCTTGGAGGAAGTGTCAACTGAGGGTGGGCTTTAACGTTTCAGAATCTCAAGCCAGGGACAGTGGCTTACTCTCTCTTCCTGCTGCCTGCCAATCCAGACAAATGTAGAACTCTGGACTCCTTTTCCAGCACAATGTCTGCCTACACACTGCCATGCTTCCTGTCATGACAATAATGGACTAAACCTCTGTTGGACCCAGTTAAATGCATTCCTTTTAAGAGTTGCCATGGTTGTGGTGTCTCTTCACAGCAACAGAAATCTAACTAAGATAGTCTTTGTTGAACTGTTATGTATGTTTTTGAGGGTGTACCTTCAATACTTAGCTAGGCAATTTACAATTCTATTCCAGCCTCCACTTGCTGCTTGCCCAAAGACTCAAGTCATCTAAAAGTTGGGGAACAGGGCTTTCTCAGTTCTTTTTTAGATAAATACAAACAGTGAGCATGTCCAAAGCTCTATATATGTACATGGCCCAGAGCTTTTCAGAGCTCTCAAAGGTGCTTATTCTTCTTTTACCTTTTATGAGTACTATCCAGCAATTTGCTTGCTGTTTTAGTCTTTCTACTGGCTACAGTAACTGGAGTTCTAAACAACTACCATTGAGTATTTTCTTTTTATGTGCATTAAAAATTGGTAAAATATATTTTGACCATGTTTCTTCCCTCCCCCAATTCTTCCCTGACCCTCCCAACCTCCCTACCCACCCAATTTTATTTTTAAAATACTCTGAAAAAAAAAACTTTGAAACAATCAAGCTCTGAGTCATTTCAAATAAGACAAGCTGTAGAAGTCATAATTCCCAGAACTGGGAAAATTGAAAAATCATTCTTCTTTCTCAAATGGCTTCAAAAATAGTGGTTTTCACATGTTCTAGGATTATGCAATTAGTTTACAAAGTTACCACAGATCATTTTTTCAAATCAGTAGGAACACACACCAAGATAAAATGCCACAAAGTTCATTGCTGTTTCAAATATTAACCCATTTTTTAAAGTAGCCATGCTCTATTTGTTGCAGTATTCATTTGGATAAAATTCTGTGTGAATAAAAAGTTGATGATGCAAATGGTTCCCAGTGCATTCGTTGCTTCTGAGAAGATCGTATTTTGAGGGTGACGTCTCCATCAGGTGCTACTGAGGCAATGCGATCAGAGTTTTAAAAGATCACTCTGAACCTAGGTTTTATACATTCTACGCAAGCACTCTACCCCAAGTGAGCTACATCCTCTGCCCAAGCCCTATTTCCCTTTTATGATTTGTTTGGTTTTGTGCTTTTGAAAAAAAAATCTCACTCTGAAGGCCTGGGTGTCCTAAAATTTGATGTAATTCTGTCACAATCTGCCAAGTACTTGGATTACAAGCATGTATTACCATATCCAGCTTGATCCCTCTTTTCTCTTGAAGAGGAGAGCTCTCCTGTATCCTATGCAGGACTTGAACTCACTATGTAGACAAGGATAGCCTTCAACTCTTGATCTCCTGCCTCCATATCCCAAGTTCAGAATTATAGGCATGCATTTATCACACGAGGCTCTTGAACCTTACTTTCAATTAATAAGGTATTCAATAATTTCTGAATTAATTCAAAGTTAAGTCGCTGAGTCAAGAAGACCCCATCTGGGAATGGTGACACAGGCTATTATCACTGGGGAGATAGGATTACGACTTTGAGGTCAGTGTTAGCTATGTCAGCAAAAGCTCCCAGAAACAAATAGCCCCTTCAACTGAACCTTCTGAAAGGCTGATTTACTGAAGAGATCTTTGGTGACGGTGCAGAGTTTAGATTAGTGGCAAGTTCAGAACCAAATTATCTTGGACTAGTATTAGCCCTCGTCCTGGTCATTTATTGTAGTCCTCTCTATCTGACCCAAAAGCTTTGTGAGCATTGGGTAAATCAATTGGTAAAGACAGAGCACTCATTTTGTGACCATCCACAAAGCCAGGGACACTCAAGTCTAGATGAGACATCCCATCATTTAGCCCACCTACGTAGTACTCCCACCAATGAAGATACCTTGATTTATAACTTTATGTTCTATTACTATAAAACCTTTCTCAAACTGCTTCCATACTGGGACACAGAAATTGGAGCAACCTAATTCTGTCTTCCCAGGCTGTGGTCACTCCTATCTGGATCCAGAATAAACTATTTCTTATCCACCTTGAGGTAAAAGTTATGAGTTGTGTTTATTAGTCATCTATTTCTTCCTTCCTTCCTTCCATCCTTTCTTTTTCACTTCCTTTCTTTCTAAATAATGAGGTGCTGTCTCAAATAAAAAATATTTATAAAAGAAGTTCATTGTTCTCTATCTGACCTATAAAATCTTCTATAAATTTATTTGTTAAACGTAGATTCCAAAATCTTACTGAGACATATGGCATGAGGCAAGAAATACCAGCAAAGTGAAGACAGCATCTGCATTCCAGATATTCATTATCCAAAAGTCTCATAGTTCTATTAATCATCTCTATTACTCCAACTAACTCGTTTCATTCTTTTTATTTTGGATGACAAGGTCTCACTATGTATCTCAGACTAGCCTTGAACTCACTATATAATCCAGACTTGTAGACCTACAATAAAAATCCTGCCTTAGCTTTCTCAATACTGGGATCATAGGCGGCCATCAGCAGGCTGTGGTTTTTAGTCCTGAAGAAATTAGAACTTGAATGGCCAAGGACACAAAGCTGATGACATTGTCAGAAAGGGGTTGCATCTCAATGCTTATTGGACAGTTTTAAGAAAACAAGGTATCAGTAGAAACAGACAAAACTCCCACGCCTCTGGCCATTCATTTGGTCTCCAAATGGTGTTTTCTTCTCTCTTTGCACATTCTCATGTTCACCTTTTATGTCTTATGTCTGTCCTTTTCGCTAACGTTGAAAATGCTTCAAGCACAGAAGCAGTGTTTATTTCTAACTAAATGGGCATGTCTTACTGATACACTTTTAGTGAAACAGCATGAGTAACTGCAGCACCTGATGAGAAGTAGTCAGGCAAATGCTTCACTGGAGTTAAAGGAAGAAAAAGAAGAGCTTTAGTAAGTGTAGTTCAAATTTAATTGTTCTTAATAATAAAAACCCAGAGTCAGATATAAGGGACTAAAAGCTGAGAGGTCAGTGAAGCAGTGCAGCCAGCTACTCGGGAGACCTTTTACCTCTACAGAATCCTCCGACTGAAGGGGCGATCCTGTCTACAAATCCTCAGACTACATCTCCAAACTGCCCTGACTCCTTCCACCTTATCTTCCTCTCTCTGCCCAGTCATATCACTCCTGTCTCCACCTCCCTAGTGCTGGGAGTGAAGGCATGGGATCCCAAATACTGGGACTAAAGGTGTGGGCCACCACTGCCTGACTCTGTTTCTCTTTGAGACTGGATTAATCTAGTGTAGCCCAGGGTGGTCTTGAACTCACAGAGATCCCTCTGCCTCTGTCCTCCTGGTGCTGGGATTAAAGGTGTGTGCCACCACTGCCTGGCCTCTATGGTTAACTAGTGGCTTAGCTCTGCATTCTGATCTTCAGTCAAGCTTTCTTTATTAGGTCACAAACAAAATCTCACCACAAGTAAGGAGACCAGACCATCCTCTAGTGTGCTATTAGAAGAGTCACTAAAGAGAACTTCCTGCCCCCTCTGCAGATAAAAGAAATGATGACTAGGAAAATTGGCTACACAAAGGAAGGAAAATGTCCTGTGGAGCCAACCCCAGCGTGATCATAAACATGGCTAGGGAAATTGCCACATTCGTCAAAAATTTCAAGCTGCTCCAAAATATTAAAATGAGACTCTGGGGGCTAGAGAGATGGTTCAGCAGGTAAGAGCATTGTCTGTTCTTCCAAAGGTCCTGAGTTCAATTCCCAGCAACCACATGGTGGCTCACAACCATCTATAATGAGGTCTGGTGCCCTCTTCTGGCCTGCAGGCAAATGTGTAGGCAGAATATTGTATACATAATAAATAAATAATTTTAAAAATAAATAAATAAAATGAGACTCTGGCAAGAATTAACTCTCTCTGGAAAATGTCAAGGAAGAAAAATATAAAGGTAGGGAAGATACCACACTGTATGTGTTTCAGATCTAATATTCATTTTTACCACCTTAACAATGAGAAAATAGAAGTTCAGTAAAACAAAGAAAAATGTCTAGGTTGAAATAAACCTAGGCATGCAAATGGATGGAAATAGAAAACACTATCCTGAGTGAGGTAAGCCAGACCCAAAAAGAGGAACATGGGATGTACTCACTCATATTTGGTTTCTAGCCGTAAACCAAGGACATTGAGCTTATAATTAGTGATCCTAGAGAAGCTAAATAAGGAGAACCCAAAGAAAAACATATAGGCATCCTCCTGAATATTAACCTTCAGCAAGCGATGAAAGGAGACAGAGACCCAAATTGGAGCACAGGACTGAAATCTCAAGGTCCAAATCAGGAGCAGAAGGAGAGAGAGCATGAGCAAGGAACTCAGGACCGCGAGGGGTGCACCCACACACTGAGACAATGGGGATGTTCTACTGGGAACTCACCAAGGCCAGCTGGCCTGGGTCTGGAAAAGCCTGGGATAAAACCGAACTCTCTGAACATAGCGGACAATGAGGACTAGTGACAACTCAAGAACAATGGCAATGGGTTTCTGATCCTACTGCACGCACTGGCTTTGTGGGAACCTAAGCAGTTTGGATGCTCAACTTACTAGACCTGGATGGTGGTGGGGGTTCCTTGGACTTCCCATAGGACAGGGAACCCTGATGGCTTTTCGGGCTGGGGGGGGGACTTAATTGGGGGAGGGGGAGGGAAATGGGAGGCGGTGGCGGGGAAGAGACAGAAATCTTTAATAAATAAATAAATTTAAAAAAGAAAAAAAAAGATTTAAATTAGAAAAAAAATAAAATAAAAAATAAAAAATAAAATAAAAAAAAAGAAATAAACACTGCCTTCCAAAAGCATCATAAATTTTCAATAATGTTGACAACATTGATCAAGTGGCTTACAATTGCTTATACTCTTTTCCCTACAAACTTCATTGGGAAAGGAAGCCTAAAAATAACTCTGACCCCAAGGGGAAAAGCTTTTAGAGCCAAAGTAAGCACTCATCATTATTAATGACGGTGAAAAATTAAAAATCATTAAAATGTAAACATGTCTAAGAAATGATTAAGTGTATCTACTTAAAGGACCATTTTCCTTGCTTCTTAAAGAGAACATTACACAAAACTTTATGAACATAGTAAAATGTCTATGGTGTCATATTGTGTGAGACAAGCAGAATGTAAAAAATTTTAATAAAGACAGACTGACTAAAAACTTTTTCCTGGGGTTTTCAAAGAAAGAGAGAAACATGAAATTAGGTGGGTAGAGATGTGGGGAAGATCTGGGAGGTGCTGGAGAAGGTAAAAAATATAAAATATATTGTATGAAATTTTTAAAATAATTTTGCGAGTATATGAAGTAAAATAAATTATATGTACAATATGACTGCAAACAAGTACAGAAAATTAAACTGAGATACGAAAGGAAGGGAGAACTCAATGGTGGTTCTCTATGAAAAGGACATACGTATAAATTTCTGAATCAAGATTAACTGATTTAAAATCCCACTTAATCAAGCCATGAAAAGAAAAGCAGCTAGACACACAATAATCCCAGCACTGGAAAGGCAGAGAAAGGTGGATCTCTATGAGTTCTAGGCCAGCCTATTCCACATCATGAATTCTAGGACAGCAAGGCTATGTAATGAGACCCTGTCTCAAAACATTAACAACAACAACAACAGAAACAGTAACAGCAACAAGCCAGTCACAGCGAGGCATGTCTGTAATCCCAGCATTTGGAAAGCTAAAATCTGGGGACTGTCAGATTGAGGCCAATCTTGAATGTATAATGACAACTTGTCAAAAAAGGCAGAAGGAAAGAGGAAAAAGAAAAGGAAGAGGAGCTGTGGCTAACCTCCTCAGTCATTTTTCGAAGTGAAAGACAGGCTATAATTCCATTCAGGGTGCAGGAGATGTGGTTCTGCATTTAAGAATACTTCCTGCTCATTCAGAGAGCTGCAGTTCAGTTCTCAGCACTTCCCCATGTATGGTGGCTCAGCTAGTCACTGCCCATGACTCCAGTTCCAAGGCTTAGCCATCTTCTTTTGGCCTGTGGAAGCACCTCTCCACCCAAGTATCATTCTCCTCAACATATAATTTTTAAAATAAAATATATTGTTTAAAAAAATAACAAGCAAACAGCTCCTGTTGGTGTTATAGCAAAAATTTAAGCCACTGTGAGGCAGTGGTGGCATGTGCCTTTAATTCCAGCACTCAGGAAGCAGAGGCTGGCAGGTCTCTGTGAGTTCGAGACCAGCATGGTCGACAAGAGCTAGTTCCAGGACAGGCTCTAAAGCTACAGAGAAACCCTCTCTCGAAAAACCAAAGAAAAAGAAAAAAGAAAAGCCACAAATGGAGGTGGAGGCAAGAGGATCATCCTCATCTGCCACATAGTGAGTTTAAAAGCTAGCCTTGGCTACAAGACAACCTATTTCAAAACGAAAATAACAAAAGAAGAAAAGAAAACCGTGTACAGTTCTAATAGTCTAGAGTGGCTAAACTGGTCAGTGCAGTTTTAATAAGATCTGTAGCATCTTATCCACCCCGCCCCTCGGCCCAACCTCAAACTAGCTATGTAGCCGAGGATAACTTTAAACTCCTGATCCTTTTCTCTCTGTTTCACAGATGCTGGAATTAGAGGTATGTCTTTGTTCCCTGCCTTTTCTTTTTTCTTTCTTTCTTTACTGTTTTTTGATTATTTTCTTTCTTTGAATGTGGCACACTTTTCTATTTATTTGTATGCTTTGTGACTTTTTGTTGAAAATTGAGTTCAGACTCAGGGCTTATTTTTCTTTTGTTATTGGTAATTATTGCTTATTGTTGCAGGCAATCTTTAAGCCGAAGACTGTGATATAAACATAAAATCTTGGATCTTTTCTGAATAAAACTGGATTTTTTTCCTGGGCATATGAATTCACTTTCACATTTTCTTTTTCTTGTTTATTTTAATGTTTTTATTGACCTATATATTTTCCTCCATTCTCCTCCCTTCCTCTCTTCTCCCCTTCTACCCTCTCCAATAATCCCCATGCTCCCAATTTCCTCAGGAGATGTTGTCTTTTTTTTACTTCCCAAGTAGATTAGATCTATGTATGTCCCTCTTAGGGTCCTCTTTGTTGTCTAGGTTCTCTGAGATTGTGAATTGTAGGCTGGCTTATCTTTGTTTTATGCCCAAAGGGCATTTATGACACTTATGAGTGAGTACACATTATATTTGTCTTTCTGGGTCTCAATATGATGTTTTCTAGATCCATCCATTTGCTCACAAATTTAAAGATTTAATTTTTTTATGCTGTATAGTATTCCATTGTGTAAATGTACCACATTTTCCTTATCTATTCTTCAGTCAAGGGGTATTTAGGTTATTTCCAGTTCTGGCTATGACAAACAATGCTGCTATGAACGTAGTTGAGCACACTTCCTTGTGGCATAACTGAGCATTCCTTGGATATATACCCAAAAGTGGTATTGCTGGGTCTTGAGGAAGGTTGTTTCCTAATTTTCTGAGAAATCACCATACTGATATCTGAAGCAGCTGTGCCAGTTTGCATTCCCACCAGCAATGCAGGAGTGTTCCCTTTCCCCCACATCCTCTCTAGCATCAGCTGTCATCAGTGTTTTTTATATTGGCCATTCTTACAGGTGTAAGATGGAATCTCAGAGTCGTTTTGATTTGCATTTCTCTGATGACTAAAGACTTTGAGCATTCCCTTAAGTGTATTTCAGCCATTTTAGATTCTCAGATTAACCAAGACAATGGGAATGAGATAATCAAAGACAGGTGTGCAGAGTGTCTAAATAAATGTTAGCAATGTAAAAATCCTTGTCAATATTAAATCTCATTTATTTTTCTGTTATTTATTGAAGACTTGCATGTATATGACATATCCAATTCCATAAGTGCCTCTTTTTTCTGTTAGTATGATCTAACACTGTGCCCATTTTCCTCGAGAACAATGAACAGAGGAGAGAATTATACACTGTCACTGAACGTCACCATAAACATTAACTCGTGCTGTGTAATAAAAAGAGTATATGAACTTAACATAGTGGCAAGCAACAATAAAAATGACTTCCTGACACTGCCAGATTCCTGTAGGTTTCTGTGGTCTCCCTGATTGCTTTTGCCTGTGACATCTTTGTTTCTTAACATGTGATTTATGATAGCTCTTTAACTTAGCTACCACTCACTACCTCTCACTTGGCAACTTTATCAGCTCCCAGCTACCACCTGACTATTGCTGCAGCAGATATGTCCAACTGTTTTACACTGTAAACCTTGCCATCTACAAAATTCCCACCTGATAGATACGATATCGAATTTAGAAAAATTATGCAAGTTCAAAACATTGTATTGGGCTTCATTCATAGCTGTTCTGGGGTACTTATGAGCCTCTGGACAAAGTTGGGTATACCTGCAGAGATTATGACTCCGTGAACTAACTTTTGTTAAGGGAAACAGGAGAGTGACTTGGAGAATTCATGGGCTTGCTGTGTCCACTACACATTTTGTGTTTGTCATTTTCTAAGTTGGGATTTATGGTAGTGTGAAAGGAAGCGGCAATGCTTCAGCAGCTGAGGTTGATGCTGTTTGGAGTTCTTGAGACAAAAATCTTGGGGACTTAATGGAAGTCTGTTGTTGGGAAGAAACAGTTGTTCCAGAAGCTGATGTAGCAGTGTTTGCCATGTCCTACTGGCCTTGAGGTGTACACTCTCTGCTTCACTGCAAGAATTTGTACAAGTCTAGTTAGGATGAAATAGTTAGACTGTTAGATTTTACATTGAATATGCAGAGGACCCAGAATTCCATAATGGACTTTTAATGATAGATTTGAAAGGCAACTTGGTATATTTGCTCATAGAAGATTGCATATATCTAGGTGTTGTGGTTTGACTGAAAATGGTCCCATAGGCTTGTGTATTTGAATGCTTGGTTCTCAGCTGATGGGAAGGAGTAGGAGGTGTGGCCTTGTTGGAGGTGTGCCACTGGGGGGCGGGATTTGAGGGTTCAAAAGTCCACATCATTGCCTATTGCCAGTTATAGTTCTCTTTTTCTCCCACAATCATTTCCTTAACCCACCATCCCAACACACTCTCCATTCCTCCCTGCCTGCCTGCCTGCCTGCCTGCCTGCCTGCCTGCCTGCCTGCCTGCCTGCCTCCCTGCCTCCCTGCCTGCCTGCCTGCCTGCCTCCCTGCCTGCCTGCCTGCCTGCCTCCCTGCCTGCCTGCCTGCCTCCCTGCCTGCCTGCCTGCCTGCCTGCCTGCCTGCCTCCCTGCCTCCCTGCCTGCCTGCCTGCCTGCCTCCCTGCCTGCCTGCCTGCCTGCCTGCCTGCCTCCCTGCCTGCCTGCCTGCCTCCCTGCCTGCCTGCCTGCCTGCCTCCCTGCCTGCCTGCCTGCCTCCCTGCCTGCCTGCCTGCCTGCCTGCCTGCCTGCCTGCCTGCCTGCCTGCCTGCCTGCCTGCCTGCCTGCCTGCCTCCCTGCCTGCCTGCCTGCCTCCCTGCCTGCCTGCCTGCCTGCCTCCCTGCCTGCCTGCCTGCCTGCCTCCCTGCCTGCCTGCCTGCCTCCCTGCCTGCCTGCCTGCCTGCCTGCCTGCCTGCCTGCCTGCCTGCCTGCCTGCCTCCCTGCCTGCCTGCCTGCCTGCCTGCCTGCCTGCCTGCCTGCCTGCCTGCCTGCCTGCCTGCCTGCCTGCCTGCCTGCCTGCCTGCCTCCCTGCCTGCCTGCCTGCCTGCCTCCCTGCCTGCCTGCCTGCCTCCCTGCCTGCCTGCCTGCCTGCCTGCCTGCCTGCCTGCCTGCCTGCCTGCCTGCCTGCCTGCCATACATATACTTGTGAACCAGCTACTGCTTCAGTACCATGCCTGCTTGTCCACTGCCATGCTCCCTACCATGATGGTTATGGACTCGCCCTCTGAAACTGTCATTCCCAAAGAGACTATTTCTTCTGTAAGTTGCCTTGATCATGCTGTCTTATCACAGTGATAGAAAAGAAAGTAAGATACGAGGAGAAATAAAAATGATTCTACAGCTCATGGAGAAATCCCAACTTCCCTGAAGCTTTGCTTGACGTTCAGCTCCAGGTCTTCCCCTGAACAGTCTGTGTTCAATGGGGAAAGCTCAAGGCCAAATAAGGGCATTTGTTTCCACTCTAGCCTACAACGTTTGTGTCTTCAGTTTGCGTTGGTCTTTTCTGCAGCTCGCATGGCTTCTAAGATGGATGCTACTTTTCTTAGTCCTGTGACAAAATATCGGATAAAAAGCTAGCTAGAGAAAGAAAGTTTATTCTCTATCTGTGCAGTTCACCATGGTGGAGACAGACTGAGCAATGCTTCAGGTAGCTTGTCACATGGCATCCACAGGAAGCAGAGAGAAATGAACATGTGTACAGAGTACAGTTTCTAGGACCCAAGCCCATGGAATGGTGTTGCTCATGTTTAGAGTGGGGTCTTCTAACTCAGTTCTTCTAATCTACATAACCCCTCACAGATACTCTATCTCTCTTTTTCTTGACACAGGGTTTCTCTGTGTTGCCCTAGCTGCCCTGGAACTCCCTTTGTAGATCAGGTTGACCTCGAACTCAGAGATCTGTCTGCCTCTGCCTCTGAAGTGCTGGGAATAAAGGTGTGCGCCACCACAGTCTGGCTTCCTTACAGTTATTCTGAGAAGCTAACATAATCTAGATAACTCTTTCCAAGTATGTCCTGAAGCTTCTCTCCTGTATTTTTATAATCCTGTCAAACTGAACATATTAACCATCACAGAATTAAAAGTTTTTTGGGTTTCATGTCTGCTTCAGGTTCGAGGTTTGTGTATTAGCTGTGGGATATTAGCAATGTTACTTGAACCTATTGAGCCTCCATTGTTCTCTTTTGTGAACTACGGAATATAATTTACCTCATAAGTCTATGTGGAATAAATAGAATAACCCATGTAGATTAGAATGTACGTAAATTATTTAGCTTGGTATCTGGCATATAGTTGCTAGTCAATAACTGAGATAAAATAAATCTGGCTTTCCTTAATTTGGTCACAGTAATTAAAAAGTAACTTATATACTCATCTTACAGATTAAAAAAATTAACATTCAAAGAGGTGAAATTGCTTGCCCAAGTAACACACTAAATAAGTTGTAGATCTGCAAGTCAAACTTAGGCTGTCGGCCTCCAGAGCCATTGATAATCTTAGTAAGTCAGGCTCTTGGACCAGGACCTATCTGCATAAGTAGAAAGAAATCCAATCAGATTGTAATAACTCAAATACAAGTACCAACCTCACTAGGTTCATAACCACATTTAATTAAAATACTCATCAATGTTATTAATACAAAGGTATTTATCATGATACCATCTAAAATAGTGAAAACTATAAATAAGGTGAATCCCAAAAGTAGCTAAGTAGAAAATAAACTGTAATTATATCAAATATATAAATAAAATATACTAATGCTGATATATCTATTATTCTCATTTGGTAAACATGCATTCAGCAGCTAATGTATACCTAGCATTCTCTTAGGTGTTGGCAAAAGAGCAGTGGATGAAACAATGTCCTTGCTTTCTCATGAAACTTAGGAAGAAATTTAAATTTAAATGGAAAATTAAATTTGCTGTATAAAATGTTAAGTACAAGTTATAAAATGTCACCATTTGAGCCTACTAAAAAATATATACACACACACACTTGAGACAGGATCTATATAGCCCAGGCTAGACTATGCAGCCAAGGATAAATTTGAACTTCTGATGCTCTGCTTGCCTTCCAAGAGCTGAGATTATAAATAGGTGTGTGCAACCCCTTACAATTTATGCAGTGCTGGGAATCAAATCTGGAGCTTCTTGCAGAGCTGAAAAGTACTCTACCAACTGAGCTATATCCCCAGCCTAAATTTTATATTCATTAAGAAGTAGTTTCCATGCGAAGAACATGGATATATGAGCGATCTATGCCTCCAATCCCAGCACTTGAGAGGCTGAGACTAGACAATCAAGGGTTCAAAGCCAAGGACTAGAGGGATGGTTCAGCAGTTAAAACCAGGTACTGTTCTTGCAGAGGACCTAACTGCGGTTCCCAGGACCCATGACCAATGCCTCCCAACCACCTCCAGCTGCAGGGGATCTGGCTCTCTGGCCTCTTCCAGCACTACACTCATCTGTCCATATCTACAGACAGATACATATGGAAATACGCAATTAAAAACAAAATAACTCTTTTAAGTTCACTGCCAGCCTGGGACACACAGCAACCTTGTCTCAAGGAAAAAAAAGAAAAAGAGAAAAGAAAAATCCTTTAAAGAAGATAGTAAGTATACGAGAAAATATTCAGAAGTTGATATACCAGTATGCCTAATATGCTACTAACTATGGATGAATAGCACAAGTAATTGCATCCTTTATACATTTACAAATCATTCAAATTAGCTACAATGAGATTTTATCATAATGTTTTGTATTTTAATCCTTGGGACTATAAATGTAACTGCAAACATCACTTCTTTTTAGTAACAGTATTATCCCTCATAACAGCTGTGTGTTCATCGCTCTCATCAGGAAAATATTCTTTTTTTGATACAGGGTCGCACTAGGCCTCACTATTGCATCTTTGGCTGGCCCGAAGCTCACCTTATAGACTAAGCTTGCATTGAACGCAAAGAAATCCCTGTGCTTCTGGCCTAGATGCCATGGCCAACCCAGCAAATAGTATGTTGAACTCCAAGGTCAGCAAACTCAATCTAGTCAGAATGTAGTTTATCTCTTAAATTTTGAAGGGCAATTAAATATCTGAATTTGTAGAGTTCTTGGTATTGGTGCTGTAATTGATGCTTAAAATAAACACATTTTCTCTACAAAAAAAAATTTTTTTTGAAGGGCATCGGTCACTATCAGTGCTACCTAATGCTGTTCTGCCAAACAAAACACCCATAAACGCTTAGATAAGTGTAGCTAGGTCCCAATGAAATTTACATGCAAAAAGAGGTAGGGAGGGGCATTTGGCCCAAGAACCTTAGTTTGCTCAGGTCCTTGCTTTAATTCATGAGAATAAAAATAAACACAAAGGTCCTTTTACCTCCTGTTCAATGTCCTCTGTAACAGCTTTCAGAGAGATACTAACTGTAATTTCAGAAGACAGGAGTGTGGCTCAAAGGGAAACAGCTTGTCCAACATCTCACAGTCAACTTAGTAGATGATTTAAAGAAAAGTCTCCCTTCAGGCTAGCCAGTGGCCTCAGTGGAGGTTCAGGAGACCCCTTCACTGCTTCTACATGAGGGGGAAATGTTAGTAAAAAGGATGTTTTCTTAGCATTCTTAAGCAGCCTCGTAGGGCCTTGCACTAGAGCAAAAGGGATGAGGGGGACCCCGTGCTGCTCCGTATCCAGAAGAGAAGGGAATTACGTGGGGTCTGGGTGGCTTCCTGAGTTGCATGGCCACACGCTGCTGAAGACTTACCAATATTGATCTCATCATCGGTCAGAGTGTCCCCGATGAAATCAAACTGAAACGACTGCAGCGTCTGGGAAAACTTCTGGACCGCAGAAGAGTAATCTGCAAAGGAAGAGGGCAGGGGAGACGGTCAGTGCTGCCGTCCTGCTCACGGGTACAGCACATGGGAAATACAGAGGGACCTCCGGCAAGCAGCAACTTGTATTCGAGGAAGTCAGGAAATTTTCATCAATACTTACTTCCAAAGCTTCCAGGTGTTTGTTCCCTACATGGGAGTCTGATGGAACGAAAGCTGTTTATAAAGTCACATATTCTTCTACAGGGCTACAAAAGCATTCTAATCGTGAGGTTGAGAAATCTTCATTAACTTTATTTCTTAATGTTCCCCACAAGGTTAAAATAAAGGAGATCAAATGGCTGGACCTCTTAACTTATGCTTGCCAATAAAAGATGCCTCAAGCTCTTGAGTTATCTTGTAATGGACAATAGTGACAAAAAAAATCAGTTTTTATATGGTTTTCTTGTCTGTCCTCTTCCTACCATATGCTTCCCCAACTATTTTAACATCTAAAAAAATTAAAGAAAAATTATAGTAATCCTAACAGTCTCACTTTTTTGTATGTTACAGATGCTCACTCTCTCACAGAGCACACTCCAAGGATGTGCACTGTCATCATGTGACTGTCTTATGTCTGGGTCTTTGCCATCTATTAGATCAACTCTCCTCTGTGGCACTCAAACTTCTGCCCCTTATACATGACCCCTTTTGACAGCTGGAAAGCAGTTAGAGTGGCTGCACCCCAAAATCCCTAATAACAGAGTGACCTCTGAGAGGGATTGGGGACTAGGAGTTGGACAGATTCCATGATAGGCAGAGAGATAGGGAAAGAAGCCCCAGTTAGGTAATAAAAATGGTTAACTTCTAAGACAGCAGGCTGAGACAAAAACTTAATGCCTTAAAACAAAGGCTTGCTAGGTTTTTCTCCTCTAAGTATGGCCCCCTGCTGAGGGACAGACTGATGAATTCAAGGCAAACCAGATGCCACAGCTGTGGGCCAATCAGTCACCCTGTCCTTGTTCAAACTGACCAACCCTAAATTGGGAGAAAGACTCTAAAAACCCTGGCCAGATCTAGTAGCACACACCTTTAATCCCAGCACTCAGGAGGCAGAGGCAGACAGGTCGATGTTCAAGGCCACCATCGTCTAAATAGTGAGTTCCAGGACAATTAGAGCTACAAAGACCCTGTCTCAAAAAAAAATAGCCCAGGAGGAGAGACTGGATTTTTTGGGCTCCCAAGTGGCCCTTCCAGTTTATATAGGGCCTTTCTCTCTGTCTCCTCTCTGGGTATCTCAAATTGCTAACCAACCACTCCCTATCCTGCTGCTGGCCTGGCTTACATTGCCACTGGGCTTTTACTCCACCTGCAAAGATACTGGGGAACCCTTGAAACAGAGGAGGGCTTTCCTAAACGGGACATAACTTTCATCTTTTGGCAAAATTTTGTAAAACTCGCTCCTCCACATTTGCCCTAGGGACTTTAAGCCTACTTCACAGGGTCCCCTAATGTGCTCATAGGTCCCCCACTTCCTAGGTATAACTATGTCAGTTCCCTGCAACTTTACCAATGCAACAATGTCCCAATCACCACCTTTGTACCACAAGACTATCTGAGCCGCTTCATCCCAGATAGCCCTTCTGGCACTATCTGCCTATCTGGCCTTCCCATTTTCAATCTAACTGAGTCCTCTGCTGGTTTCTAGTATTGCTGGGGATGGGGAGGAAGATTTAACTCATCTGCTCCAGGAAAATCCTTTCAAATACTCCCCTACCACCGCGTTCTATTCAAGCTAAACCTGCTGTATCTGTCAGCTCCTGGAAACCCCTTCACCGTCCTGGTTTTTCCTCAATATCAATACCTTTCACCGAGCTAAAGGGCCATCAAACTCATCACTCTTCTTGCCACTCTGGGCAAGAGTCCACCTCAGGACTCAGACTAGGAACAGTAGGAGTGGGGGTTTCTTTACATCAGTTAGCCTCTCTGTCTAACCAGCTCTGAGAAAGCCTTAAAAGAAATTTTAGATCAGCTTGACACCAATAGGGATCAGTTTGATTCTTTGGCCAATGTCATACTCCAATATCAAAGCGAGCTAGATCTCCTGACTGCTGTCAATGAAGCAATCTGTGTCTTCCTCCAGAAATAATGCTGCTTCCACACCAACAAATCCAAGCTAGTTCAAGATGGGGGTCAAAGACATAGAGGCCATGAAGCATGATTAATAAAAACTTGGAGACAGATATTGGGGTTCAACCTCAAGATCAGAAAAGCAAAGCAGCCAGCCCCTGGTTCTTACCTAGACCTCAGTCTGAAAATGGTGATCCTGCCTCCAGGAAATCTCAGAATGAGACTAAGACAGAGAGCTGTCTCCACCCATTTTATAATCTTTTCTAGTTCTGGGATTAAGAGTGTGCACACCTACTGCCTGGTTTCTATGGCAAACAGTGTGGTTACTGGGGTTAAAGGTGTGGGCCATTGCTGCTTGGTCTATAAGGCTGGCCAGTGTGGCTATTTTCCTTTTCTGATCTTTGAGCAAGCTTTATTTATTAAAATACAAGTGAAATGCCACTACAGAACCAGGCTCAGAAAATTCAACACCAAGCCTCTTCCTCTGGATGAGTTTTTGTTTCCATCTTATCCTGGTTCATCCCCTTAATGGTCCCCCTACTTTAATCCTGTCTTTTCAACATTTTACAGGCGCTCTTCCCAGATCAAAGCACTGACATCACTCAGGCCACCATACAGGAGAAAATAAAAATAATATTTCTTTTGGAGTCACTCCAGACCCCAAAACTCCAAAACAATATCCCCTCCACCATCAAGAGGCCACCAGAAAGAAAATGACTCTCTCTATCCTTTATATGTGAAGGGCCTCAAATAAAGAAAATCCCCTCTATAAAATTATGGCCATAAAACGGGCCCAAAGTTCCAAGAAATCTGCCCACGGCCATGAAATGGTAGCAAGCAGCAAAACCCCAGCACACATCCTAGAGCTCGGAGGTTACAAACGCAATCTGACTTATCTCACATCCTTTCTACAAAAAGTAGCTCCGGGTTCAGCAAAGGCAGACAGGTTCTCCCTGCCACCTTCTCTCGACTATAAAATCAGATTCTCAGATCCCACATGGCAGGCACATTCTCCTGTTCCCAGCAGGCTCTTGGGGTGACAACCTCTTAAAATAATAAAAAAATTGGCTCTCACTGCTTGAGGTCAAATTGAGTCTTTAGCCTTTCTTTTCTCTCTCCTGGCTAATTTCTTACCATATCTATTGCAAATACACAACTAAAGACTTAAGTTGAGGATTGTTTATTCAAGGGAAAAAAACAGAATTCCTTTGTGATACACTCAAGTTATCCTAAGAAAAGTATTGTCTTCCCATTCTGCAGCAATACTGGAAACACCACCACAACTGCAATAACTGCAAACCAACAGCTCAGAAGCCACAGAAGGGGGCAAAATGTGCCTGAAGGTTTTAAGTCACAACTCTAAAAAAAGTTCTCTACTCCTCCAATTTGACGGATCCCGAGAGAGAGCTTCATTGTCCCGACTTGAAACTAATTCTGCCTAAAAGATACTAATGACAATGTCAAAAAGCAAACACTCACAATTATTTTAAGTTGTATTATCAGGAAGAAGCTTAGCAAACTGGTTTAGTAAGAGTGTAATCAAGATATTTGGTTAAAAAATTGGAGAATAACAGAACAGAGAATGGCTTGCTCGCAGGGTCCTTTGGAAGGCCCCAAGCTATTACTAGAAATATAGAAAGACATTTTTGCATGCGAATAGATACATGCCTTGAGATGTGTGAATGCCCAAGAGAGACTTGAGAAGTCCCTGGTCATCCAAAACTAACTAACCATGCACAAGCCAAAAGAAAAGCATAAGGTAAGCAAAGGTCAAATTATAAACTGTCTGGGTGAGTGCTAAAGATATATCCCAAAACATAAAAGACATGCTGAAGTCAAGGTTAGCAAGTGTATTAGTTCAAATTATTTAATGAAACTGTTATCCAAACATTAAACAGTCAATGAACTAACCTACCACAGACTTCAGCAGGTTCATTACAAAAAAAGAATACCCGCTTTACAGAATGATTGTAAATCTAAAATGTCAATAAACAAATAAACAACAAGGAACATCAATGGTAAACTGTAGGGAAAAATAAATGGTTTAATTTTAAGAACTGACACGTTTTATTATTTAGAAATACTTTTGAAAGATTTTGTTTATTTTTTTATTTTGAGTGTATGTTTGTGTGTGCCTGCACATATGTCTATAAAACATTCTGGGACTAATGCATCAAATCAGCGGGCACAGTAGTTATGGAAGTTGTAAGGTGCCATATGGGTAACAGGAGCCAAACCCAGGAAACCCAGGTCCTGTGGAAGAGCGGCCAGTGCTGTGAAACACTGAGCCACCTTCTGGAGTCACTCCTCTCCCTTCTATCATATGGGTGCTGGGGATCACACCCAGGCTGCCTATGCCATTACCTGCTAAGTCATTGCAAAGGCCCAATGTTCACTTCTTAATAAAACACCACGACATAGACACAGAAAACCATAGCTCGTGTTCCAAAACACTATGTATTTAGTACAAATTGTTCCCTGAAATATACCATGGAACAAGTAACAAAATGGGAGATGGCCTCAAAGCAATTTTTTAGACAAAACCGTGTCTATTAATTCCACCACTTGAGAGGTACCAGGAGAAAAATTAGTAATCAAGGCTAGTTTTGGCTACATAGCCAGTTCAAGGACAGCCTGGGCCACATGAGATTCAGTCTTTAAAATGCAAACAAAACAAAATGGGGCTGGAGATTTGTATGGCTCAGTTGTTAAAAGCACCTAGGGCTGATTTTCACTCTCCTTCCTCTCTCCCATTGCAAATTCCCCAGTCTTACCCAGCCTTGTAACAGAACTCAGCTCCCTCTCTACCTCTATTCCCTGGGAACTGTGTAGAACCTCTCCAGGATGCAGCCTTCCTCCCTCACCCCATCTTTTTGTGTCAGCCACCAATACCTAGATGTACTTTCTACCTGGGACCTCTGTCAACACCAATCTGAAAATCAGGAGGTGATTTTCTCTCCTTCCTGTCCTCCATTATAAATCACCTCAGTCACATCCCCACCACAGTAAAAGATGCCACTCCCTGGGGATTCTGCCTAATCTCAAGGCAGATCAAGATTTCCTTCATTCTATGGACCCTCTCAGTCCCAGCACTACTTCCAGCCCACCCACATTTCTTCCTGTCAGACCCCAATACCAGGAAATACATTTTATATGGGACCCACAGAGGCCACACCTGAAAGGGACTCAGAAGCACTCCCTACCAAGAAAGCCATAGTCACTGTTTTCCCAAGGTCCAGAGAGGACAGCAGAAACAAGGAACTTAAGACCCACCCAAAGAAAACAGATATCAACACTTAGAAACGCAGTTCTCACAAACACAGACGCTGAGACATGAGCACAAAGCCACAATCACTGACACCCAAGACAATATGACTCCTTCAGAACCCAGCAATGCTACTACAGTAGGCCCTGCAAAATGCAATATAGCTGAAGCACAAGTCAAGGATTTCAAAATAGCCATTGGTAATACACTCACAGACCTTAAAGAGGGTGTGAATAAATCCTTTAAGGAAGTCTGTGAAAACACAAACAAATAGTAGAATGAATGATAAATACACTTGAATGTAAGAAGTTAAGGCCTACCAAGCCAAAAAGAGCAAACCTGGAGTCTGTCTGGTACTATCAGAGGTCCTGACAATGCCTAGCTAATGAGGGGAGACCATGCGATGTCATCTGTCAGTGGATCCGAATGCCTAGGTTCTGGGAGAGTATATAAGCTTCTCTCCATTGTTAAATAAACTAGTCTGCTCTATGCCTTCTACCTGACTCCCATTGTCAGAGATGTTAACACTGTGCTTTTTCACCTGCTCCCCCAAGGAAAACGTGAGCCCCCAGCAATAGTTTAAGACAACAAAGTAAAAATAGAAACACTAAAGAAAGCCCAAAGTAAGGTAAAACAGGGAATGAAAAGTTTAGGAAGGCAAACAAAAACCTCAGAGGTAAGTCCACCAGCAGAATACAAGAGAGGAAACAGAGAATCTCAGTCATGGAAGACAAGATAGAAGAAATGGATACCTCAGTTAAAGAAAATATTAAATCTAAACAAATCCAGGCACAAAACATCCAGGAAATCTAGGACGCTATGAAAAGACAAAATCTACAAATAATGGAAACATACATGAGAGCCGGGCAGTGGTGGTGCGTGCTTTTAATCACAGCACTTGGAGGCAGAGGCAGGCAGATCTCTGTGAGTTCAAGGCCACTCTGGTCTACACGAGCTAGGTCCACGACAGTTAGGAATATAACACAGAGAAACCCTGTCCCTATAAAATAAAAAAAATACTAGAGATTAGGGGTAAAAAAAGGGCATACCTAAATATAATAAAGGCAATATACAGCAAGGCTATAGCCAACATCAAAGTAAATGGAGAGAAATTCAAAACAATTCCACTACAATCAGGAACAAGACAAGGTTATCCACTTTCTCCATACCTATTGAATACAGTACTTGAAGTCACTAGAGCAATGAGCTAATTGAAGGAAGTCAAGGAGGTACAAATAGGAAGAAGTCAAAGTATCTTTATTTAGAGATGATAAGATATAGAAATGACCCTAGGAATTCCATCAGGAAACTGATAACAGCTGGAAAACACTTTCAGCAAAGTAGAAGAATAGAAAAATGAGGAGCTGTCTGATTTTTGACAAATTGTCAAAGGAAGAAATTAGGAAAATAAGACCTTTCGTAATAGCCTCAAAAATATTATTGGGTAACTCTAACCAAGCAACTGAGGGCTTCTGTGCGGTGAAGGACAAACTGGAAAGCTAGATAATGAACAAATACTTTACCAACTACACATCCCATTAAGGGCTAATATCTAAAATACATAAGGAACGCAAAGAACCAGACATTGAGAAAACAAATCACCCAATTAAAAATGGGGTACAGATCTAAAAAGAGAATCTTCAAAGGATGAAATGCAAATGACTGGTAAGCATTTAAAGAAACACTCAATATCCTAGTCATCAGGGAAATTCAAATCACAACTACTTTGAGACATCATCTTACACCTGTCAGGATAGTCAAGATCAATAAAACAAATGACAGCTCATACTGGCAACGTTGTAGAGAAAGGCAAATACTTATCTATTGGGGTAGAAGTGCAAACTTGAATAGTCACTATGGAAATCAATGTAGTGGTTCCTCAGGAAGGTGGGAATGGACCTTTGTTGGGAGCTGTAGACCCCCAGAGCCTGAATTTCCTGTAAACAACCTGTTATGCTTGCAGCTGTTTTGAGCAAAGGAACTTGTTTTCCTGTGTTTGCAGCTGCTCTGAGCATGAGACAGGAGAGTGGTTTCTGGTGGCTGCAGCTGAAAGATCCCAAGAGCTGGGGCGTGGGCAGAGCACTATATAAGCTGCTCCTGAACATAATAAAGTGGGCATTCTTGGCATTCTTGTTTCAAGGATGTCCTATGTCCCTGTGTCTCTGTATTTATGTGTGTCAATCTCTAGCTCCTTACCCGACTCATGTCCAGATATGTAGTACATGCGGACACATACAGGTGGAGGCCCCAAGTGAGATCAGGAACTAGAGACACACTGAGAGATCGCCCTCAGAATTAGGGAGAGTGAATTAAAGGCCTCAAAAAGAATGGAATAAAAAGAGTAAGTTTTTAAAGAGATGGAGTATAGACAGTCAGATTAAAAGAATGGAACGAAAAGAGTAAGTTTTTAAAGAGACAGAGTATAGGCAATCATATTAAAAGGAGTAAAAAAATAAGCCATGTAAAGACAGAATGTCCACAGAGAATTTGGATTATGTATATTATTGTTTTGTCTTTTGGTTTCTTGACTGGAGAGAGAGATTTGATTCTGAGAACTGCTAAGAAAGGTATCTTGACTTTTTAAAATATGCGTCTAAGGATATGTTGCTTTGGAAAAGAGGTTCTGCTTTTGTTTCCACAGAAAATGAAAACATGCGGATTCATTCCAGATTAATGTGGTTTGATGAACCAAGACCTCCTGAAATGGTGCTGTGAATACCCCCAAAGAACTTCGCCCAATAAATAGCAGAAAGTAGTATAGAGAACAATACCCAAATTCCCAAATTTGTTTACTAGAGGTTGTAGGGCTGAGGGGGACACCGTCGTGGTGCCAGGAGCACTGGAAACTGTGGCAACAAGTGCTGGAGTCAAGGCAAGCCAGAGCCACTCAGACCCCGCTGGACTGCCCATCTGGTGCAGCGAATGGAGAAGGCAGGGGTGGGGCGAGGGGAAGGGGGCAGTGGTTCCTGGCTCTACATGCCCAAGAGTCTGCTGCGTGAGAGGCAGGCTTTCCCATAGGACCCAGGGAACTCATGCAGTAGCCGTGGAAGGTCCCCAAGCCTGACTGCTGCTCTGGCAGATTGTGGTGATGCTTGCTGGAGAATTTGCTGAAGGAGGCAGAGGCAGGATAATCTGGAGTTCAAGGAAGGCTGCCGAGCCATCCTAGCTGAGACTTCAGGATCACCACAGGTGGCCACTATTGTCACTGCTGAGGCCTCCTTCATGGCAGCTGGAATTGTCATCAACCAGACAGCTGCTGTGACTATCTTGTAGCCAACACCAGCATTTAATATCATTCATGTTTAACGTAGAATGAATATGCTCACTAGGGCATTTTCCAGCTTATAAGAGCAGTTGGATTTCTTGTGGGATTTGCATATGGTTAGTTGCTCTCCTTTTTTCCATCATACTTGTGCCACAGCCGGGCCAGTTAAAAAAGTTAGTGCTAATTATATAGAAAAGGGGGAGCTGTTGGGGGCTGTGGACTCCCAGACCCTGAATTTCCTGTAAACAATTTGTTATGCTTGCAGCTGCTTTGTTTTCCTGCGTTTGCAGCTGCTCTGAGTATGAGACAGCAGAGCAGTTTCTGGTGGCTGCAGGTGAAAGATCCCGAGAGCTGAGGCATGGCTAGAGCACTATATAAGCTGTTCCATATTACAATAAAGTTGGCATTCTTGGCATTCTTGTTTCAAGGATGACCCGTTTCCCCTTGTCTCTGTATTTGTGTGTGTATCAATTTCCGGCCCCTTTTCTAGCTCACATACAGTCCCATAGTGTGGACAGTACACACCTACCTCAATATCCAGCTACACGGCTCTTGTGCATACAGCCAAAGGACTCTCCAACCTACCAGAGACACACTTTCTGAACCATATTCATTCCTGCTCTACTTATTGATAATAGTCAAAAATTGGAAATGACCTAGATTTTCCTCAACAAAAAGGTGGATAAAGTGCATTACATTTGCACAATGAAATATTACTCAGCTGTTTAAAAAATGATGAAATTTGCAGGTAATGGAGTTAGAATGAATGAATGGATGGATGGAGCTAGAAAAAAGTCATCCTGAGTGAGTTAATCCAGACCCAAAATGACACACATGGTACATACTCATTTATGTGTAGATATTAGTTGTTATCAATAAACAGTCTATAATCAACATAACCAGAGGTTTGGTACAGTGTAAGGGGCTTGATGAGGGGATGGATCTACCTAAGAAGGGAAAATAGAATAGATAGTTATAGAAGGACAGTAGAGGGGACTGGAACGGAAGGATCAAACAGGGAGTAGAAAGGAAGAAAGGTGTAAGGAAGGGAATGCGGTGAGGGGCAGCTAAAACTACAGGCGATTTGAGGGGCTGTTAGAGACCTAATACAGTAAAAGCTTCTTAAAATATATACATTTGTGAAAGAAATCAAAATGGAATAACAAAGTAACAGGGGAGACAAAGCTCCAACTAGACATCTCTTGCCACCAAATGAAACCTCCAGTTCTGGTTATGAATTATATCTAATCAAATTGTTGGCCAAGAGGACTCTAAGAAAATTTTCAAACAAACTAGACTATCACCAAAACTATTGGTTGCTCTTCACCAACTAATGGTAAGGCTTTATTGCTGAAGACGATGCCTACACAACTCATTGAACATGGAGAAGTGGAGCTGGTGCCTACCTAGAGCCTTCACTCCTACTGACTAGTATTCCGAGTACTTTAAGGTACTCTGTACACTAACAAAGGGGAAAGACAAACAAAACACAAGCTATCGACCCTACAGTCTACAATGATGACCTACCTGAAAGATGTTCTGCTGCAATAGTGGCACAAAGTTTGTGGGAGTAACCAGGTAATATCTGGTTGGATTTAAGGACCACTCTATGCAATGTAACCCATCCCTAACAGTGCTTGGGATGGCTAAGAAGCTGAGACTAGATAGGCTATGGGCTAAGGGAAAACTCAAATACTACTATTTTGCTAAAGGTACATAGCGAAGAAGTGACTCCAAAAGACATTCTTCTGTATTCATACATCAGTGTCTTGCACAGTCATCATTAAGGAAGCTTCCTCCCACAGTAGATAAAACCAAATGCAGAGGCTCACCACTGGACAACATGCAGAAAGTGAGGTACCTTAAAACACACATTGCCAAACAGGATGTCTTCATCAAATTCTTCCACTCAGAGATCAGGGAACTTTGTGGAAGAGGAGGCAGAAAGATTATAAGAGCAAATGGGAATGGAAGACACCAAGGAAACAAAGGCCAACAGAGCAAACACACACAGGAACTAGCAAAGACTGTGGCAGAATGTATAGAGCCAGCATGGGTCTAATCCACACGGGGTCCCAGCTGAGAGGGGAAGTGGACACAAGCCCCATCCCTAAGCAAAGCTATCTCCAGTTAATAACCACTTGGAAAGGAAAAATTAGTTTTCTCCAACTGGATCTCATTGAGTATGCAAACCACACTTAAGGCCAGATCCCATGCCCACAGTAGATGGTTTATACAAAACAAACTCAGTTTTTTAAAGTTGTCTCATAAGGCTGTATCTGTACAACTTTTTTACATTACAGGTCTTCTTCTTCTATATTATGGTTACATATTCTGTGGTTTTATGGGATTTCTGTGTTTACAAATGAGTGTGTCTCTTTTGTACATGATTCTTACGCTTTTTGTTTGACTCTTTTTGTTTGCTTGTTTGGGCAAATTCTGTTTTGTTTTTTAAGTTGTTCGTTTGTTTTCTAACAAGGTGGGGAGGAGATGGGAGGAGTTTGGAGAGGAGAAACAGTAATCAGAATATATGAAAAAATTTATTTTCCATAAATAGATACAACATAATTGAAAAAAATCACTAATGTCAACTCTACCTTAATGCTCTTACAGAGGACCTAAGGTTGGTTCTTACTGATCACGTAGCAGCTCATACCACCTGTAACTTCCATCCCAGGAGATATGAAAAACTCTTCTGGCCTCTCTGAAATATTGCTTAGAAGTGGTAAACATAAACTCACACAGGTAAACACACCAACACATAAAAAAATAAAATGAGTATAAAAGAGCAAATAAAAAAGACAAAAGTATGACTAGAGACAAGAAATTTAATAATAATAACAGACAAAATCCATCAGAAAGATATTAACAACTACGAATATAACATTGAACAAAGATCATTGAAACAAAAAACAGCAATTTATAAATAGACAAATCAACAAAAAACTAGATAGAGATACTAGTGTGACATATTTAAAAATAGACAAAACAACCAGGTAGAATATTGAAAAAAAATGTAAGACATTAACAAACCTGCAAACATGTTAGATACAACATACATCTATAAAGACTTTTAAGCATTTCTACTAAGAAACTACAGTTTTCTCAAGTTCACGAAGAATTTCCCAGGATATATGATTCAGTACAACAATAAATAAGCCTTGATAAATTCTACAAGATTGAAATCCTCCAAAGTAGCTGGGCCTGGTGGTGCATGCCTTTAATTTCAGCACTCAGGAGGAAGAGACAGGTGAATCTCTGTAAGTTCAAGGCTAGCCTGCTCTACGGAGTAAGTTCCAGGACAGCCAAAGATAGGTTTTGAGAAACCATGTCAAAAGAAAGAAAGAAAGAAGAGAGAGAGAGAGAGAGAGAGAGAGAGAGAGAGAGAGAGAGAGAAAGAAAGAAAGAAAGAAAGAAAGAAAGAAAGAAAGAAAGAAAGAAAGAAAGAAAGAAAGAGAAAGAAAGAAATCCTCTTTTCGGACCCCCTGACCATAAAAGAATGTAAAACAAAAAACACCTGAAAAATAATTTAAGGAAAAACCAGAATGGCCTTAAATATTGCAATGACATTTTACAGACAATATCAAAGAATAATTGATGAGCTGGGTGGTGGTAGTGCATGTCTTTAATTCCAGCACTTGGCCAGGCTGCTCTGCAGAGTGAATTCCAGGACAGCCAGGGCTATACAGAGAAGTGCTGTCTCAATATTCCCCCTACCCACAAAAAAAGAATAACTGATGAAAGAAACAGTTGATAATCAATTTAATTAATTAATTTTTTTAAAGCTTCTGCTCTGTGAAAGACAATGTCAAGAAACATAAGCTACAGACTAAAAACAGATTTGCAAAAGATATGATTTTAAAAAGTCTGCTATCCAAAACATACAGAGAGGTCTTAAAAATTAACAATAAAAAACAAATAACCTAATTGAAAAAATTGTAAGACAATCTATGCTCATGCCTATACATAGAATACATATGCACACATATGTTCAACATTATAAACTGATGAGGATATGGAAGACCAGAATTCTCATTGTTGGTGGGAATGCAAAATGGTGCAGCCAGTTGGGAAGACAATTTAATCCTCTTCTAAAATTAAACAATAGCTTGGCATGGCAAATCAAACCTACAATCCAAGCTCTGGGAGATTGATGCAGGAAGATCTTTCATTTGAGGCCAGCCCAGGTTATATAGTGAATTCCAGATCAGTCTAGTCTACGTAGTAAGACCCTGTCTGAAAATATTAATAACAATATAGTAAGATAACATGTCTGAAAATATTAATAATATAACAAGTTGAGCCTTCTGAAAATATTAGTAATATTTTAAAACTAGCAATACATAAAAAAACAGCAATTTCAATTTCAGTCCTTGATATTGTACCATGTCAAAAATGGATGACCAGGGCTCCCCTGGGTGGCACTTATACTGCAGTTGAAATGATGTAGAGAACATTAGCATAACTGCTGCAAGCATGACAGGCATTTTTGTAAAAGTCATATTTTTTCAAAATCTGTGCTATGTATTGAAAGTCTTATTTTTGCAAAATCTGTGCTATGTATGAGCAAATATCTTATAATTAAGCCCGTTGTTTTGTATACTAATTTTTTAGTTAAAATTTTTCTAGGAAACAAAAATGTTCAAAACTCTTAAAATATGTTCACCCAAAAATCTGCACAAAGACATGTATAGCAGCAATATTCGTGAGTGATAAAACTTGGAAGCAACAAAATTTCCTCAATTGGATGAGTAGGTAAATAAATAAATGTGGTACCCATAAACAAAGAACTGTGAGTAAAAAACAGGAACTTTTTCAGTCATTGTTCTCTTGATTAGCACTGGTTTCTCACTATCAATTGCATACGTATATATGGAAAGGAGCAAAATGGCTCATAAATAACAATCACTAAAAAAAAATAACAAGAAATGCAAACCAGACTATTCTAGCCCCACGGAAAGGCTAGAACAGTTAGGATCTCATCTGTGAGACGGAAGTAGGCCCCGTTGAGTGCAACACGTGCAGTCCTTCGTTGCTCTAGAAGAGCTAAACTAGACGGAGGGCAACGGAACAGCTGCTCGACGCTGCCGACGCTGCCGACGGGGCCCTAAACAGCAACGCCAGAAAGTCAGTCGATCTTCAGGTCAGTCAATAGCTTTTCCTAATACCACCAAGTTTAAAGACTTGTTTTCAAATGCCTAAAAGAAAGTCAAGAAAAATGCCCCGACTTTCAGAAGCAAAGAGCAGGAGCTCCACGCCCACAGGTGTGGAGATAGGCGTTCCTAGCAGCTCAGTTAAGAAAAGGAAAATGGTGTCTGGCCTTCAAACTAAGAGCCCTAAGAAACCTTGTCAAACCGAGAAGGGTCACCAGGACATACTAACACAGAAAGTAGCCACCGAGGAACCCAATGAGGTTTTACTGGGCCTTGGTGAGAAAGTCGCAAGTGGTAGAAATTCACGAAGAAAACCAAAGGCCTCTGGCCTAGTGACGGTAGCCATGGCAACGCGTTCGGCCGTTGCCAGAAAAAGCCAGCCTTTGTCTAGCCCTACAGTGACTACAACCATGGACGAACGTTCGTCTGTCAACAGAAAGGGCCAGTCTTCGTCTGGCCCCGTGCCAAAAACCATGTCCACGTACTTGACTATTGGCAGAAAGAGCCAATCTTCACCATGCCTAATGACCAGAGCCATGGCTACACGCTTGTCCATTGCCAGAAAAAGCCAGCCTTTGTTTAGACCAGTGACTACAACCATGGACGAATGTTCGTCTGTCAACAGAAAGAGCCAGTCTTCGTCTGGCCCCATGCCAAAAACCATGTCCACGTACTTGACTATTGGCAGAAAGAGCCAATCTTCACCATGCCTAATGACCAGAGCCATGGCTACACGCTTGTCCACTGCCAGAAAAAGCCAGCCTTTGTTTAGACCAGTGACTACAACCATGGACGAATGTTCGTCTGGCCCGGTGCCAAAAACCATGTCCACATACTTGATTGGTGGCAGAAAGAGCCAATCTTCACCATGCCTAATGACCAGAGCCATGGCTACACGCTTGTCCGTCGCCAGAAAAAGCCAGCCTTTGTTTAGACCAGTGACTACAACCATGGACGAATGTTCGTCTGTCGACAGAAAGGGCCAGTCTTCGTCTGGCCGGGTGCCAAAAACCAGGTCCACGTACTTGACTGGTGGCAGAAAGATCCAATCTTCACCATGCCTAATGACCAGAGCCATGGCTACACGCTTGTCCATTGCCAGAAAAAGTCAGTCCTCAACTGGTCCAGTAACCAAAGCCATGGCCACAGGCTTGGCTGTTGACCAAAAAAGTTCCACAACTATAACCACGCGACTGGCCAGTCGCAGAAAGAATGAATTTCCATCCAACCTGGTGACCACAGATACAGCCACACACTTGACAGGTGCCAGAAGTGAACATCCTTTACCTGGCCCAGTGACCACAGCCAAGGAGAAAGACTTAGCTGTTACCAGAAAGAGTCGATCGATGTCTGGTTTGGTAATTGCCTCCACTGCCAAGCACTTAGTAGCTGCCAAAAGAAGTCAATCTCTGTCTGGCCAAGTGATGGCAGCAACAAGGTCGCAGTTGGCTGTTACCAACAAAGGTCAATCTTCATCTTGCCCCATGAGCACAGACCTGGCTCCACCTTTAACTATTGCTACTACAGGACAATCTCCATCAGGGGATGCAAGTAACATAAAACAAACAGTTACAGAAACGACTAACAAGGAGACAAGTGCTCCAGAAAAACCTGATGAGAACAGGCCAAGATGTACTGGCAAGAGAAGGCCTTCTGAAAGGCGTTTCAGTGTAAGGCTGGTGGAGAGTTCCTCCAGATTCAGAGATATCGTGGTGAGGAAGCAAGATGGCTTCACCCACATCATGTTATCCACAAAATCATCAGAAAATAACTCACTAAATCTAGAAGTGATGAAAGAACTTCAGGATGCTCTCAACAAGGCTGCTGTTGATGACAGCAAGCTGGTACTTCTCAGCGCAATCGGCAATGTCTTCTGCTTTGGACTGGACTTTACTTATTTTATACAGCGCCTCACAGCGAACAAGAAAAGAGAAAGTGCTAAAATGGCAGAATCGATCAAAAATTTTGTGAATACGTTCATTCAGTTTAAGAAGCCTATTATTGCAGCAGTCAATGGCCCAGCCCTTGGCCTGGGAGCATCTATACTGCCTCTTTGTGATGTGGTTTGGGCTAATGAAAAGGCTTGGTTTCAAACCCCCTATACCACCTTTGGACAGAGTCCAGATGGCTGTTCCAGCTTTACATTTCCCAATACTATGGGAGAAGCCTCTGCAAATGCAATGTTGCTCAGTGGGCAGAAACTGACAGCACAGGAAGCTTGTAAGAAGGGCCTGGTCTCCCAGGTATTTTGGCCACAGACCTTCAGCCAGGAAGTCATGATTCGAATCAAGGAGCTCGCCTCATGTAATGCAGTTGTCCTGGAAGAGTCCAAAGCCCTACTGCGCTTTACCACCAAGATGAAGTTGGAGGAGGCCAATGAGAGGGAGTGCAAAGTGCTGAAAAATATTTGGGGCTCTGCAGAGGGGATAGAGGCCATGTTAAAATACTTGCAGAAAAAAATTGAGTACTGATTGCTAGGACTGTCACCGATGACCATGAGACTAGTTTAAGCAGAACATTAGGATATCACTGGTTCCCAGTTAGAAATACCTACCCTCAAAGCCTGAAACAAGTTCACCTATATCTCATGCCTAAAAGTAGGAGTGGAACACTCAAGATATCTATTACCAACAAGTTTTAAAGACCTATGACCATAAAATATCTAACTGCAAAGTAACTTTAATCAAATATCCTTATATCCATATACAAGCAAATATAAAACGGGAATGGTGAGCACTTGTTGGCTAGAACTATATTAAAATATCTATTCCATTCTTCCGAGGTAACAAGCTCTGAAATTATTTTTTTCTTCATTTTTTCCCTTTTGATGTGATATTTGCTTTCTTTACTTATTTTCCTTCCAGAACAAAGAATCTAAAGGGATATTAGCCAGAATCACATCCCTTTCTAAATAGAGATATATAAAGATCTGAGACATTTCTTTTGTCTTCAGGAGGAGAGGTAAAAATACCCTAGGAATGAGAAATTCTAAATCAATTAAAAAGGAAAAAACACTTTTAGGAAAAATATTACTGGTGAAAAATCTCAACATGCACCTATGGTTCATGCTGAAATCTCAGCTTGTTCTTCCTTTGTTATGTATGTCCAGCTCTTACTCACTTAGCATTAAGAGACCTCTGTCTCTTGAAGTAAGCTTATACTGCAGTATCCGTGCATAACTGAGTAGCGTAAATAGGAATGGCAAAGTTAAAAGTTAGTCCTAGAATGTTTTAAATCTATAAGTTAGTCCTAGTGTGTTTTAAATATGCCTCGCCATTTCAAAAGTGAACTGCATCTTGTTGCTTGGTGGAAAGCATTCCTTTATACAAAATTTTGCTTTGCTATTTGCAAATATGATTGATGTATGGCACCAGAAAAACTTTAAGTTTATAGGATATAATTTTAGGTTCACTTAGGATATATTTTATTAAATAAGGTAGAAATTCTTTTTGCATACTGTTAGAGTGAAAATAAATACACAGTTTTGGTTTGCTATATGCAGATAATGTTGGTGTATTGCACCAAAAACAGCTTTATAAATATATATTTATAAACTATAATTTTTGTTTCCCTTAGAATAAATTAGCTAATATAAATATAAATAAGGTAAAATTATTTTGCATACAATAATTATAGAACTTTTAATTACTTTGTATTTGATATTTAATGTTCTTGGTATTAGATGTAATATATCTACCATATACTAAGTATACTTAGTATAGTACTTAGTACTTTACCATTTGTAGTTCAAACGTGTCTTCTCATAAACATGTAGTTGGAAAAGGTATGGGAAAAACCTTTCAGATAATTGTAGCAATCCTTTTTGCTGCCAAACTTTATTTTGTTGTATTTGTTGTTGTTGTTTTGTCTTCTCTCATATATTACATCCCAAACGCAGTTTCCCCTCCCCTCTTCTCCCCCCCACCCACCGCCCCAAAGTTCCCCTCTTCCCCAGAGAATCCCACCAAGACCTCCTCTCAGACAAGAGCAGACCTCTCAGGGACATTGACCAAAAACAGCACAACAAGCTACAGTAAGAGCAGGCAAATACCATCAAATCAAGGCTGGATAAGGCAACCCAGTAAGAGGAATAGGGTCCCACAAGCAGACAAAAGAGTCAGAGACACCCCCACTCCCACTGTTAGGAATCCTATCCTACAAGTAAACAGAGGACCTGCATCAGACTTCTACAGGCTCCCTGATCTCTGCAACCCATAAGTCCCAGTCAGTTGATTCTAAGGGTCGTGTTCTCACGGGGTCTCTGACTCCTCTGGTTACTCCAATCCTTTGTCCCCTCCTGGGCAGAACTCCCCGAGCTCTGCCTAATGTTTGGCTGTGGTATTCTGCATCTGCTCCCATCAGTCTCTCTGGTCGCTGATGAGGCTTCAGCTAGGCTCCAGTCCCAGAACACTCTGCAGGCAGGACAAACAGTAGGTCAAAGGTTTTGTGGCTGGGTTGGTGTCCCAATCCCTTCGCTTGGGGCCTTGCCTGGTTACAGAAGATGGTTGGTTCAGGCTCCATGACCCCCATTACTAGGAGTCTTTGCTAGGGTTACTCTAATAGATTTCATGGAGTTTCAACTGCACTAGGTTTCTACCTCACCCCTGAATGTCTCCCAATTCTAGTCATTTCTCCTAGGATTTTCTCCCTCCCCCCACCTGATCCTTACTGTTCCCAATCCCACCTGCCCCCAGTTCACTGGTGTAGGCTATTCTATTTCCCCATTCCAAGTCACCCCCCTTGAACTCTCCTTGTTACTTGGCCTCCCTGGATCTGTGGATTGTAACATAATTATCTTTTACTTTACAGCTAATATTCAATTATAATATTTGTCTTTCTCATCTAGATTACCTCATTCAGGATCATTGCTTTTATCTAGTTCCATCCATTTGCCAGCAAATTTTATGATGTCATTGTTTTTAACAGCTGAATATTACTCCATTGTATAAATGTACATTTTTTTATCCATTCTTCATTATTCAACATCTAGGTTGTTTCCCGTTTCTAGCTATTACAAATAAAGCTGCAATGAACATAGTTGAGCAAGTGTCCTTGTGGTATGTTGGACCGTCCTTTAAGTATATGCCCAGGAGTGGTATATCTGGGTCTTGAAGTAGATCAAATCCTAATTTTATGAGAAACCATCATATTGACTTCCCAAGTGACTGTACAAGTTTGCCCTCCCCTCGGCAATGGAGGAGTATTCCCCTTTCCCACATCCTCTCCAGCATGAGCTGACACTTGTGGTTTTGACCTTAGTCATTCTGATAGGTGTAAGATGGAATGTCAAAGTTGTTTTGATTTGCATTTTCCTGATGGCTAAGGATGTTTGTTGAACATTTCCTGAGTGTTTCTGGGCCATTTGAGATCCCTTTGCTGACAATTCTCTGTTTAGATCTGTACACCATTTTTAATTGGATTATTTGGTTTATGAATTTCTAGTTTTTTTGAGTTCTTTATATAGTTTGTGTTATTCTTATATTAGCCCTCTGTCAGCTGTAGAGTAGGAAAACCTTTTCCCATTCTGGCTGCCACACTTTGTTACAACAGAACACCTAAGTTTAGAGAATATGTAAGAAACAAGGTTTGGAATGTAATGGGTGAGGTTCCGATCAGCATTTTGGGAGTTGAAAGTCTAAAATTAGGATTCCTTGCCTGTTCAGGACCTGTAATGACATTCTGGCAACATCACAATATAGAAGATGGTAACATGGTAGGAGTACATGCAAGAGGAACAGAGCTGTTACATGGCAAGACAGGAAGCCAGACAGGGTCACTGTTGCCCTCTCATGAAAAATAACTGAAGGTCCTAAAAGAATTACATTAATGCCTATTAAGGACAATGCTACCAGTATCTTGTTGTGTGAAGTTTTACTCTTTTTTGGCTTGTGGGGGGGCACCACCCAGTTCCCAAATAAATCAAACACAGAGTCTTATTCTATCTTATATATGTCCGGCCTTAGCTTGGCTTGTTTCTAGCTAGTTTTTCTTATCTTAAATTATCCTGTCTACCTTCTGCCTCTGGGCTTTTTCCTTTTCCTACTTCTGTGTATCTTACTTTCACTCTTCCTCTGTGGCAGCTGTGTGGCTGGGTGGCTGGCCCCTGAGTACCGAATTCCCTTCTATTCAGACAATCTTGTAAACACTCCACAGCCTTTCAACATAGCCGGACTACTAATCACACTTCCAACACATGAATTTTTGAGAAATACATTCAGATTGTGTGCAAAGTACAAAGCCAACCAAAATCTTACAAAGAGTAGCTTCTCAAAGATTGGTGGCAATGTGTAAATCAGAAACTGTATCAATGACCCTTTCATATCTTCAGTCACAAACTGATCTGTCTTGGATTTTGAACGGATTGAAACCCATGACTGACTTTCACATATGTGTAATTTTATAGCACCATTCATTGCTCATTTGGGAAACACTAGTTCACTAGTATATGCAAGTCTCATGAATTTTAATACACTTCATTATTCAACATATAAAATATAGTGTCAATATCATCAAAGAAACCTCGAAATACTGAAAGGTTGTGAAGCTCACAGTGATGAATACATGCTTTCAATAATTTAGATATTTGTTTAAAATTTTTATGTGGGAGAGGGCTGAGAATTACATACAGAGCCTTGTGAAGAATATGAAATTCATTATTGTCAACAAATACTGTTGCTAACTCAGTAGGAAACGTATTTCAAGTAAAGAAAAAAGAGAATGTGTCTGCCCTCAGCACTTGACACCAATCAAATGACCACATGTGTGAGTCGCAATATTTTACTCAAAAACGATATTATATTCTCAGTGACAGCCAGAACCTCCTATCTCTAGCACCTAAAAGACACACCTTGCACAGGACAGCGGTTGAATGAATTGATGAATGAATGGATGAGTGAATGAGTGAATTCTCTAAAAGCACAGATTGTGGGGCAGACACTGCTGTGAGTACTAGGAAGGCAGAGAGTATGTAAGAGTCAGCTTCTGCCTACCAAGATTGAGCATATAGAAACCACATGCGAACAACTCACAAGTCAGTGCTATATATAAGAGGCCAAGGGTTAGGGAAGAACTCTAAACACATTTTAAAATATAAGCCATTTACTCCCAGTTTCCTAAACTAGAATATTAAATGTTGGGAAAGGTGTTGGGGCTTCGGGTTTTAGTGTTAGTGCTATATACCACAAGAGAGTTCTAAAACATACTGAAACAAATATTGTTGCTCACTCAGAGTGGGACACTGATGTCAAATGACCATGTAAGTGGGTCACAATGTTTTCCTCTAAAATAAGTATATTCTCAATGTCAGCCAGAACCACTTGTCTCCAATATAAGAAACTCCTTGTGAATTCTACAAGGGATCTAGTTTGCCCAGGAAGTGCATAAAGAGAATTGATGCAGCATATTTAACCTGGAGTTGAAACTAAAAGGGCATTCAAAGCAGGGAAAAGAAAGGAAGAAATGAGAGGCTGGAGAGACGGCTCAACAGTAAAGAGTACTTGTTGCACTTGCAAAGGAATGGGCTCAGTTTCCAACACTGACATGATGGTTTCCAGCTATCCCTAAACTCCAGCTACAAAGAATCTGATGCCCTCTTCTGACCTCTGTAGGAACCAGGCAGGCATGTGGTATATGAATATACATGTGGGAAAAAACACTCAATAACATCCAAAACACTAAAAAAAAAAATCCAAAAATATCTTTAATAAAATTTGAAATGGTAGAACAAAAGTTCCAATTAGCTTTGAGTTGTTGTGAAGGCAAGTAATAGACAAGCAAGAACAAAATGTTATCCGCTATATTGGTATCTATACTAACCTGCATGATGCACAGTAACCCCACTTCCACTAAGAATTTGGTGGCTTTTGTGGTTGATTTTGTTTTTCAAACATACTCTTACTATGCATCACTGGCTATCCTCGAACTTGCGGAAATCATCTTCCTCAGCCGCCTGAGTGCTGCAGTTACTGCATGTGGAACCATAGCTTTCTTATTTGGGTTTGGCTTGGTTTCAATTTTTTGAGACAGGGTCGCATGTAGGACTAGCCTTGAACTTCTAAACTCAAGTGCTGAGATTAGTTGTAGGCATTCAATAATACTCATGGCTTACACCCAACACTTATTTGGGATGAAATTAAAGTTGATAGATGTTATTGTAGAATCTAAGGTAGTTGACACAATGAAAATACCTAAGAGATTGCTGGGTTTGGTCACATTGACTGCTTTTAATTATGAAAACAGAGTGCTCTTTTCACAAATGTGCCCCTTTATATTTAACAATTAATTAGTTTAAATGGCTCCTCATACTGCCACCTGGCAGGGCTCTATGCTTTTCCAAGATAGAATGACATAGTGAAAATATGTATAAGATTGAATATTTAGTCTTGGTTCTTGATCAGATACTATTATTTGCCTTTGGCTTCTGCGGTTGTAAGATGGCAATAATATTGCTCAGAGGTTTGTAGGAGCATTAAAATAAGATGATATGGCAAAATGTTTCAAGAAACTAGTAATTTGATGGGCGCGGTGGCATGTGCCTTTGTCTTTAATCCCAGTGCCCGGGAGGCAGAAGCAAGTGGATCTCTGTGAGTTCAAGACAAGCCCAGTCCACATAGTGAGTTCCAGGACAGCCAGAGCTATGTAGATACACCATGTCTCAAAAAAAGAAGTAACACAACTATAGTTAGTTTTTTTTGGGGGGGGGGGTTGGTTTTTAGAGACAGGGTTTCTCTGTAGCTTTGGTTCCTGTCCTGGAACTAGCTCTTGCAGACCAGGCAGGCCTCGAACTCCCAGAGATCCGCCTGCCTCTGCCTCCCGAGTGCTGGGATTAAAGGCGTGCACCACCACCGCCCTTCCAGTTAGTTTTATTTTTAAAGTAAACTGTTACTAACTGGCTTGATATGAAGAACTAATAAAAATATGTACAATTGTGCATAAAATGGAACTACTGAAAGTAGTGACTTAAATTTTGAAAGCCTTGTAGAGTCTTCTTAGAATAGGATGAAATTTATGGTGCTTGGGGCTGAAGAGATGGTTCAGTGGTTAAGAGCCCCCAAGTCATTTCCCAGCACCTGTATATAACTCCAGCTTCAGGGAGATCTGAAGCCTCAGGCCTCCAAGGACATCTGCACACATATGTGCATACCCTCACATAGACAAATAATAAAAAATAATAAAAGTAAAGCTTTAAAAAAAAACTTATGCAGGTTTCTCTAAAAAATACACATCTGCCAAATAGTAGGGTATTTTTGTATATACACTTAATAGTATTTTGATCATATTCACCCCTATTATCACATCTTGCCCCATCCAATACTGCCTAATCTCATTCTCCATAAATATGCTCTCTCTTTTACTTTCATCTCTTTTCTGTATATGTGTGACCCATCGAATTTCATTTGTGTCATTTATAAGTAATGGGCATTTTCACAGTAGCCACACCGCTGAAGAAAGTGTCTTTCCATTCCTCGTAAACTGTTAACTATTTAGAACACCTCAGAAAGTGTGGGAGCTCAGGATCCCCTCCCTCTTCCAGGACAGGATATTGATAGGTTCAGTTCGTACACAAGTAATCATGGTTTCTGTGAGCTCAGGAGCACACCAGACAAACCATTCCTGGAAGATGTGGTTCCATGCCACTCCCTGCTCCATCCTCCATCCCTTCTTACACGATGTTGAGCAATGAAGTCTGATATACCTGGCCCATTTAGGGTGCAACATTCAACTTTCATTTGTTCTCAGCATTTGAATGAGTTATGAGTCTCTGCACTCAGTGTTGACTACTCCGCGAAGCAACTTTCCTGAGCAACCTTGCCAGCGGCACTATTCTATAGTCATGAATGTAGCTTTTAGAAGGCAATGTGACAAGCATATTGAATTACCTAGATGATGGACACACTTGGTAAAACAAAAGCAGTAGCTTCCCCAGCAGGAACTATGCTACCCTCAACCATGGGCTCTGTCCATGTTTGCAGTACCAGACATGAATTCCTTTGTGTGGAATGGGCAACAAATCCAATCACAAAGTGGTTGGTTAATGCATAACAGATTTGCCACTAGTATAGCAGCGGATCCTGTATTTTGGCTGGTCAATATCATCGCAAACAAGTCAACAGTGGAGTAAGGCTATTGAGGATGGTTTTTATACTCCTATTTAACATAGTATTGGAAGTTCTAGCCAACGAAATTTAGCAAGTAAAAGAAATAAAATGTATTAATAATAAAAAGGAAGAAGAAAACTTATTTTGTCCACAAAAGACACAAATTTATATGTAGAAAGTCCCAAAGGTAAGTAAAAGGATTAGAGTTAGTAAATTTAGCAAAGTCATTAGACAGAAACCAGTTTGGAGGTTTTTCCAAAAGCTAAATATAGATATACCATGTGATATATACCCAAAGGACTCCATACCCTAATTGAGAGATAGCTGCTCATCCAGGTTCTTTGATTCTCTACTCACAACAGCCAGAAAATACAAAAATCCTAGATGTCCATCAACTGATGGATAACGAAATACTGTATATTTACACACTGGGATATTATTAAGCTATTAAGAAAAATGGTATTAATGGATAAGTGCACGAAAATATATTTGGTAGTGATAGTTTAAAACCCAATGTTAAACTCCACAACTTCTGTCCTGAATGACTACTCTAACAGTATAGAAGCTCACTGAGTTCTATAGTCTTTATATGTTTTTATAATAACGTCTAAAATAAACAAATTCCACATCAAATTATAAAATTCACAGGTGCCTAAATGGAACTAGAACCAATCATTCTGAAGAAGACAACTCAGCTAAAAAAAGACAAATGCCACGTGTTTTCTCTCATCTGTGGATGTTAGCTTTGAATCTTAAGCTATGTATGTTTCATTTGGGGTTCCCATAAACATTAAAAAAACTGCTAAAGTCTTAGTCAGTGTTCTATTGCTGTGAAGATACAATATGGCCACCCCAACTTTTATAAAAGAAAGCATTTATTTTGGACTGGATTACAGTTTCAGAGGTTTAGTCCACTATCATCACAGCAGGGAGTATGGAGGCATGTCGGCAGATATGGGGCTGGAGAAGTAGGTGAAAGTTCTCCATCCAAATTCACAGAGGCCTGTGAATCAGTAGGCCTGGCCTGAGCTTTCAGAAACTCAAAGCCCACCCCCACCCCACCCCACCCCCGTGATACACTTCCTCCAATTAGGCCATACTTCTTCCAACAAAGTCACACCTCCTAATCCTTCTCAAAAAGTGCCACTCTCTGATGACTAATTATTCAAATATATAAGCCAACCTGAGCCATTCTTATTTAAACCAGCACCCTCTACTCCCTGCCCCCATAGGCTTATAGGCATATCATAATGCAAAAATATACATTCATTCAATCCAATTTCAAAAGTTCCCATAGTTCAGTCTCAGCATTGTTTAAAAGTACAAAGTTCAAAGACTCTGAGATTCATGGCATTCTCTTAATCATAGCCCCCATAAAATCAAAATCAAAAAGTAGTGAACAACAGACAAAGGAACAGAACATACATTGCTATTCTAAAAGGAAAGAAAGGAAGCATCATGAAGAAGCAGTGGACCAAAGCAGGACTGCAAACCAGGAGGACAAACTCGAAATTCAGCATGTCTGATTTCAAGGCACTCTTCACAGCTCCAACTCCTTTCAGCTTTGTTTACTACAGCACAGTTCTCTCTCTTGGACTGTTTCCACACCAGGTCTGCAGCTCTTCTGGGCAGGCATCCCACAACACCAGCATCTCCATCATCATTGGGTCTCTAACACAATCCAGGCTTTACCTTCACAGCTTCATGCAATGGCATCTCTGGATTTCCATGCAGGAACAGCCCTGACACATATCTGACCTCACTGGCTTTCCTTAGCCACGGAGGGAGATTACACAGCACCTTTCTTACATCCTAGACTCTAAAGCCAAAACCATATGATCCATGCTCTGTAGCTGGCTGGGGCTAGAACTTCTCCCTCCTTCAATCACATCTTCATCAACTTTCTATTGCTGAGTCCTTCAATGTTTAAGCTTGTCTTTAATTTCTTTTCACAAGTTGGACATTTAGATGGGTAGAATCTTGTCCTGAGATCACTACTCTCTGTTTTCCATTTAGCATCAGGATTTTCTTCAAACTTTTTAAGTCCTTGAGCACTGGACTTAGCGCCATTATTCTTCCTGGTGTTCCCTTTCTCCTCAAAGTGTACATTTTTTTAAATTTTCCCTTACCCAGTTTGCTCCTTTTCATTATAGAGCTACATAAAAGTGGCCACTAATAACCAAGCAACACAGTCAATACTAGGCTGTCTTAAAATCTCCACTGCCAATTTCAGTAATCCAAAACTCAATTTAGTCTCAGAAAAAAAATTTAGGAAAAGAGCAGAAAGTAGCCACATTCTTTGCCAAAATATTGTATGAACAGTCTCCAGGCCATTTAGCAATGTTCTTCCCCTCAGAAATTTCTTGAACTGGGACCCTACAGTTCAAATCACCCTCAGCAGTATCTTCCTTGTTCCTACTAGAATAACATATTAAGCACCACTTAAAATATTCAGTTCCTTTCCTAATCCAAACTCCCAAAGTCCACATTCCACTAACAAGCAGGACAGTCGGTCCTCTCCCAGCAATTCTGTGCTCCCAGATATCAACTTTTATCTTAGTGGTTCTACTGCTTTGAAGAGTCACTATGGCCAAAGCAATTCTTATGAAAGAAAGCATTTAATTGGGGCTTGTTTACAGTTTCAGAAGTTTAGTCCATTATCATCATGACAGTGAGAATGGTGGCATTCAGGCAGACATGTTGCTGAAGAAATAGATGAGAGTTTTACACCTGGACCCACAGGCAGCAGGAAGAGAAATCCCATCAGACTTGCTTGGGCTTTTGGAACCTAAAAACCTACCCCCAGTGACATACTTTCTCCAACAAGGCCATATATACCACATAATCTTTCTTAAATAGTACCAATCCCTAAATGGCTAAGCATTCAAATATATAAACCTTTAAGGCTATATTCTTCCCCCCTCCCGAAAGGGGTTTTCTGTGTAGCCCTGGGTGTCCTGGAACTCACTATGTTGTGTAGTTCAGAATGGCCTCGGAAATATAACAGCCTTTGCCTCCTGAGTTCTGCGATTAAAGGTGTGTGCCACCACCACCTAGCTGAGGGCAATTCTTATTCAAACCACCACAAGGTTCATGGGGAGAGACATTCAAGGGAAGGTCCCAAAGATCCCCAAACATTACAGGCCACTTCCATTGCTCTTGGCTGCCCTCTAGAACTTAATAGCAGGGCGATATTGCTGAAGACCATACATTTGAGTCATAGAACATGGAGAATTCAAGCTGCTACAGCCTAGAAGCTTTGTCCCTACTGGCTAGCTGTCCCAGTGCCACAAGGTGAAAGCACACTACCAGAGGAGAAAAATAATCATCAATTAGATCCATCTATGAACCCTGGGAGCCACAATCATGACTAGCCTGGCAAGCCATGCCCACTCATGTTATAGTGCCATAAATATCATGAAAGAAACCAACAATTTTCTGATTGGCTTTAAGTCCCACTCAACAAGATGAAACACATACCTGGGCATCATTTTTGGGCCAAGAGCAAACCTACAACTAGACAGCTTAGAACCCTTAGTTGAGAAACTGTCCCTATCATTTTACTAAATGCACATAGTATTAAACCAACTCCTGTGATTAATTGCTACTCCCATAGATCAAGGCATCTCTCAGCCCTCATCTGAGAAGCTTCTATTTGCAGTAGATAGTGATTAACACTGAGACTGACAATTGGCCAAGGTGCAGAAGATAAGAGACTGCAGAATGCTGAACCCTAAATGGATTGTACCTATCATACCCTCTTCTTCTAAAGCGAAGAATCATTGCAGAATAGGAGGCAGAAAGAGTGTAACAGCCAGAGGCAAAAGCATGACTACAGGAAAACATCTGGACATAGCAGAGCAGCTGTACATATCAACTCCCAGTGCCTCTTACCCAGCACTCAGAGAAGCCCATGAGCTACATAGTGAAATAATCTCAAAAAAATAGTTTGCCATGTACACACAACCACATTTAATGTAGAAATATTTCAAAAAATAAATAAATAGAAATATTTCAAAGAGTCATTATGGAATAATGCTGTGGGGTTTTATTCATCCATAAAAAGAACAAAATCCCGTCACTGGCACAGAGAATGAAATTCGTCATCTGCAGGAAAATAGGCAGAAACAGAGATCATGTATATCCTTTGAATCAAGCACAACCTCATAATGGCTACCAAATAAATGTTCGATCCAACTGACTATCCAGAAAATAAACCACTTATTGAAGATGCTTAAACTTAGGAATTTATCCCTAAGCACATTGACCCCATTCTTTAAATACATTCCATATTAAGAAAATTAAGTAGATATCATTGAAACAATGAGACAAAGACTATTTGATTTATAGCCTAGGCTGCCTCAAACTCATAATCCTCCTCTATCAGTCTTTTCAGTGTTTGAACTAGAAGCATACATCACCACACTTAGCTCTGGAAAATACCCTGCAAAGTCATTAGTGCATATATATTAACAAAAGTAGAAGAGAAATTGAGATTATATTGCCAGCTGCTCATGATTAACACAATTTAGGATGTAATAGGGATTTCAGATTTTTCTTATGAAAATAATATGATTTACAGCACACAGAACAGAATTTCGGAGAAAGCATCTGAGGTTGGTGGTAAGAGTTCTGGCCTGGGATTAAGCTTTAATAAGGCCAAGCTCCTTTTCTTGGCTTCTGTTTCTTACGTAAAATCATAGAATACACTGATTTCTGTCCTGTGTTTTCTGGGTTGACCAGCTAATTTCAAAGGGCACATTTAGTATCCTTCTGAGGCAACCATTTCTCCCAGCTGTTTCCTGTTCCCCGTGAAGCTTCCCTTCTCTCCATGTTGCCTGCCTACTTCTGGACAAGTTCTCTACAACTGAACCACATCCCCAACCCTAGTCAGATGGTTTATTCCTGCAGACTGACGGGCATGCTGTGCTTTCCATTTATGCAGATGTCTTTGTTTTCTCTTGCATTTCACTGCTGTTGCTCTGTTAGTTCATTTCTCAGTGGACTCCATTGTTTTGTGATCCAGCCGCCTATTAATAGGGTTTTGTTTTCTTGGTCACCTCTCTCCCAAGCTCATCATTTCTGAGAACTGTGCTTTTCACTCAGTGCCCAGAGAACTCCCTATTTGATTTCATTTGGAATGTCTCCAAATATAACAATGCACTACTTCATGGCCCTGCCTCTGTGCCTTTACTGTTTTGGTCCCTGTGGCTCCTTTAAGAAGAGCATTTACCATTCTGTAGGCTATCGTTTTGTCTTGTTGACCATGTCCTTTGCTTTACAGAAGCTTTTCAGTTTTAGGAGGTCCCATTTATTAATTGTTTCTCTCAGTGTCTGTGCTGCTAGGGTTTTATTTAGGAAGTGGTCTCCTGTGCCAATGCATTCAAGTGTACTTCCCACTTTCTCTTCTATAAAGTTTGCTGTGGATGGCCTTATGTTGAGGTCTTTGATCCATTTGGACTTGAGTTTTGTGCATGGTGATAGATATGGGTCTATTTTCATTCTTCTACATGTTGATATCCAATTATGCCAGCATCATTTGTTAAATATGCTTTCTTTCTTCCATTTGATATTTTTTGCTTCTTTGTCAAAAATCAGGTGTTCGAAGGTGTGTAGATTAACGCTGTGGGACAATGGTTTGTACCCTGTCAATTGTATTTTAATAAAATGCTGATTGGCCAGTAGCCAGGCAGGAAGTATAGGTAGGACAACCAGACAGGAAGTAGAGGTGGGTGAAAGAGAACAGGAGAATTCTGGGAAGAAGGAAGTCCTAGTCTGTAGTCATTACACAGCCACAGAAGAAGCAAGATGTGACTGCCTTGACAAATCAGGTACTGAGCCACATAGCTAACATAGACAAGAATAATGGGCTAATATAAGTTATAAGAGTTAATAAGAAGCCTGAGCTAATGGGCCAATCAATTTATAACTAATGTAGACCTCTGTATGATTTCTTTGGGACTTAACAACTGCAGGAACCGAGCAGGACAGAAAACTCCATCAACAGATTAATATCCAGGTCTTCTATTTGGTTCCATTGGTCCTCCTGCCTCCTCCATTGGTCTTATGCCAATACCAGGCTGTTTTCAGTATTGTAGCTCTGTAGTAGAGTTTGAAGTCAGGGATTGTTATGCCTCCAGAAGTTTCTTTACTGTACAGGACTGTTTTGGCTATCCTGGGTTTTCTTGTTTTTCCATATGAAGTTGAGTATTATTATTTTGAGGTCTGTGAAGAATTTTGCTGGGATTTTGATGGGCATTGCATTTAATCTGTAGATTGCTTTTGGTAAGATTGCAATTTTTACTGTGTTAATTCTACCTACCCAAGAGCATGAGAGATCTTTTCATTTTCTGGTGTCTTCTTCAATTTCTTTCTTCAAAGATTTAGAGTTCTTGTCATACAGGTCTTCTACTTGTTTGGTTAGAGTTACTCCAACATATTTTATGATATTTGTGGCTATTGTGAAGGGTGATGTTTCTCTGATTTCTTTCTCAGCCCATTTATCATCTGTACCTTTTACTTTCATGTCATATATACACATATAAAAATATATATTCCTTATATGAGAAGAATGTAATATTTACTTCTGATTTGGGTTTGTGTTCACTTTAATTATACCCATAAAACTCCCTAGGTCAGGCCAGGCAGTGGTAATGCATGCCTTTAATCCCAGCACTTGAGAGGCAGATGCAGGCAGATCTCTGAGTTCAAGGCCAACCTGATCTACAGAGCAAGTTCCAGGACAGGCTCCAAAGCTACAGAGAAACCTTATCTCAAAAATTCAAAAAAAAAATATATAAAGTAAAAATAAAAAAAAAAACTTTCTAGGTCCCCAAAGGTATACATATTCAAAAAGCCACCAAGCATCTGAAATAGAACACTTGAAAGCAGTTTCTATCCTTTCAGTGTTTCTGTTAGTTAGGTATTCTTCAAATCTTTCAGAGACCTTCATTATGGCATTTAAATATTTCAAAAATTTATGACTTTTCATGTCAGTGAGACACATCTGACCCTGGAAGCATCAACCTACTTCAAGAGGAAGACGGGCATCGAAGATGCATGCTCCTTATGGCATTTGTTAGATGAACTGGACATGCAAGATCCACAGAGAAATGACTGTTGAACTTGCCTATAGCTAAGACGATCCTTCAGGGTTCCTGTTACATGAAAGAGTCTGAGACATTCTGCAGAATACTCAAGAAAGTGACTGACAAACTGCCAATATTGGTGAAACTGTCTTTGAAATTTCCTGCTTCAAGGAAAAGTCTGCTGGATACTATGGGCCTGTAGGCTAAAAGATGGATGCCCCAATGATACAAAAGAACTTTGGGTGACTATCCAGGCAGTGAGATATGTCTCTGTCAATTCTAGAGTTTTGGAAGTTGCTTACAATGTACTTCCTGTTTACTTAGGTAATATTATATCCTTCTGGAGTCTTTAATGGAGTTGAAGTGTAGATAGTAATAATATACTTTTCCTTAGTTATTGCAATGCCTGCATGGCCTAGATAGCCGAGACTGGCGGGGGGGGGAGGGGGCTGGGTATTGAGACACAGAGGCTTCTTTTCAAGTGGAAGAACAGCAAGCTTTATTTTGCCTCAGCTAAAACCTTTTATACCTCTATTGCTTCTGTGGAAAACCTCCAGCCAGAAAGAACACAAACATTCTTGTCAATTACAGACCACAAGGAAGTTCCGCTGTCGGTCATGGGAAGTGAAGGCAGCTGGATCACAACAGTTATAATAAGAGATAAAGTAGATATAAATATTGTAACTGTAAGCCTTCCTTTTTATCTAAACAGAAAAGGGGAAATGGTGTGGGAGGTCCTTCTGTCTATGCTTTGCTTTTATTGGTTAATGAATAAAAAAATGCCTTGGCCTCTTGATAGGGCAGAACTTAGGTAGACAGGGAAATTGGATTGAATGCTGGGAGAAGGAAGGTGGAGAGAGAGACGCCATGGAGCCACCACCAGAGACAGACATGCTAAAACTTTGCTGGTAGGCCGCGACCTCGTGGTGATATACAGATTAATAGATATGGGTTAAATTAATATGTAATAGTTAGCCAATAAGAAGCTAAAGCTAATGGACCACGCAGTGATTTAAATAATACAGTTTCTGTGAGATTATTTTGGGTCTAAGCTAGCCGGGCAGCCGAGAACCAACAACCGGACTCCTCCAACACACCATAGTTACTATATGTGCCCAGAACCAATTGCTGTGGGATAATCCTTCTGTATACTGTGTGAATATATGCCACTATGATGGCTTTAATAAACAAGCTGACTGGCCAAAAGCTGTACAGGATAAAGTTAGGCAGGAAAGCCAAGCTGAGAATGATGGGATGAGGAGTTACCAGTCAGATGCAGAGGGAGCAGGAAATGATCATGCCATGCTAAGAAAAGTACTGCCACGTGGCAGAGCATAAATATGGATTAACTTAAAATATTAAGAGCTAGTTAGTAATAATCCTGATCTATTTATGCTGAGCATTTATAATTTATATTAAGCCTCTGAGTGATTAATTAGGAGCAGGCAGTCAAGACAGGAAAACTCCACCTACAACCCATAGCCCAAAAAAAAGTACTAAATTTTGCTGTACATGCTTAAAAATGCAGAGTAATAGTGAACTTACAGGTTTAGATATAGAGTTGGTGGTCGTGTAACATCTGTAAGTAAATAACGCACACAAAAATGTGCCACTGAATTTACAGCACTCATGGTGGGATCAACCAATACATGAAATTCTCCTGCCACACTATGACGGTCCTCACTGAAAAGGAACACATTGTTCCTAAGCCAGAAGTAGAGGATAACATAAAGATGAAGAAATCCAAGAATCCAGCAAAAAAAAGTTAAAAAATACGTGTATGAAGATATACCTTATATACCACAAAATTTACTAATTTAAAGTATAAATATAAAACCTGTTGTTTCTGTCACTTGCTTATATATTACTGCTTTTACTCTGTTTTATTTTGTATTGTTTTGAAAAATGCCAAATACTAACCACTAGACAACCAGGGAATTATTTTGTTTTATCTTGGGAAAAGATCTTGTTATATGTTGTCCAGGATGGCCTCAAATTCATGATCTTCCTGCCTCAGCCTCCTGAGTACCAAGGTTATAGGTATTCATCCCTACACAAACACACACACACACACCTTTAAACACTAAAACACGGTACTATCTACTAATGCAAAAATAATTATACCCTATAATTCTTTCTTAGAGTTAATTATCTGTAAGATTTCATTGTACTCATTATAATTCTTTATAAAGCTTCTTTATTGCTATTACTTCGTTTTCTAACATATTCAACACAGTTGTACAAGGCAAATCTTTTTCTTCCTAGCATATACTCTTATAAAAAGTGTTTAAAGTATTTTCTTTTATTATACACAGTCACATTTGGCCATTTTCAAACGCACATATAATGCACTTTGAACATATCCTCCATATCCCTCTCTCCCCTTCTCCCCTGCCATTAGTCCTCTTTGCTCTCCAAACACTTTCTATTTTCGTCTCATCAGTACCTATATGATTTTAAGCAACCAGAACGTCTAGGACCCACCAACGAGAGGATATGTGATTTTTTTCTTTTGAGACTAATATATTTAATGTCATTTTCTGTAGTTGCTCCACAGTGATATAACTTAAGATGTCATTCCAGAACACAGTGATGGAAAATAAGCAAAATAGATGCTGAGGACCAAGAAGTCGCCAGGCATATTGGCACCCACCTCTAGCACTCAGGAGCCTGAGACAGGAAGATCACAAGTTTCAGACTGGCTACATAGCAAGACCCAACACTACATAACTAATAAACAAACCTACAAATTAATAAGAAAGTTAATGAAGGTATATGATTTCAAAGCCTCGGGTTTCTGATTCACTGTAGACATTTTAAATCCACAGTTATTCAAACAAAACCAATCAAGAGCATTACAATGACCTAAGCTATCAACAATGCCTATAGCCAAGGCTGGGGTAAGTAATACTTCAAAAGTCACAATGAGGTAGAATACCAGATGTCTCTTTCAAATTATGAAGAAAAAAAAAAACACTTCAGGCTGTCCTCGTTCTTAGTATTTCCTACCTGTGTGTTTGTGTTTGATCCATTCTCTCGGAAACTGGTGCATATAGTTATTAGTCTGGCCTGAACAACCTGACCTTGTCTACACAAACCCTGCTTGGGCCCAGGAGGTGCACCTGTCACCAGAATCACACCAAAGAATACTTTCCCAGTGGATTGTTCAGCCTCTATCTATCCAAACTCTGCAGAACTCCACCATTAGACTCGGAAGGGTTTCAATCTCGCATGACAGTTACTAGAGAAGTTTCCTCGTGAAATGGGAAGTCTTTCTAACCGCATGAGAAAATCTGGGATCTGCAAGACTAGGAATTCACTCTAAGAAGCCAGCAGTGGAAACTGAAGAAGACAGGCAGAGTGGAGTTCGGAAGTTGTTCATAGAACATTATTGCTCTCCAATGTGGAATATGAATGTCTGCTATGGAATGCAGACCAATAAAATCTGAACATGCTCCTGACATTTGATAACTTGAGTTCCTTGCTGATAAACGTGGCTTAAGCTCTCCCTCCCCCGTTCGTATTTGGTTGCAGGCTATCTATGGCAAGAACAAGACGCCACATGCTTTCAAGATGAAGTATTTTCCTATTTTGAAACCGTTGAAAGGTGAGTGAAAGTTTGCCTGGAGTCTAAAATGTTGCCTAACATTTGGGTAAACCCCGAGGTTTGATCTCTAAGACGGAAAGGGAAGAAGCAAAAGGGGTAACGGACAGAGAGGGGAAGGACAGTTAAAGGAAAGAGAGGGGGAAAGGGGAGAAGGGAATGAGGAGAGACAGCTAATGAAAAGAAAAGACTTCTTATTGGGGTAGCAAAATGTTCTTCTAAATTGATTGCAGTGATAGTTGGAAAACTGTGACTATACCCAAAGCCATGAGATTGTACAACTTTAATGGGTAAATTGTTTTATATGGCCGGGCGATGGTGGCGCATGCCTTTAATCCCAGCACTTGGGAGGCAGAGGCAGGCGGATCTCTGGGAGTTCGAGGCCAGCCTGGTCTACAAGAGCTAGTTCCAGGACAGGAACCAAAACTACAGAGAAACCCTGTCTCGAAAAACCAAAAAAAAAATTGTTTTATATGAATTAAACCTAAATGTGTATATACTGTATATTTTTCACAACTACTATATTTTTATAGTTTTCTTCAACCTCTCAACAAATTGCACTATTTATCTGTTTTTCTGTCTTTGTTATATGGCTACCAATTTTGTTGGGATGCTTTTCTTGAGATGGGTACATCTAAAATTAAAGAGCCATTATTCTACAAATACATACTATTCAGAAACCTGAACAATAAGAGACAAGAATTAGTTAATTATATTAAGAAATAATTTGGGGCTGAGGATGTGGTTCAGTGGTAAGGCGCATGCCTAGCATATATAAGACCCTGACTTGGTAGCCATAGACTTTAAGGACTATCTGCCTTCAGAAAATCATTTTCTCAATGTATCATCTTTACAAATGTGACTTATAATCCAGAAAAAAACTGTGTATTTCAAACTTTTCCTAGCTAAAGAATAGTTAACCAGCCTCTTAAAGAGTTCATTTATTTCTCCAAATTACACACACACATACATTTCTCCAAATTATATGTATATAATTAAGAGAAAAAAGGCTCAGGCAATTATGAAGTCACAGCTCTCTAGAATACGAACACTAAACTCTAGGATTATACTCTTATAGGATTCTTACTCTACCATGTTTACTTTAGTATTAAACACTACAAGCATAATCTTATGAATTCATGCTATAAAAATGTCAGTCCTTGTTTAGAATGTGTTTCATTTTGTAGACTAGGAATTACATTTTAGCCAGGCATGGTGGTGCTCATGTTGAACCCCAGCACTCAAGAGGTAGAGACAGGCAATCTCTGTGGGACTGAGGTCAGCCTGGTCCAACATGGCATGTTTCAGGCCAGTCAAAGCTATGTAGGCTGGACTGGAGCATGAATAATAAAAACCCAGAGACAGATATTGGGGTTCATCCTGAGAACCAGAAAAGCAAAGCAGACAAGCCCCTAGAAAAGTCTTACCTCTACCAAGGCTGGGTGACCACAGACTAAGCAGCCTAAGCCGCCTAAATTGCCTAAACCTACTAAACCTCTATCTCCTCCTATCTTATACTCCCTCTAGTGCTGGGATCAAAGGTGTGACTCCCTAGTACTGGGATTAAAGGTGTGAACCACCACCACCTAAATTTAGCTCTGCATTGATCTTTGAACTCACAGAGATCCATTGCCTCTGACTCCCAAATCCTGGGATTAAAGGTGTGTACCACCACTGCCTGGTCTGTAAGGCTGACCAGTGGGGCTGTTTTACTCTCTGATCTTCAGGAAAGCTTTATTTATTGATGGGAAAGTTCAACCAATCACATCTGGTTAGGGTGTGGCTGCCTGGAGCCCAGGTAGAAAAAAACCAGGAGATGCAGACGCGCATTCTCTCTCTCTCTCTCTCTCTCTCTCTCTCTCTCTCTCTCTCTCTCTCTCTCTCTCTCTCCTCCCTCCCTCCCTCCCTCCCTCCCTCCCTCCCTCTGCGGTGCTCGCCAGACCCTTCTGGATTTCGGACCTCCCACTCTTGTAGCATGAGTTCCCCCTTTTTCAATTATTAAATTACAACTGTTGTTCTTGAGCTGGTCTGGTTATTTATCATACCCAACGAATATGCCAACAATTTATTAAAACACAAATGAAATATCACTACACTAGACAGGCTAAGAAATTAAAGCTTAAAGAGAATAAGTTAACTTACTGTAAATCACACAATTATTGTGTGGTAGAACTGCAATTTGAATTTCAGAATACCACTGTCAAAAGATCCCCATGCTAGGGCTCTGATTACAGACCCCCCCCCCTCTTTTTTTTCCTAGTCTCCAGTAATGGCAGTCACGGGCTGCAACTTAGAAGCATTTCTCATTTGGAAAACCCAATGGTGTTACATACACTTTGTGCATCTTTTTCTCTTCACTTTTTGAGACAGGCTATCATTCTGTAATCCTGACTGGCCTGTAATTCACTAGGTACCTCAGGCTTGCATCAAACCCCCAGAAATCCTTCTGCCTCGGCCTCCCTAAAGTTGGAATTAGAGGCATGAGCCACAGCACCAAGTAGTGTGTCCTTTTTGATTCTTTTAAAGGGTTTCCTTTTCTGCATGAATATGTAAGGTGTGTGTGTGTGTATGCGTGTATGTGTGTGTTATATGTGCACATGTGTGTGCAGAGACCAAAGGAAGATGTTGAGGGTCCTGCTTGCCAGTCTCTGTCTTATTTTTTTGAGACAGGGTCTCTTCACTGAACTTGGAGCTAGGCTAATGGCCATCAAGCCCCAGCAATCATCCTTCCACAAGCACACGGTACCACACACACCTCGCTTTTTACATGGATCCTTGGGATTTGAACGCAGGTCTTCATATCTGCACAGCAATCACTCTTGCCTCCTAAGCCATCTCCTCAGCTTCAAGGTTTTCACTTTTTAACCTAAGTGTCAATTTAAACAGATCATAATGTTGGTTGTCAACAACATCTCGAATTATCTGTGACCCAATCTGCTTAGGCACTCCAGCGTGGGCTTTTCTTAATCACATTATTTGAAGGAAGACCCATCCTGAATCTGGGCTGCACCTTCTGGTAGCACCTAACATAAAGGGACATGGAAGAAGGAAATTTTGCTTTTTGCCTGCTTGCCCTCACTCTCGCTGGCAAGTCCGTCTGTCCTGTTGCTGCCAATTTCTTCAGGATTCCAATGTCACTAAAAACCAACAGCTCTCCAGGAATCCTCCCAGACATCAGTGCCAGACTGGGACTGAAGAGACATCCTGCCTCATGAACTGAACAACTACAGGTTCTCAGCCCTTCTGCCCGGAGACAGCCACTGTTAGATTTCTCGGGTCATGTCCCATCTGTCAGTTTTTACCCTATTAGTTCAGATCCTTAAAAGAACCTGACTAACACAACAGTTCTGCTTTTAAAAAGAAAAACTGAGTCACCCTTTCTGTTCAGCAATGGTTACACCTCTTAGGTATAATCATTTTCTGTGCCCCCCCCCCAAGTCTTCGAAAGTTATAATAAATTATAGCTGTAACTTTTAACATATACCAAGCAAGAAAATTCATATGAACTGCTGTCTCATTCTTTAGAGGAGTTTGAAAATTGTGCTAACACTCTAACTCTATGAAAGCCTGGGTCTACGTTTCCACGTTCTTTATAGTAACTACAGTCCTCCAGGGCTTACACTCCCTAGAGGTCCTACTGCTTGAGCAGGACAGCAAAAAGAGGAAATGCCTGGGTTTCAGTATTTTTTAAGGAAGTACAAGAAATCACACAACGGAAATATAATAGACAATCAGGAAGGAAATCCTCCTGGGACACAAGCCTCCTGGAACAGCTTACAGATAGCGTTTAGACACTATCCCACATCCAGTAGTAATGTATCATTATTGGCAAGAATAATTAAGACAAACATAACAGCAACAGAGTTAAGTTGAAATCTTCAATCTGAATCAAATAGCCTTATAGCCTCCTAATAGCTCCAATCTTAAAGGTTTTCCTGAGAGGATTAAATAAGTTAACATGGATAAAGTGTTTTTAAAAAATGCCTGCAACTATCTATGTGGATAAATACATTTAAACACTTGAATTTTACAAACTAGTTCGGTTACACTAGGTAAATCAACTCAGTGCTCTTAAAATGAGCAATCTGAGCCATAAAAAGATAGTTTGGGAAATATTACAGGAAAGGAAAATTCGTCCACTTTACTAGATTTACAAGTAGACACCTCCAAGCCCAGCACTTGAAAGACCGAAGGAGGAAAATCACGAGTTCAAGGCCTATCATTAAGGCCTACATTAAGATCTTGTCAGAGAAAGAGGGAGAGGGAGGGGGAGAAAAGGAGAGAGAACACTAATGGGTCCCATGAATATAAGTGCAAAAACTCATTAGCAAAAATATTAGTGGCTGAATAGAGCGAAGTGTAAGACAAATTATGTATGACAATCAAGTGGGCTATATGTCAGACCGTAAAGCTGGTTTATCACTTAGAAATCAATGCAAACGAACCTGGCAACAGGCTAAAGAAGAAAGCGCGTGATTCTATCAAAAGAATCAGACTAAAAACAATGTCTATGGGGAATTCTCTAAACTTAATAAAGAACATCTACAGAAAGCCCACAGCTAAATGACAAAACTGGCCATTTCCCACTATCACTGGGAAACCGGCAAGTATCTCCCCTCTCACTTAGAGAATATTCAGTTTTCTGTAACCGGAACCTAAAGAAGGAACGAAGGAGGAAGCTGGAGGCTAAAGCTGTGAGTAGCTATACATATTTGCTTGTGCCCTTGTAGGGTGACTTCCGATCTCCAACTGTCTCCTTTCTTAAACTGGCAAGTAAATGCCAAGTTTGCAGTGACGAAAAGAAACTACCTGAATATCCAGGACCCTTCTAAGGTTCCTTGCCCCAAAAGTAAAAAGGCAGGTCACCTGACGCCAGAGGGCTTACTGACCCAAGGGATAGAACTCCTGCGTCACAGCCTCAGGTGCCCCTTTCACCTCCCCCCCCCTCCTCTTTCCTCTTTTCCCTTTCCTCTTTCCCCTCTCCCTTTTCCTCTTCCTTTCTCTCTCTGGAATAAAGAAGTCTTCAGGCCAAGCTGACCTCCAACGTGATCATCACGTGAGACAGAGCCTCAGGTGAATCTTAATTCGCAGATACTACAGTAAGTTTTCTACTCCATAATGGGGCCTCTTGCTGTGTTCTTATTTCACATTCCGGACAACTGGCCTTCAGCCCTTATCAGAGAGTAGACACCTTACGACTTTATGCTGGCTATGGAATAATTTATTGATTTAACCGTACTTTATTAGGAACCCCAAAATGTTCTCTCCATTTATTGGGCAGAAACCTATTAAAACTAGGAACCCAAATTATCTTCAAACTTCCAAAAACTATCACACATTAATGGTCATAATCACCTAAGCTTGAGAGACAAACCGTGATTGAGTCTTTACTGGTGTCCCTATTAACTTCCGCCGAGTGCGGGCCACTGACATGCAAATAAGGCAGTAACGACTATCCCAGCTACAACCTCAAAAGGTTTTCCTAACCATAAGCAATATTTTCTCTAGTCTGAAGCCACAATCTATTTCAATCCTTAATCAGGAAAATCTTTTCATTGTGAGCTTTATTAATAACTCCCTGTCAGCCACCCTGTTTCATTCCAGTGCCAGCCACTAAAATCATTCCCTGACACGGCCTCCAGAGAGCTTTTCAAAATTATAGTGATCCTTCCTGCCTTTCTTTCCCAGATTGCTAACTCTGTCTTTAATCCCTGAAAATTAGCTATTCTCTTCATTCCTCTTCCCAACTACAGCCCCCAGAAAGATAGAATGCGCTATTCAGACACAGTGTAATGTGCCAAAAAGCTTGATGAGGAAACCCATCTCACTTGGAAGGCAACACTCTCTCCTTAGGGCATGTATAGACCTTCATTCTGCTCTCAGCTCTTCTGGGACACTTTCTGCCTTTTTCCTATATTCATATCTCTTCCCAGATGAGGAACCCAATCTCTAAGGCAACTTGCCCCTATACACAATGAATTTGAACAGGCTATCAAAAATTATGGGTTGGAAAGACTGCCTAATCCACTGGGAAAAAAAAACGGGATAGACCTCTTTTCGAAGGCAAAACAGACACTAATTAAAACTTGCCTCCAGGGCCCTCAGGACCAAGAATTAGTGTCTCTTTGGAAAGGCCCTTTCTCTCACTACACCAGGCTCTTCCTCTTAACACCAGAAAGTTCCCTGGAATTATCAGCTGGACTCATCACTCCGTGGAAAGAGACGCTGAGGAAAGTGAGCAGGGACATGACCTTACCTACATGTGAAAGAGAAGCAGGTACAAAAAGTTTCCTGTTGGCTCCTGCCTCGTGTCGCCGCTGGCTCTAAGCCAGTTCTGCTTCTGCCTTCTTATACTCAGAATAAAAGCTATCAAATACTGTGCTGATTTGCCTAAATTATATCACCAGACTCAAAGTGTTTTCCATTGGTTCGGTTATCTGCCTTCATTTTTCTTCCCTCTATAAGACTAGAGGACACTCAATCAAGATTAAGTGATGTGCGTATTTCTGATTATTTTAGTAATGCTCATCTGCTTTATACACAACCCACAAAACACGATTCAAACCACTTCAGACACGATCATCCTTTTGACAAACAGCTCTGCAATCGAGGGCCTGGATTTCAATGGGCAAAAGAAATTATAATCAGTCTGGTTCCTTGATTTTTCTCCTAACATCTGAAAGTCAGCAAGAATGAAAACCTTAAAGCCTTCTATGCCTCATTTCATGGAGACACAGTCATGTTTCCTTGACACTTGGTTTTATGGTCTCGACTCGAGAGGGGATTATGAGGCAACTAGTTAGAAATGAGCAAGATTAAAAGGTCAATGAGATTGGACCCCTACCTCATAATCAGCTGCTTATAAACTAGAACGAAGAAGCTAATATGTTGGGAGATATATATATGTGTATGTGTGTGTGTGTGTGGGTGTGTGTGTGTGTGTGTGTATGTCAAAGCCAGCCTGAGCTACAATGGGACCCTGTCAGGAGGAGGAAGAGGGGAGGAGAGGAAAGAGAAAGGAGAGGGGGGTGGGATCTGAGTCTGCTGTGGCCTGGGATGGACAACCAGAAAGTCTATCTGCCCCATCCCTTAAAGAGCTGATCCAAATGGGCTTGTCAATGACGTTGACAGGAAAACTGTTCTTAGGAAAGCGTGTCTGTTGAGGAGATTGAAATAAACAGCAACTAGCCAGCTTTCTGACTGCTATGAGAGTGTCCTCCTCCGCAGTGTCCCCTCTGGCCATCGCCCACTCTCATCCTTGAGCGTGTGTCACGTCATTCTGTACGAAAATTACCTATCTTCTACAATCAAAGAGACCTTCTCATAGATGCAAACTCAAGTACTTAAAGCTTCAAAACAACACACATGATCTCTCTCGTTCCCATCCCCACACCACCCCTTCCAGCCTACCCCCCACCATCCACTGACAAAGTCCATTCTCTTTCCCCTTCCCAGGGAGATCATGCAACTGCCCCTCCCCGAGCCCTCCTTGTTACTTAGCCTCTCCAGGTCTGTAGACTGTAGCACGGTTCTCCTTGTAAGTGAGTACACACCATGGTTGTTTTCTGAGTCTGGGTTACCTCACTCAGGTTAATCTTTTCTAGCTCCATCCATGTGACAGCAAATTTCCTGAAGTCGTTGTTTTCTAAAAGGTGAGTAGTACTCCATTGTGTAAATGGACCACATTTTCTTTATCCATTCTTCAGTTGAGGGACATCTAGGTTGTTTACAGTTTCCATTTTCTGACTATTATAAATAAACTTGCCTGGGGTCTTCTATAACTAATACAAATGGCTTGGCTCTAGTGGCCCAACACTTTTCTGGCATATTTAAGACCATAATTCAACCTCTATTATCAAAACCAACGAAAATTATAAACTATCTTTTATTTATCTCTAACATCCACTTGTAAAACAACTACCATGGGTATTCTTTGGGACTTCTTGACATACTAACAGTCACTTTGGTCACTGAGTACATTTTGTAATCTCCTATGCCTTCATTCAATAGCAAAAGTCTTCAATGAGATGTTTCCAGACTGTAGTTAGGATCCCTGATTTTAAACTTCCTTTGAAATAATATTTTACCATATTTCTGTCTTAACCACAGCAGTAACCTTTTCCTTCCACAGTTTACTGAAATCTGTTCCATCTTTTATTGTGGAAAGTTAGATTTTAAAAATAATGACATTGGGCACTAATGCTATTCAACTTTTCAATTTTTCCACTGCCTATAATCTTAACAAAGCTAAATAATGGTATCCTGTGCCAAAGCAATACGTGTGCATATATACATATTAACTGGCAGTCTTTAGAAAAGCTGATCTAGAGGCGGGAGTCGTGGCTCAATGGTTAGAGCACATAGGCTGCTCTTTCAGAAGACCAGAGTTTAATTTCCATCATCCACATAGCAGCCGACTCCCTCTTCTGGCCTCTTCCAGCGCTGGGCACACATGCGGGACTCTTAAATGGAGCCAAAACACTCATACACATGAAAAATAAATAAATAAATAAATATTTTTATGAAAGAGTTGGAAGTTTTACATGTTTTATTTATTATTATTTTTGCAGGGACAAGTCTCTTGTCAGGTAGTCCAGGCTGATCTTGAACTCAGTAATCCTTCTGCCTCCTGAGTACTGGGATCACAAACCCTAAGTCACAAATAAAGTTCATTTTACTGTTTCCATCGAGATGAATTTTAGATTCTCTAACTATGTTAAGTTAAATTTTACTTAAATCCGCCTCCATAAGCAGTGAAGTGCAACTTAATTTATAGTGGAAACAACCTGTAATCTAAACTTAGGTTTAATTTTTGTAAAAGGTACTTTTGAGCTTCAGCCAGGCACAGCAGCTAAGCTTTGCCAGGCAGCAGGTGCAAACTGATCACACCAGGCCACTCAGAGCGACACCTCACATCCTAAGCAAGCAGCTGCTTTGTAAACATCAGTTCTTTGTTTTTTTCTGTAAACACTGCCTGCCTACAGTGCTGGGTGGAGCTCTCTGAACCTCTCCTGGTTAAGGAATGGCTAATTTATGAATCACTCCTTGCTCAAACAAAGGGCTCAATTACGTTTACCTGAGGTTTTTCAGTTAACAATTGTTAAGTAGTAGACTACGAACAGCCAAGCGGTAACAAAGAAAATCCCTAGGCATCTGTTTGAGGATGAAACTTTAGTTTTCCATATATGATTATTAATTAATAGAAATTCATTACTATTAAAAATTCACTTCTTCGGCCACATTAGTCCCATTTCAAGAGCTAAACAGTTACATGTAGCTAATGGGTACTGAACCAAAAGAACAACATTTCCACAATTACCAAAAGTTCTACTGATCTACACCATACTAGAATACTGTGGTGGACACCATGAGCTTTGGAATTCAGAAGAACTTTCTACTTCAGACTTCTCAACTACCCACCCAACACTGATTTACTATCTTCTCTCTAATCCTCACCTCAGAAAGTTGTGAACATAATAATTATTAAGATTATCCATCCCATAATAGACTCTAGCCGTCGGCACTTCTCCGCGGGCAAAGTTTTTACATTACAAAGAATCTATCCACTTCTCTAAGCACTGCCTTCAAATGACCACACTCTCTAACAGAGAAAAACAGTATTTCAACGCAATTCTAATTTGCTATTCCAGAGGCAGGACCACTGCCTTTCGGGGCGAAAGGATCACCCCCAGGCCCTTACAAGAACACATCCGCAGGAAGCAAGCATCTCAGAAGGCACAAACTGACATGAAGCAATAGCCATCTTCTTCTCACAAGCAGCTCTTCAGTCAGCACCAGGAATGCCTCCCTGGAGCATCACAGCTTCCAGCTGCTATCTTCCCCGCAGTCACAAGCACACCCCAGAGACCACTGTTGTTCTAATTTTACACATCCATAATCACAAGCAAGGTTTGAGCTGAGAAGGGAAAGCATCAGTGCACCTATTTCTGTCCAGCCCACAAAAAAAAGTAGAAAAAGGGGGTTGTCTAAGTGTCTCTGCATATAAAGGTGCTTGGAGCCAAGCCACGTGACCTGACTTTCATTCCCCGGATGTATGTAGTGTAAGGAGAGAACCAACATGTTGGCCTTTGACCTACACTTTGCACACATACAAGATTAAATAAACATAATAAAATAAAGTAGAAAAGAAAAATGATATTTGGTGAAAGTCTGTCATCTAGCATGTACTTATCACTGTACTTAGATAATATTTCATATGCTAAGACAGCTCTATGAAATAAACATTATCTCCACTTATTATATTTCTAAAGCTATTTTACACAGAGAGTTACAATGATAAAAATTTAATTAGAAAAGTCTTATTTGGCGGTGGAGACACCGGCGCGCGGACGCGGCAGATGTGGCATGAAACAGTAAAGCCCACACTGAGAGCAGATCGCCCCACTACAATTAAATCAAGTAGTTTTTTTAGGGCATGGCCTCCAGAGTGGTAGGCCTTTTATTGGCGAGGTCCATGGGCGAACGGGGAGCCTAGTCCTGTCCCTGAAGACCCTCCTGAGTGGGGAGAGTGTTCTTGGCCCGCATCGGGACACAGGAAACGGAGCGGAGGGGCATTCCCCGACCCCCTTGACACACACACACACACACACACACACACACACACACACCGTTAGTCTGCAAGGGCTGGTACGCTCTGCTGGGGCTGCTCCTCCTCTGCTGCGACCTCTCTCTCCTTGACCCATCCCAGCTTGCGCCCAGGGGCCTCCTTCACAGCCCCTAACTTCCTCGGGGCTGCAGGATCACCCAGTTTAGCCTGTTTGGGCGCTGGGTCAGGAGCTCAGGGCAGAGGGCAGCGGGAGTTTCTCTGTTTTGGTGGCTGGCCTACAGAGTAGTAGCCTTTTTGTTGGTGAGGTCCCTGGTGAACGAGGAGCGGGGTCCTGCTCCTGAAGACCCTTCTTCTCTGCAGCTCATGGAACCTTCTCGAAAATTGACCATATACTCGGAAACAAAGGAAACCTCCACAGATACAAAAAAATATCAGTGTCCACCTGTGTCTTATCAGATCACCACGGATTAAAGTTAGAATTCAACAACAATCCTACCTCCAGAAAGCCAACAAACTCATGGAAACTGAACAGTCAACTACTGAACCACACCTGGGTCAAGGAAGAAATTAAGAAAGAAATTAAATTCTTCCTTGAATTTAATGAAAATAAAGAGACAACATACTCAAACCTATGGGACACGATGAAAGCAGTGCAAAGAGGAAAGCTCATAGCACCAGGTGCTCACTTAAAGAAAACGGAGAAAGCACATATTGGGAACTTAATAGCACACCTGAGAGCTCTAGAAAAAAAAAGAAGCAGACGCGCCCAGGAGGAGTAGAAGACTGGAAATAATCAAACTGAGGGCAGAAATCAACAAAATAGAAACACAGAAAACAGTCCAAAGAATCAATGAAACAAAAAGTTGGTTCTTGGAGAAAATCAACAAGATCGACAAACCCCTATCCAAACTAATCAAATGGCAGAGAGAGAATACGCAAATTAATAAGATCAGAAATGAAAAGGGGGACATAACCACAGACACAAAGGAAATCCAGAGAATCATTGGATCATACTACAAAAGCCTGTATGCCACAAAACTGGAAAATGCAAAAGAAATGGACATTTTTTAGATAAGTACCATATACCAAAGCTAAATCAAGACCAGGTGAACAATCTAAATAGACCTCTTAGTCGCGAAGAATTAGAAACTGTTATCAAAAATCTCCCTTCCAAAAAAAGCCCAGGACCAGATGGTTTCAATGCAGAATTCTACCAGAACTTCCAAGAAGAGCTAATATCTATACTCCTTAATGTATTTCACAATATAGAAACAGAAGAGTCATTGCCAAATTCCTTTTATGAAGCTACAGTTACCCTGATACCAAAACCACAAAAAGACCCAACCAAGAAAGAGAATTGCAGGCCTATATCACTCATGAACATCGACGCAAAAATTCTCAATAAAATACTGGCAAACCGAACCCAAGAACACATTAGAAAAATTATCCATTATGATCAAGTAGGCTTCATCCCAGAGATGCAGGGCTGGTTCAACAAACGTAAATCTATCAATGTAATCCACCATATAAATAAACTGAAAGAAAAAAACCATATGATCATTTCATTAGATGCTGAAAAAGCATTCGACAAAAGTCAACACCCCTTTATGATAAAGGTCTTGGAGAGATTAAGGATACGAGGGTCATACCTAAATATAATAAAAGCTATTTACAGCAAGCCGACAGCTAACATTAAATTAAACGGAGAAAAATTCAAAGCCATCCCACTAAAATCGGGAACACGACAAGGATGTCCACTCTCTCCATACCTCTTCAATATAGTGCTTGAGGTTCTAGCAATATCAATAAGACAACATAAGGGGATTCGTATTGGAACGGAAGAAGTTAAGCTTTTTTTATTTGCAGATGATATGATAGTATACGTAAGCGACCCCAAAAACTCTACCAAAGAACTCCTACAGTTGATAAATACCTTTGGAAATGTGGCAGGATACAAGATCAACTCCAAAAAATCAGTTGCCTTCCTATACACTAAGGATAAGGAAACAGAGAGGGAAATCAGAGAAGCATCACCTTTCACGATAACCACAAATAGCATAAAATATCTTGGGGTAACTCTGACCAAGGAAGTGAAAGATCTATTTGACAAGAACGTTAAGTCTTTAAAGAAGGAAATTGAAGAGGACACCAGAAAATGGAAGGATCTCCCTTGCTCTTGGATTGGGAGGATCAACATAGTAAAAATGGCAATTCTACCAAAAGCAATCTATAGATTCAATGCAATCCCCATCAAAATTCCCTCAAAATTCTTCACAGATCTGGAGAAGACAATAATCAACTTTATATGGAAAAACAAAAAACCAAGAATAGCCAAAACAATTTTATACAATAAAGGATCGTCTGGAGGCATTACCATCCCTGACTTCAAACTCTACTACAGAGCTACAGTATTGAAAACTGCTTGGTATTGGCATAAAAACAGAGAAGTCGACCAATGGAATCGAATAGAAGACCCTGACTTTAACCCACAAACCTATGAACAACTGATTTTCGATAAAGGAGCTAAAAGTATACAATGGAAAAAAGAGTACTTCCCACTTTCTCTTCTATCAGGTTCAGTGTGTTCAGACTGATATTGAGGTCTTTAATCCATTTGGACTTGAGTTTTGTGCATGGTGATAGATATGGATCTATTTTCATTCTTCTACAGGTTGACATCCAGTTGTGCCAGCACAATTTGTTGAAGATGCTCTCTTTTTTCCATTGTATACTTTTAGCTCCTTTATCGAAAATCAGGTGTTCATAGGTTTGTGGGTTAATGTCAGGGTCTTCTATTCGATTCCATTGGTCGACTTCTCTGTTTTTATGCCAATACCAAGCTGTTTTCAATACTGTAGCTCTGTAGTAGAGTTTGAAGTCAGGAATGGTAATGCCTCCCGATGCTCCTTTGTTGTATAAGATTGTTTTGGCTATCCTGGATTTTTTGTTTTTCCATATAAAGTTGATTATTGTCTTCTCCAGATCTGTGAAGCACAGGACTGAAATCTCAAGGTCCAAATCAGGAGCAGAAGGAGAGAGAGCACGAGCAAGGAACTCAGGACCGCGAGGGGTGCACCCACACACTGAGACAATGGGGATGTTCTACTGGGAACTCACCAAGGCCAGCTGGCATGGGTCTGGAAAAGCCTGGGATAAAACCGAACTCTCTGAACATCGCGGACAATGAGGACTACTGAGAACTCAAGAACAATGGCAATGGGTTTCTGATCCTACTGCACGCACTGGCTTTGTGGGAGCCTAGGCAGTTTGGATGCTCAACTTACTAGACCTGGATGGAGGTGGGGGTTCCTTGGACTTCCCACAAGACAGGGAACCCTGATTGCTTTTCGGGCTGGGGGGGGGACTTAATTGGGGGAGGGGGAGGGAAATGGGAGGCGGTGGTGGGGAAGAGACAGATATCTTTAATAAATAAACAAATTTAAAAAAAAAGAAAAAAGAGAGCATCTTCAACAAATTGTGCTGGCAAAACTGGATGTCAACCTGTAGAAGAATGAAAATAGATCCATATCTATCACCATGCACAAAACTCAAGTCCAAATGGATTAAAGACCTCAATATCAGTCTGAACACACTGAACCTGATAGAAGAGAAAGTGGGAAGTACTCTACAACACATGGGCACAGGAGACCACTTCCTATGTATAACCCCAGCAGCACAGACACTAAGGGCATCATTGAATAAATAAGACCTCCTGAGACTGAGAAGCTTCTGTAAAGCAAAGGACACTGTCACTAAGACAAAAAGGCAACCCACTGACTGGGAGAAGATCTTCACCAACCCCGCAACTGACAAAGGTCTGATCTGCAAAATATATAAAGAACTCAAGAAACTAGACCATAAAAGGCTAATCAACCCAATTATAAAATGGGGCACTGAGCTGAACAGAGAATTCTCAACAGAAGAAGTTCAAATGGCCAAAAGACACTTAAGATCATGCTCAACTTCCTCAGCGATCAGGGAAATGCAAATCAAGACAACTTTAAGATACCATCGTACACCTGTCAGAATGGCTAAAATCAAAAACACCAATGATAGCCTTTGCTGAAGAGGTTGTGGAGAAAGGGGTACACTCATCCATTGCTGGTGGGAATGCAAACTTGTGCAACCACTTTGGAAAGCAGTGTAGCGGTTTCTCAGGAAATTTGGGATCAACCTACCCCTGGACCCAGCAATACCACTCTTGGGAATATACCCAAGAGATGCCCTATCATACAACAAAAGTATTTGCTCAACTATGTTCATAGCAGCATTGTTTGTAATAGGCAGAACCTGGAAACAACCTAGATGCCCTTCAATGCAAGAATGGATGAAGAAAGTATGATATATATATATATATATATATATATATATATATATATGAGTACTACTCAGCAGTAAAAAAACAATGACTTCTTGAATTTTGCATACAAATGGATGGAAATAGAAAACACTATCCTGAGTGAGGTAAGCCAGACCCAAAAAGAGGAACATGGGATGTACTCACTCATATTTGGTTTCTAGCCATAAATAAAGGACATTGAGCCTATAATTCGTGATCCTAGAGAAGCTAAATAAGAAGGTGAACCCAAAGAAAAACATATAGGCATCCTCCTGAATATTAACCTTCATCTGGCGATGAAAGGAGACTGAGACAGAGACCCACATTGGAGCACAGGACAGAAATCTCAAGGTCCAAATCAGGAGCAGATGGAGAGAGAGCATGAGCAAGGAACTCAGGACCACGAGGGATGCACCCACACACTGAGACAATGGGGATGTTCTATCGGGAACTCACCAAGGCCAGCTGGACTGGGTCTGAAAAAGCATGGGATAAAACTGGACTCGCTGAACATAGGGGACAATGAGGACTACTGAGAACTCAAGAACAATGACAATGGATTTTGGGTCCTACTGCACGTACTGGCTTTGTGGGAGCCTAGGCAGTTTGGATGTTTACCTTACTAGACCTGGATGGAGGTGGGTGGTCCTTGGACTTCCCACAGGGCAGGGAACCCTGATTGCTCTTTGGGCTGAGGAGGGAGGGGGACTTGATCAGGGGAGGGGGAGGGAAATTGGAGGCTGTGGCGGGGAGGAGGCAGAAATCTTAAATAAATAAATAAATAAATAAATAAATGAATGAATGAATGAATGAATGAATAAAAGAAAAGTCTTATTTGGTGCAAGTCGATCATGTACCCCTAACTATACTTAGATGGGATATCATTTCACACACTAAAACAGCTTTATGAAATAAAAATTACCTTTATTTATTGTGTTTCTACAACTATTCTGCTCAGAGAATTAAAATGGTCCCTAAGGTCTCATGGCAAGATAGTAGCAACTGATTTTGAATCATATACACACCCAATTCATCCAGTCTGGTTTTAGTACAATTTTCTACAAAAAAAAAAAAGATTCGAGGGACAGGGTACATGCAGTTCACTGTTAGAACATTTACTTAGCATGCACAAGCCCCTTGGTTTGATTCCCAGCACAAGCATAAAATAAAACAAAATTACACACACACAAACACACCAAAAAACAACCCCTCAAAGTCCTCCTCCTCCTCTTTCTACTGACAGTACATTGCTAGCAAACATCTAATACCTGCAATGCTAAGAACTTAGCAAGACAGTATGTATAAGGCAAACTATTATATGGGAGAGACAACCTGACCTCTGATGTCACAATTATACACAACATGCATCAGGGACAGATTTAAAATGAGGTTACATCATAGTTTCCTATATAGCCATAATAAGCAAGTCACTTGCCCTCTGGGAGCTGGGTACTCTAGCAAAATGCAAAGCCTGCCTAGATGATGATGATGATCCCACATCAGTTTTGAGATACAAACATTTCTACATTTTAACATTTCTAGAATCATGATGCATCATACTATCTTGTATATCATGCATACCACACCTTGAAATTATGTTCTTTAGTAGTGGTATATATAACTATAGAATAATTTAACACATGACATTCTAAGTGTGGTAAAAGAATTGCTATTCTTACTACACCCTCAAAGACAGATACTATTAGCATTAGAGGGGGAAAAGAGGTTAAATAACTACCCCAAGGTTACAGAGCTAGTAACTGGTTGATGCAGAATCCAACATTATGCAATCTAAATTAAAAAGAGTTCAAAGAGGCTGGAGAGATGAGTCAGGATTTAAAAGCACTGGCTGCTCTTGCAGAGGACCTGAGGTTCATTTCCCAATACCCACATGGCAGCTCACAACCATCTATAATTTGAGGTCCAAAGGATTGAAAGTCCCTCTTCTGGCTCCTCAAATACCAGGCACAGACAAACATGCAGGCGATATCAATATACATAAAATAAACGATAAATATTTTCAAGTGTTTAAAATAGCATAATGAGGTACATACAGTATAAGAAGTAGAAGTGGGAGGGAGGAAGGGACCAGCAAGATGATTCTGAGATTGATGAGAGAGGACAGTGGAGGAGGAAGAGGAGAAAGAATAAAGCAAAATGACGAGTAGGACACCCATTACTTTGTAAGCTAACTTTTAAAATTACAAAATAAAAACATGGGAGTTTCTTTTTAAAACTGTAGTCAGGGTAACATTAACAAAAGGACAAAGAAGGCATTTCCCATCCCCCACAGAAACATCAAAATAAAGCAGAAACAGTTTAAAATGGACTTTATCAGAGCTCTGGAATGTAGGCAAAGGTCCACAACAACCAACTGAAGACTGAATCAAGAAAAAGGCAACCTCAAAGTAGGAGCATTCTTTTGTCGTTTGTACATGCCTCTGGCCAATGACCTTTAGCATACTGAAAGTGGCATTTTGATGTTTTAAAGTTGTTCATTCTGTATCCTAGTGTGGACCCTGGGCTCTAGTTCCACAGGAAACAAAACAGATTTTATTCACAAACTACTGTGAATTTCTGTTCTAACCAATTTGAGAGGTGGCATGAGGACTAAAGGCAGGCACTTGTGATTTTACCTAATACTGAGCTCAAAATTCTATGACTTGAAAACTGTAAGCTGGCAGAGTGTGGTGGCATTTATTACTATTCCGGCTTATTCGTGGGAAATAGGAAATTTAAGACCAGCCTTGTGAGATCCTGTCACAAAAGAAAACAAAGAAGGGAGGGCTGGAGAGATACTTCAGTAGTCAGATGCCTGCCTAGCATGCATAAGACCAACCATAGGGTAAACGGAACATAGGTAAGAAGAGCTTGGGCATAGGGGTATGGAATGGAGGGGAGTCCATCTGCAAAGACTAGTAGAAGTTTGTTGCTGTTGATGATGAGGATGATTGATGATGATGATGGATTCTGTCTTTGTAAGTTCCTGACTTTGTTAAAAAAAATAAAAGTGTTGTCAAACTGTTACTGAACACCAAGCCCAGTGACCACACAGGATAAAGAATATATTTATTGCAGATATACTTTGTAAACATCACTCAAGCAGACTACTATATGAACTTCAGTAATCAAAAAGATTATTGGATGATCCTAAAATGAAAGTATATCTGATTTTCAAAATTATCACATTATAATATTCAAATAATGAGGTTTCAAGAGCAAAAATCACAAGTCACACTTTCTCCCTGGGATCCCCAGTGGCCACACCTGACCTGGACTCACTCGGCCATCACCAAAGACACTTCCTCTTGCAGTAGTGGAAACTAACATGGAGACCCACAATTGCACAATGTGCAGAGAGTGAGAGACCTTGGAACATTCACTTCTAAATGGGAGGTCTCCATGAACTCCCCTCAGGGCAAGGGCACTAACTGTTCAGAAGAAGACCAAGGAAACTGTCTTACAGATCCAAAAGGACAAGAGGACAGATGCATATACGAACTCACAGCACCTGTGGCAGCATGCACAGGTACAAGGTGAAAGAGGATGTAGATACCAGTCCTCATCCTTAACCATGAAGCTGGCTGCAATTGATGCCCACTCTCACTGGGGATATAAATGACACTGAAGCCAGGCCCCATGCCCAGTATTAGATGGCCAAAACAAACCTAAATCAAAGGTATTTTTGGAGAATTTTTTGTGTCATATTGTTTGGGTATTCTTTTCTTACCTTTCTTAAACCAAAAACACAGTCTACAAAGCAGCTAGAGAAAAGTAATTTATTTCATTAATGGGTTCTTCATTAAGATTAACAGACATTTTCCCATTAAAAGCGATAGAGGCCAGAAGAGGGTAAGATGGTATAAAATGATATAAGTAAAACAGATTTTTAAAAATTAAATTCTCCCCCAAGTATTCTATCCAGGCATGTTAGTTCACCCCTGTAATACCAGGACTCAGGGGTTAAAGAAATCAGTATTACGAGTTTCAGGCTAACTTGGGCTATAATAGTAAGACCCTGTCAAACAAAAGTAAGGGAAAGGTTACATGGTTATGGTCAGAAGGAAAGTTGAACAAATGAAATAAGATTCAGAGTTCTTGTTTTGAAAAAAAAAGGAGGATACAGATATGATAGGATAAAAAGGTAGATTGATGGAGGAAGGTCATTGGTTAAAAAATAAAGAAACTGCTTGGCCCTCATAGGTTAAAACATAGGTGGGTGGAGTAAACAGAACAGAATGCTGGGAGGAAGAGGAAGTGAGCTCATACGCCTTAGCTCTGCTCTCTGGGGCAGACACGATGAAGCTCTGACCCAGGATGGACGTAGGCTAGAATCTTCCCTGTAAGCACACCTTGGGATGCTACACACATTATTAGAAATGGGCCAGACCAGGTGCAAGAGTTAGCAGAGAAGAGGCTAGATATAATGGGGCAAGCAGTGTTTAAAAGAATACAGTTTGTGTGTTGTTATTTCGGAGCATAAGCTAGCCAGGCAGCCAGGAGCTGGGGCAGTAGGAACGCAGCCCGCAGCTCCTACAACAGTAGATTAGTGAATCTACTTTTAAGAAGCAACTACTAGTTTTAAATATTTTTTGGATTGGACTTTTGTATACTGTATACATACTTTGTATATTGATACAAATTTGAGATTAATTTTGTTAAAACACACTGTACAAACATTTCTAATCTTGTTTAAGGTATTGTAACTATGCCGCTCGTTTAACGATGTAATACAAATTTCTTTTTTCTTTCTTTTTACTTCTTTTTTTAGGTTTTTCGAGACAGGGTTTCTCTGTAGCTTTGGAACCTGTCCTGGAACTAGCTCTTGTAGTCCAGGCTGGCCTTGAACTCACAGAGATCCGCCTGCCTCTGCCTCCCAAGTGCTGGGATAAAAGGCGTGTGCCACCACCGCCCGGCTTGTAATACAAATTTCTAGTTATCAAAAGTTATTATATTACCAACCATTTAGTATAATAAGAAAATGCAGGTTAGTAATTAGTCACATTAGGTATTCTTTCAAGATCAAACAGGGATATATTTTAAATAGATAGGTCATCTTCAAACACTTCAGAGATCTACAGACTACAGGATTTAAAATGTTTTAATAACACAGGTTCTTTTTTGATGACAGTGAGACATGTCTGCTCCTGGCAGTAACAATTTATTTCAGAGAAGATAATGGGCACTGAAGAAACTACACAGTTAGTTTATTTTCTTTATGGCAAAATTGAGCCATTGAGCAAGAAAATGTCCTTGCCTTGACTGCTGATAGTATGCTGTCCTAATTGAACAAGCAGGACACAAAAAAGAGTGACTGTCAAACATTATAAGAAAAGGTGGGACAGCCCTTCAGAGAATATCCTGCTTCACAGAAAAGTCTGTTGGATATGCTAGGCCTGTAGGCCAAAGATGGATGCCCTGACTTTGCAGAGGAACCTTGGGTGACTGTCTGGGCAGCTCTCTGTTTCTGTCCTTTCTCAATTTTTTGGAAAGTTACTTGCTTGCATTCCCTGCTTACTCGGTTAATATTATTTCCTTCTTGGGTCTCTGAGGAAATTGAAGAGCTGATAGTTATATAGTTATAGTTTTCCTTGTTTACCAGACTCAGAAAAAGAGGTATAAAGTATAAAAGGTTGACAGACATTAAAAGATAATTTGATAATGCAAATCAGAATAGAAAGTGAATTTGGTACAACCTTTTGGACTCATTAAGATAGGATAGATATGGAGTGTTTTATCTGAATTTATCAAATGCAAATGGTTAGACATTGTTGATGTATTTATTGCCTATATACATTGTATATTGTTATTGTACTTATTGTATATAGTTTTTCTTATAATAGTTATACCCTTCTTTTTTATTTTAGACAAAAAGGGTAAATAGGGTGATATAGTATTTGTGTTTTAATAAATAAATCTTGCCTGAAGATCAGAGTGCAAAGCGGTCACAAGAGTCCAGGCAGATCACAAGAGTCCAGGCAGATCCAGGTCACAAGAGTCACACAGGCCAGGCAGTAGTGGCACATACCTTTAATCCCAAAAGCCATGCTAGTCAGACATAGAGGTCGAGTGTTGGTGGTGCACACCTTTAGTGCCAGCACTAGAGAGGAATATAAAATGGGAGGAGAGAGGATTCATGCTCAGTCTCAGACTGAGGATTCGTGGAGGCAGGATCACATATTTTGGTCTTAGCTAGTGACTGGCTGCTTTACTTTTCTGTTCTTCAGCTTGAACACTATTGTCTGTCTCTGAACTTTTACTATTCGTGCTACACTTAGCATAATAAAAAATAAAAAGAGAGGAGAAAGGAAAGGAAGGGGGAAAGAGACAGCTCAATGATAGGGCACTTGCCTAGCATGCATAAAGACCTGAGGTTTTATCCCCAGTATTAAAAAAAGAGGAAAGGCAGGGCATGATGTTGGCAGTCCACACCTTTAATCCCAAAACTCAGGAGGCAGAGGCAGGGTCTGTGTGTTTAACACCAGTTTGATTTACATAGAGAGTTTTGGGATAGTCAGAACCAAAAAAAGGAGGCTGAATGTTGTGGAATATTATTTGAAGATGTGTTACATTTGTTTAGACTGTGGAACACTTGTTTAATGATGCAAAGATGTGCTGCTGAGTGTTGTGGAATATTATTTGAAGATGTGTTACATTTGTTTAGACTGTGGAACACTTGTTTAATGATGCAAAGATGTGTTGCATTTTTATGATACATTTGTTTAACTCTGTGAAGCTGTGCTATTTTGCCTGCCTAAAATACCTGATTGGACTAATAAAGAGCTAAACAGCCACTAGCAAGGCACGAGAAAGGATAGGCAGGGCTGGCAGGCAGAGAGAATAAATAGAAAAAGGGATCAGGAAGCAAGATATGAAGGAGCAAGAAAAGAAGGGGCCAGCAACCAAGCTACACAGCAAGTCATGGAGAAAGAAGTAAAGGTATACAGAAATAGAGAAAGGTAAAAAAAAAAAAGCCCAGAGGTAAAAAGTAGATAGGATAATTGAAGTTAAGAAAAGCTGGCTAGAAACAAGTCAAGCTAAGGCCCAGCATTTACAGGTAAGAATAAGCCTCTGTGTATTTATCTGGGACCTGGGTAGTGGCTCTCCCCGCAAAGAGTAAAAGAGTCAATAGGTAAAAACAAGCAACTACTGATGAGGAAGAAGAGACAAAAGAAAAACATTTTACAATAATACTACAACCACAGACAGATCTGGAAAATATTGCTTTAATTTTATCAAATATCTAGAATAAGCAGTCACACAGACAGGTAAGCAGATTTGAAGTTATTAGAATCTGAAAGAAAATGAGAAGGGGGAAATGTTTCTTGTTTGTAGTTCCTGTTGGGGACAATGAAGAAATTTCAGAAACAGTAACGATGACTGTATATTATAGATGCAAATCATGCCCACGAGTAGTAAGTATACTTACAAATGGGGAAAATCCCAAGTTTAGATCATATTGTATTTAACTCCAAAATTTCAAAGGTCCCCAGTCTTTTCAAGGTTCATTCTATCAATCACAGCACCATAGCACCCCCAAGCTCCACCTAACAGCTTATATCTAATACAAGGAATAGTGCCTGCCTGGGGCTCTCATTCTTGTTCTTAGATCAAATTAAACAGAAAACACGACACAACTTTCTAATATGCAACATATTGAAGTCGGGGGTCATTATTTTCTTGGAGGTTGGCATATGAAGACCACAGGGTTTACTTCTTCAGTCCGAGGTGTTAAAATGCATCGGTTTTGTTGTGCCTCTTAGCTAAAGGCCCGTTTCAGTTGCAGGGATAGTTTCCAGTGACGCCCTTTCATGCAGCCAAAATATTTCACTTGATAAATATTCTGCTTACACTGCTTATGGCTTACATTTTTCCAGTTACCAGCACTTCCTTACAGTGTGTTATAAACATGTGGACACAAAGGATTTATTCACCTAGGTTGGCAAAACACTGATCAAACGGAAAGGAAAAACAACATTGCGGCTGCCAATTCTTGCTTTAAGGAAGCAAGAATAGTTTCCAGGGAGCCTACGTGGCAGAAAGTGCCAGGAAGCATGGTGAGGATCAATAAAGAGGCTGTGGCATCCAGCTTTTGAAATGACTCCCAGACAAGACCTACCACAGACACAGTCAGCTTCCGGATAGGGCTCTCCAGCCTTTTCACCCTGCTCAGAAGTAAGTATTAGAAAGCTTCCCAACAGGGGTCCCCAGCACACTGCCAGGCTGCTGTCTTGCAAGTAGTAGTGTTCACAGAAAAACACAGCTTAGCCTGACTCCCTTTGGAGAAGAAAGGGTAAGCGCTTCAAACACCAGCCAGGTAGAAAAGGGCATTCAGAAGGGAAAGAGGCAGGCCAATCCACTCTACACAAGGCAGCAGTCAATAAAGGAGGCTTGACACCCAGTTTCTTCATAGTCACGGTCCTGAACGCTATTGCCTTTACCCTTTGTTCAATGATTTGACTTCCTTTTTCACTTTGTTTTGGCAACACATTCGCCTTGTATTAAACTGTCCCTGGCTTCAGCTGCCCTAACAAGAAACTGCTATGTCTTCTGCTAAGTGGTGACAGTCATCATTCCTAGACTCCAACAGCCAGTATCTGACCTCAGCACTGGCCTATAGGCCCCGACACCCTTGGAAGGGGTGAAAAGGGACACTGTAGTACATCTTACCAAGCTTTATAAATTACAAAGGCAAATCTCAAACTTGGAAACTGTAACACACAGTGGCTACTGTGAGCTAGGCGTTTGCATATAGAGTTGGGAATTCTCATCCCAATCTTAAGTGGCAGATTCTATTATCCTCCTTTCATTTCTGCTTTTTTATTTTGAACTGAAGCCTCCATCTGTAGCTCACATTGACCTCAACCTCTTGGAATCCTCTTGCCTCAGCATTCTGAGCAGCTGTGCCCAAGGATAAACTACTCAGTTTGACTTATTCCCATTTCAGAGAAAATAAAAGTGAGGTCGATGAAGGGTTAGGTGACTTCTAAGACCTCAAAGTTAATGCCACAGGCTTCAAAAAGCTTCCACTTAAATCTCTGTCCTTCCAAAGTAGTCAACTCAACACAGATGCCAAATCTGAATTCAAAATCGGAAGCAACAAACTTCTAAACCTAAAAGTTTCCGTGGCATTAGTGAGGCCCTGGGACTGAGTCTGAGCACTAAAAAGTAAAGAGGACACAAATTCCTCATGACCTAAAGACAGGTGAAATGTCCTTAGACACAACTTCAGGGGCAACATCCACCAAGAAGGGAAACAACTTGAGTTCATCCAATTACAAATCTGGAGCTGAAGAAAAGGCTCGGCGGTTAAGAGCAGTTGTTGCTCTTGCTTTGGACCTAGGTTTGGTTCCTATCACACACAGGGTGGCTTACAACTGTCTATAACTCCACATGTACCATATGTGGTACATAAACTATACATGCAAGGAAAGCACTAATACATATAAAATAAAATAAATAAGACAAAAAGCTAATTACAAATGTTTTGCTATGTGAACTGTCCCACTGAAAGGATTTGTAAAAGACAGGTTGTGAGAAAATACCTAAAGGCATGTGTCTGTGTCTGACAAGAGATCCCCATTCAGAATACAGGAAGCACTCACTAAACTCTAAAGTAAGAAAACAACTCGATTACATAAGGGGCAAAAATATTTGCTCAGAAAAAATATACAGAGGGAAAATACCCAAGTGGTGTCACTGGCAAAATCAGTAGTCATCATGGCGAAGCATGCTAAGGTTTAGCTACCACTCCAGTCCACTAGAAAGGCTGAAACGGCAGTGTCAACACCAAGTACTAGCAGGAATGCAGAAAAGCTAAAGCTCTTCTACACCGTTAATGGGAACGGAAAACCATTCCACTTTGCACAAAGATTTGGTAGTTTCTTGTAAAACTAAGCACATGTGTTTCAGCCCACAATCCATCTAGAGCATTTGCCTTATAGAAAGAGTCACAAGATAACAGCAGCTGCGCTTGTAATTACCAAAAATCTGTAAGCGAGCCAAGTGTCCTTCAGCAGGGGAACGGGTAAGCAAGCTGGCACAAACACACGCAGGAATACTATTAAGCAATAAAAAGGAATGAACTACTGACATATTTATATGGGTCATAAGGGAATAATGCTGACTTGGGAAAAATATTATCTAAAAGGTCACATATTGCATGATTCCATTTATATAACACTTTCGAAAAAGCCAAAATTAGAAAGATTGAGAACAGCGCAGCGACTGCCAAGAGGAAAAGCCTGAACAAGTGTGGAATAAAAGGGCACGGATTCATATGGACAGGGATGATGAGAGGCATTTTTGGGTTTTTTTGTTTTGTTTTGTTTTGTTGAGTAACCACACTATGAGCTCTTGAGACTTGTACAACAAACTCTTAGAAGACACACTAACACGCGCCATGGCAAAAATACCAAGCTAAGTCATCGGGGAAGTATATTAAAACGAGAAAGAAAAGATCCCGGAAGGCAGTGGACACCCACTTTGATCCTTCCTTTCAATGCAGAGAGGAAGGGACGTACAGGAAAGGGGAAGGAGGAATAAGAAAGGGCAATGAGGGGAAGAGAGACAACACATAACACTTTTCTTTAATATGCAAAATGTATTTGTCTACATGTACATACAGGTCATGAAAGCAAAAGCGGACTATTTGGCGGGGAGGAAGGGAGTCAATTGGAGGGGAACTCCAAGGGAGTTCCAAGGGACTGACAATGGAGGAAAAGCACAGGGCAACAATATGTGTAAGAAAACTGCAGTGAGCCCAATTAATTTTCCTTTAACTAAAAATGAAGGCATATCTACAAGCAAGTTAGAATGCAGAGCAATACCAAAGGCAAATTCTAAATATTATTTTCCTAAAGCTTATAGAATCCACAAAGTTCACTTTCATTTGTTGGGATAGGCAAGATATGGCAGCATTTGGGCCACCTCGGGGGAGGGGGACTGTCATCTTGCTAACCATGGAGCTTGCGCTGAAAATGGTATTAGGTAGAAGTCAGGGATGGCGGGGGGGGGGGGAGAAAAGTAGATCCCCTCTCATTTCAGACCAAGTACAACACGCCTAGGTCTACTCAAAACACATTCTGGCACAATCAAAAAGAAATTCAACAGGCAGTGCTGGAAGAGAATCCTCTAAGGGAAACTCAACATGAAAAACAAGGGAAAATAACTGGAAAACAACAGGCTGTCCTAAAGAGGGCGAATCCCCGGGGAGCTCCGGAGAGCTCCAACTTGTTCTCTCAATGCTTTTTCTCATCGAGGAGAGCTCTAATCACATTTGCTGATCTCAGACAGAAGCCCCAAAGCCCAGAGTTCTGTTTACTCTTTCCCTCAGCCTTACTGGTGACTACGCTGAGCACTTGACCCCACTTTAAGCAAGGCCTATGTTCACAAAGCTTTCCCCACTGACAAATCTGCCAGGCACCACCCACTTCGACCAAAACTAACTAGCTGGGAAGTGAGGCTAAATTTCTATGTCACCTACAGCTATAGGGAACAGTGAAACTAGAAATGAAGCAAGCTGGTGGTTTACTTTACTCCTAGTGACAATTAGGGGGCAGTTGGAAAAGAAAAGAATGGGTTACAAGGATTTCATCGCATTTAAGCTTACTGTGACAGCCAGTGGTTCTCGAACTCCCCCCCCCCAATGCTGCAACCCTTAATGTAGCTCCTGTTATGGTGACCACGACCATAAAATTATTTTCATTGCTACTTTGTAGTGATAGTTCATTTGTATTTTAATAAATAAAGCTTGCCTGAAGTTGAGAGAGTAAAACAGACCCACTGGTCAGCCTTACAGACCAGGCAATGGTAACACACACCTTTAATCCCAGTAGCCATACTAATTTGCCATAAAAACTGGGCGGTAATGGTACACACCTTTAAAGCCAGCCCTAAAGAGGAATATAAAATGGGAGGAGACAGCTCTCACACACAGTCTCATGCCGAGATTCCTGGAGGCAGGATCGCCATAAAGATTAAGAACCAATGGCTGGCTGTTTTGTTTTTCTGACCTTTAGGTTGAACCCCAATATCTGTCTCTGGGTTTTTATTAATCGTGCTACACTACTTCATAACTGTAATTTTACTACTGTTAAGAATCACAACGTAGCCAGGTGGTGGTGGTGCATGCCTGTAATCCCAGCACTGGGGAAGCAGAGGCAGGTCTGTGTGAGTGTGAGGCCAGCCTGGTCTACTTAAGTTTCAGAACAGCCAGAGCTGTTACATAGAGAAACCCTGTCTCAAAAAAAAAAAAACAAAAATAGAAAAGAAAAAAGGAATCCTTCAACCCCCAAAGAGGCTGAGAGGTTGAGGACCACTGCTCTAGATCCTTAAGTCACTCTTGATTCTTTGGGAATTTCCCTTCACGCACCCCAATCACCTCTCAGTCCCTCTATATCCTCCCCTTACCCCTGCAGCATGCCCCCCAAATCCCCCCAAATCAATTAAAAAGAAAACAAATTCACCCCGATCCCCTGGCTTGCCACCACCTCTTCATCTATCCTAGTGGCGCTGGGTGATGCGATGTGTCATGCAGTACACCATTTTGTCCAAAGAGCCACACCCTCAAAATGTTCATTGCTATGAGTCTGGCTCAAGGCCTGTGGCACTCCATCACTTCATGTATTCTTTGAAAAATGAAGACCTCTATAGTACCAGTTACTCAGGGGGTAAGGCCAGAGGATCATTATAAGTTAAAAGACAGTATCATCTTCATAGTGAGTCGGCCTAATTTGAGACTTTGTTTGAAAAAGGATTTTTTTTAAAGTTTTAAAGCCTAATGAGAAGTACCATTTTCCCCAATACTGTCACACAGCATATGCAGTAAATTTCCTGAATTAATAAAATTAAGAGTATGTGATCCTTTACTTAAAGTCCATATTCTACCATTTGACCACATTTAGGACTAGCCAAGACCTTCCCCTTCACAAAGATCACAAAAATCTTGACTATGCCACTGGACTTCAGCCTTTCAATGGGCCCCTCAAAACACACTGCCAGAAAAGGCACTAAGGTTAAAGCCAAGAGAGTGCTCTTTCCAGCTGGGTAATCCTGGGTGGGCCCCTCTAAGTCCCCAGTTCCTATCTAGGAAATTTGAGAGGCTTAAACTAGCTCAGAAGTTCCCAAACTCAAAGCATTACTGCTCCTAGACAATGTGTAGACAACTACTGCTGTTGACTACAGCGCAGATAAAACATCTACGAACACCAGATAAATGGCAATGTCCAGAACAATCGAAAGGAGAACATAGCCTGTCCAATGCCAAGATCCTATTACTTTTGCTTCCCCAAGGGAAAAATGAATAAAATCTTAATTAGATTTCCTGGAGCCCTAAATGTTTTTGCCATAGGTCAATATAACAAAAACACTGCTATCCTTTGTCTTATCAAGTCTAAACAGTGAAGGCCAGAGATACGACTCTGTGGGAGATGATTACAAAGTCCTAGGTTGTGGGGGGGGGTCATAAAATCTAGACACAGTGGGACACACTCACAGTCCCAGCATTTAGGAAGTGGGGACAGAAAAAAAAATCAGTTCAAGAATAGCTCAGGCCAAAGGGAAAGAACTTGTGGGGAGTGAAATCAAGAGAGAGAATATTTTAATCATAAATGAGATGATAATAAAGAAAAAGAAAGGATTATGTACTGCATTCCCTAAAATGTCTGATTAAGAAATTTTCTTAGCCAAGTGTGGCGGTGCACGTCTTTAATTCCAGCACTCTCAGCACTTAGGAGGCAGAGGCAGATGGATCTCTGAGTTCGAGGCCAGCCTGGTCTACAGAGTGAGTTTTAGGACAGCCAGGGATACACACAGACACTCTGTCTCAGAAAAAGATGAAAGAAGAAAGGAAGGAAGGACAAGGAGAGAGAGGAGGAGGGGGTTAGAAAAGAGAAAAGCTCTGGTAGAATTCTGCACATTGAGACTAAGATGTGATCTGGCATGGAACCTTACTACTTAAGAAATCTGTGTTCTCTCTCTCTCTCTCACCCCTCCCTCCTCCTCCCTCTTAAGAGTGTGTGTGTGTGTGTGTGTGAGAGAGAGAGAGAGAGAGAGAGAGAGAGAGAGAGAGAGAGAGAGAGAGAGAGAGAGAGAGAGTTTTTACAAACAGATGTTCCTTAATAACTCTTCATTTAAAAATCCACAAACAGCAAATTCCACTTTGGTCTGTTACTCACATTTGAAATCCAAGTAAAACTGAGTTGAGAGCACATTAAGAACGTTAAGAAAATGTTGGGGAAGTCTAGAACTGTTTACCTCCAATAAACAAACATGTGTACTTGTTCATCAGCTTCATCCCAGGAGTCATGAGGGCGGGGTTGAGGAAGCTTCGCTTATTAATTTCATTTACTATTGTTAATGCCTGCTCTGAAATCCTCCCTACAAATCTCAGGACGAACTCTGGTTTCGAGATCAAAACCAATGAGGTCTCTATTTCTGCTGTCTGTCAACTTGAAGGCCAATCAGTTAGAGTAAAGCATCAACCTTCAGGGAGTTAGCTACAAAAGGCAGTGGCGCAGCAATGAACTTACTGATATGAGCACACAGACAGAATGGCAACATAGATGAGGATGGCCAGCATCTACCTAGAGTCTCTGAGAAGATGGCTTGAAGGAAAAACGGTTTTACTGATTTTTCTGGGCACAAATATTGATAACACTTTCCAAACCCACTGCTAACCAAAGCCACCATTAACCCCTTCCTGAAGCTGAAAGACTACAGTAAATAAAGCATTTCCTTTTAAGGATATATTTCAAAATCCAGTCATTTTATGGCAGAAAAGACAGGCCTCTGTGGCCAACCCCACCTTGGCAGCAGTCTCCCAGAATATAGCCTGAAGTTCCAGAAATTTAAAAATCCTGAATCTGCACTAGTAGTTGCTGCCAGTGGCCTCACTGGGCTGGTATCCAAACTCTAGGGTCTAATATTTCAAAAGAAGGCCAAACCCAATATTGCACAACCTTCCTTATTGTTTAGAAGTGTTTTATTTCAAATAATCTTTTGCTACCAGCAAATTCTCATATATACCAGGGGAACTAATAACCATATTTGGCTCTGACAAAGCCATTATTTTCTGTACCACCCACCAGCCTACTTCTTCCAGCCAAATTTTCTGCAACTGGTACTAATTTTCATGGATCTACATAAACCTTGTTAAAATCCTCTAGTAATGAGGTACAGGGTAAATAGAAGCAAGCACATGATATACCCCTAAGAAGATGTCAGCATGAAGCACATTGTTTTATGCAATTAATATATGCTAATAAATAAATAAAGACATTTCATAAATTCAGTAAGAAAGAAGAAAAAACTTGATTTCATCTAGCATTTCAAAGGGCATAAGATAAATTGACTATGTTGGAGTATGGTACAGAGAGCTTCTCAACGGAGAACAATTTTACTTAACATGGATCTAGCAAAATTTCCTGACTTAGGAAGGAGCTGGTATGTGGCAGAATGCTTTACTAACATGAACAATGGCCTAGGCTGGAACCTCAGCACCACGGAAACTAGACCAGGCCTACTGTCTCAGTACCCAGGATGTGAGAGCAGGAGAATCGAGAGGTCAAGTTTATCTAAAACTACAAAGCTAGTTTGAGATCAGCCAAGGCTGCACAGTAGGTACAACCCTGGCCAGGCCTACATAATAAGATACTGCCTCAAAACAGAAAACAAATACTTTGGAATTTGGGAATAGGGGTTTAGCTCATTGATACAGTACTTACCTAGCATGACCCTAGCACCACAAAAAATTAATAATGCTAAAATTTTTAAAGTTTAATATTTTTACAGACAATGGGAGTATGAAATGACTAACCTTTACTGTCAACATCACTAGATTTAGAATCACCTAGGAAACAAACACCTAAGTGTGTTTGTGAAGCTTTAAGAGAAAATGGCCCCCAAAGGGAGTGGCACTATTAGAAGGTGTGGCTTTGTTGGAGGAAGTGTGTCACTGTGGAGACTGGCTTTGAGTTCTCATATATGCTCAAGCCATGTCCAGTGTTTCAGATCACTTCCTGTTGCCTGCAGGATCAAGATGTAGCTCCTTCTCTAGCACCATGTCTGCCTGCATGTTGCCGTATCCACCAAGATGATAATGGACTGAATTTCTGAAACTGTAAGCCACCCAGTTACTGTTTTTCTTTGTAAGTGTTGTGGTCACGGTGCCTCTTCACAGCAATAGAAACCTCACTAAGACAAAGTGTTTCCAGAGATGTTTTTAACTGAAGTGTAATGCCCATCTTGAATGGAAATGATACAATTACTTGGGCTGGACTTTATAAAAAAGAAAAAGTGAGCTGAGACCTGCTGTGGAATATTAGTGGAAGATGTGTCACATTTGTTTATGCTGTGGGACATTTGTTTAATGATGTAAAGATGTGTTGCATTCTTTAATGTTGCATTTGTTTAATTCTGTGAAGCTGTGTTACTTTGACTGTCTAAAACACCTGATTGGTCTAATAATGAGCTGAATGGCCAATAGCTAGCCAGGAAAAGGATAGGTAGGGCTGCCACGCAAAGAGAAGAAGTAGAAGGAAAAAAAGAAGAGGAGGAGTGAGAAAAGGAAGAGAGAGGATGCCCAGCCACTGAGCCAGATATGGAATAAAAAGGAAAGAAAAGATATAACAGAAAAAGAGAGAGGTGAAAACCCAGAGGCAAAAGGCATATGGGATAATTTAAGAAAAGTCAACTAGAAAGAAATAAGCCAAGTTAAGGCCAGGCATTTATAAGAAAGAATATGTCTCCATGTGAAGCTGGCTGTCAGGGCCCCCAAAAAGTAAAGAATAGTAATAAAAAAAACTACAAGCAGCAGTATGCATCTTTGTTTCCTGACTGAATTCAAGGCGACCGACCAGCTTCCTGTTGCTCCTATAAACACAGCTGAGAATTACTCTTGCCGCTATGCCTTCTCCACCATGATGGATTTTACCCTCAAACTGCGAGCCAAAGTAAACTCGTCTTAGGTTGTTTTCTCAAGGATTTTGGGACAGCAACAAGAAAATGAACTAATGCGGAGGATCAGCTGCATTCTCAACAGGGAAGAGACTATCTGTCGGCATGCACTGGTTGTTTGATCAGATTTCTCATTAGGGAAATAAGCTAGGCAACAGAGGCGGCAGTGACAACAAGTAGGCACGCTGTCATACAATGTGTCATCTCAGCCCCTGGAAGACTGAGGTAGGCGGATTATAAGCCCCGTCCTCAAAACAAAGAAAGAAACAAACAAAAAGCAAAGCATGCAGTGGCGCACTGAAGAAACAAGAGAGGGCCTCAGGAATTAGAAAGGAGCTACAAATTCATTTAGAGGGATTTTTGTTTTACTGTTTTGTTTTTCTTTCGAGATAGGGCTTCTCTGTGCATCCCTGGCTAGACCAGGATGGCCTCGAACTTGCAGACATCTGTCCACCTCTACCTCCCGAGTCCTGGCATTGAAGGTGTGTACCACCACCGCTGGCCCCATTTGGGATTCTTTTAAACACCATAAATTCGTGGCTCCACCCTAGAACTACTGAACCTAAATGTCTCTCAGGATGGAAGGCATGAATTCATGGTTTAAGGTGATTTACTCTAAAAGCAACCCAAGTTCACAGGAACAATTTGAAGGATGTGTTTAAGATAATGATCTCTTCCCACATGCCTGCATCAACCATCACAATCCATACCACCCTGCCTCCAATCTCACTGTCCCAAAGAGGACAAGGGATGAATATTCACAACATTTCCAAATTTCACAGGTAATGAGAATCGTCTGGGAACGAAAGGGAGGGAGAGAAGTGGCAAGGCGAAAGGAGGAGAGGTGACTCAGTGGGTAAAAACACTGGCTCCTGCAGAGCCCTGTGTTAGATTCCGAGCACCCACAGGGTGGCTCGCCACCATCTGGGACTTCAGCTTCAGAAGATCCGGTGCCCTTTTCTAACTTCGGAGGGCACAAGGCATGTGCCTGGCGCTCATACATACATGTAGGCAAAACACTCATTTACATAAGATAAAATAAATCATTTAAAAGAAAAACCCATGGTGACATAATTCTCAATAGTGAACATTTGAAAGCTTAGGTCCTTAAGATTGGGAACAAGACCAGGAAGCTCACCTTTGCACCTCCTGTTCCACACATACAGAGTTCTAGCCAGACCAATTCAGGAATAAAAAGAAACTTGAAAAGCATCTCTGTACACCTTGTATCTAAACAAACAAAAAAAAAACTCTAAAGATTCTGTATTAGAAAATGCCACATCTAATAAATTCAGCAAAAGTGCAAGTCAAAAATCTACATGTAAAAATCAGTCAGAATTAGTGATAAACAATCCAAAAAGGTAAATATTAGCCAGGGCCACACCACTTTGAAAAGATCTTCTATTGTGGCTGAACCATGATAATTCCCAAACTACAGGAATTTGATTTCCAGAACTAAACTAACTTATTTTTCAGAGCTGAAGAAACTGCTGAGCGGTTAAGAGCGCTTGCTGCTTCTGGTGGGGACCCTGTTAGGGTGCCGTCACCCACATGGCAGCTGACAATCACTTGCAACTCCATTTCCAGAGGATCTCAAGCCCTCTTTGGGCTTGTCAAGCACACATGCATGCGGACAAACATTCATGTACACAAAAGGGATGTAAAGCAATAACGAACTAACTCATTTTTCTAGATTCTTGCCTCTCCTACACAGCGGGTTAATTCAAAGCCAGCCTGACTGCAAACACACACTATGAGCTACTCATCCATCCCACGGCACAGAACCAGCCTGCTTCCTCTGAAACCTACTAGGGCCTCGCACTCTTCCACACAGGCCCCCATCATGCTGCCGTCTGTCTGTGGCATCAAAAACTCTTCTAATAAATCTCTTATCCAAAAGAACAACCAGCCTCAGTGTCCACATCGAATAACCAACCTGAAATAATGGAGGAAGGTCATTGGTTAAATAAAGAAACTGCCTTGGCCCTGATAGGACAGAAAATTAGGTAGGTGGAGTAGACAGAACAGAATGCTGGGAGGAAGAGGAAGTGAGACAGACGCCATGCCGGTCCTCTCCAGGGCAGATGCGATGAAGCAAGCCGCCAGGTCAGACATGTTGAATCTTTCCCGGTAAGACTGGTGCTACACAGATTACTAAATATGGGTTAGGCAAGATGTGAGAATTAGCCATTAAGAGGCTAGAACTAATGGGCCAAGCAGTGTTTAAAAGAATACAGTTTCCGTGTAATTATTTCGGGGGCTAAGCTAGCCATGAGGGAGCTGGGCGGGACTAAAAGCAGGCCCGCCGCTCCTTCTACACTGAAACCTTTCAGTAATGAAGACAATCATTTCACTTAGTCCAGCATTAAACAAAAACAAGTAAATGTAAAGGAGGATGTAAAAACATACTTAAGGAAAAGCACAAAATATGGCTTTAAGAAATTAAAGACATGGCATGGAGTGAAAATAACGCTGTAGGAAGACAACACCCAATACAATGTAGACTCCATGCAGGCCCTAAGTGCTTTTCTCAGAAATAGAAAAAAAATCTAAACTTCACAGGCCATCTCAAGAGACCCTAAACAAACCAAATGACCTTGAAGGAGAATAACAAAACTGGAGAAATCACACTTGTGATTTCAAAACTTACTAAAAGTCTATGCTAATCAGAACAATGTGGTACTGGCATTACGACAGACACACAAACAAAGGGAACAAACCACAGAGTATGGTTAATTAATTTTCAACAAATATCCCAAGATCATTCAATGGGAAAAGGGCAACCTTCCCGACAAAGTGGCACTGGAGAAGCTGCCCATCTACATCCCAGAGAATGAAGTTGGAGCCTTACCATATGCAAAAATAATAACAACAATTGAAATGGTTCAAAGGAGCTGGCGTACAGTTCACTGGCAGAGCATTTGCCTAACATGTGTGAGGCTCTGCATTTGATCTCCAGTGCTGCTGAAAGACAAATGATGAAAGACATCGAGCTAAAAACTGTAACAGTTATGGAGGGGGGATGGCAGAGGTGTCACACATGCCCCGCAGATTGTTGTAGTGGAGCTATTTCCTTCTTGTGTGACATGACCATCAGCCAGCATGAAGCCGAGTTACTGTGGTGACCTACAAAATACACTGGCCCGCAAACATGACAATGAAATAAGCAGAAGAACACACTGAAGCTAGGTCCCTGGTAATGGGAATTAATATTCCCTCCTCGGAGGGCACGGTGAGGCACCAGACACTCACCTGAGCATCTAGTCACCACGCCCTCTTGGCCCCAGCTGCAGTGGTCTTGGAGCGAATCTAAAAGGTGAGTATAAATACCTTTGAGTCACTCGGGTCCTTGTAAACAACCCTTACACATGCTCCTAGAAGTAACCCGAGCAAACTCATTGGTTCACCAAGCTGGACTTGGAAAGAATCTTTCTTGGCTTTGTTGATGCCCTCTTGACCTGGAACGAACAAATATTTCTTGACAACACCTCACGAAAATTATCGACCGGCACAGGAATGAGTGAGCAAGGTAAAAACACAGCAAAGCTTTGGGGCACCTGGAATGGGAAAGTAGCCACTCGGTTCCGAGCCTCGTTGAAGCCCAGCCTCAGCTGAGAAGCAAGAACTCCAACACAGAGACCAGGGACCTTGGTTCAGTTAGCAGAACAAGTCAGAAGCCTTGGATTTGATCACTGACACTGCATAATCTGGGTATGGTGAAGTTAAGAGTCCAGATTTGCCAGAGTGGAGGCCCCTAAAGCATAGAGGAAGTCCTCCTGCCGGTGGCGACAGTGGCGACAGAGCTGGGCTGGGTCTTCCACTGCACCGTCGACACAACATTCTACCACCGACTTACACTCTTACCAACATTTATTATCCCAGTTGATGATAGATGCCCAATTATGTTTTTCCCAGTCCAAGTGAGGTCATCAGCTCTGCTTATTTTCAAAATTGTCTCCCAATGTTCATTCCCACAGTGGCCTGAATTAGTCACTATGAGACCATTGCTACAAGTGAATAGTAGAAAATGGGGTTTCAGAGTTGCAAGTAGAGCTCAGTGAGTTCTTGCCTACCACGCACAAGGCCTTGGGTTTTGTACCCAGAAGCACACCCATACATGACCGAGTACATTTGATGAAAAGTACTTAGAAACTAAGTGACATTATATCTGAGAGCTGCTTCAAATTAATCCAAACCCAAGGGGAAGGTAATAGGCAATGGACATCAATAAAATAAATTAGTTCATAAATTAGTTCATTGTTGACACTGGATATGGGTGAACATGGGTTAATTTTAGTATTCTCTATGACTTCTAGCGTATTCAAAACTTTCAAATCTAACTGCGAAGGCAGCTGGACTCATAATGGAAAAGCATGACGACGGGGCAACAGTGTGAGAAGCCATGGAGTATTGCTGGGAGCTGCACGCTGATGCTTTGCTCGGGAGCACTTCATCTGCAGGCAGTATCGAATAACTAAAAAGGGAAAAGAGTGGGGAATGACTATATTCTCAGATAAAAGTGACCAGGCTTGGAAAAGCAGCAGGACGCATGTGGACAAGAGAAAAAAATGAAGATCACTGCAAAAATCCTGCTGAAGGGAACACTACCAGATGTGGTGGTCTACTGCATGCGAGGTGTCAGGGAGGAAGTAGGGAGGGACAGGAAGGAAGTAGAGAGGGAAAGAAGAAGGGAGGACAAATGGACAGGCTGTCTTTGAAGTTTCACGGCTGGCTAGCAATACCAGAAACCAAAACAAGGAAGTCAGTGGGACGTGGGGAAAATGCTTAGCTGGGTTTTTACTCAAAGCAAAGCAAAGGAAATGACTAAATGCCAGAATGAATGTAATCATTAAACCCCAAGTGTAAATAAATCCTGCCACATATCTTATGTGGAAAGGCTTTGTGATCTGGTCTTGTCCAACAGCCCAGTAAGACTCACAAGCGGTACTACGTATCACACACAATACATGCTAAGCAAAAGAACTACATATCACAGAGCACATGCTAATCGAAAATGAACTAGAAACAAGCCTGGCAAGATATTCAGAGGCATGTTGACAAAGTCAGGTTTCAAATGACTCCACTCATTTTCATCATAAAAAAGAGAGTCCAGATAGATTCCACACAGGAACATGAGTTCTGAAACTGATCAGCTGGATCGTGCATATCCTTTTCCTCTGAGAGATAAAGAAACAGAACCAGAAAATCAGAAATTACAGCATGCCTAATGAAAAATTGTAATTGGACAGGAGCATCAGAAGCAGCCTGCCTAGAAAGGACAACAGTATCCCACAAGATAGGAATTTTCAGAAGCCAACACTAAATACTAGTCAGGGGAGAAGATTTAAAAAGAAAAAAAAGCTCAGGAGGAAAGGAACCCAGCTCTGAAAGGTTTCCAGCCGCAACTGCAGCAGACCACTCTTTAGTCGGGAATCTAAGCTCTACAGAGTTTGTTTTGGAAGTCTTCAGCCCACAAGCCTCAGAATCCAGATACAGAACCCGTGCAGGGCACAGAATCAAGTGGTGAGACAATCCTTAATGAAAGAAGAGAGGCACATTGAAAACTCAAATTCAAAATCCTCATGGGGCTCGGGATATACCACAGTGGTATGGTGCTCATCCAGCATTCGGGAGGCCCCTGAATTCTATCCCCGGTATTGAGAACAACAACAACAAAAAAAATTGCCCTGCCGTGCACAGTGGCAACACAGTAGTTATAACGCATGCCTATAACTGTAATCCTAGCAGTCAGGAGCCAGAGGCAGGAGGATTTCTGTGAAACTGAGGCTAGCTTGGGCTATGTGGTAAAACACTATCTTAAAAAAAATCAAATCAGGAAGACACAACTCCTGGGAAGAAACCTTCTTAGAACGGTGGTACTTACTACAGCTGAATGTGAGAGCCAGAAGCCCTTTTTAAATTGCTACTCTTCACTGTAGATCAGCAACATTTGACACATGTCTGAGCATGTTTTCTTTCCAAAGGTGTTGATGTTGAAATGATAACCCATTTCCAAATGGGAGAAATCTAGGCAAGGTCCAGGGAGCACCTAACTCAGTAACTGAACCAAGAGGAACCATGCCTTTCAACTTAAAGTAAATAAATAAACAAAGCCGGGCGAGGCTGCAGCGTGCCTGTCATCCCAGTACCCAGAACGTGGGCAGGAGCCTCATTAGTTTATGACCAGCTCAGGCTTCCGCTAATGAGACCTTATCACAAATACAAATAAAAAAATATTTTTTTAAAGATTTCCCTATCCCAGTTGTGCTGCTGTGGCAACTTGGGCAGTAGCACCAACGGGCTCTTTCTTCTGTGCCTTGTGTGTGACCCTGGGCTCAACAGCACGTGTCAAAGGAGCAATGATTAATCCCAACAGAGGCAGCATTCTGAATTCTAAGGCTCTGGGTACTGCATGTCACGCACTGCTTGACAGGCCAGGCACTTCCTGAGCCAGTGGAACAGCTGCAGCAGCGAAGTTCAAGGAAAATGCTTATGCACCCCAGAACTTCACTTTTCAGCAGTTTCCTGGCACACAAGGCACACATGGCAAAGCACCCAGTTGGCACCACTCTGGGAGCGTCTCTAGTCCTCTGTCGTGACTAGGAAGACTGCTATCATTAAGGTGGTTGTACAGGCCAGGCGGTGGTGGCGCACGCCTTTAATCCCAGCACTCGGGAGGCAGAGGCATGCGGAGCTCTGTGAGTTCAAGGCCAGCCTGGTCTACAAGAGCTAGTTCCAGGACAGGCTCCAAAGCTACGGAGAAACCCTGTCTCGAAAAATCAAAAAAAAAAAGGTGGTTGTACAGATAAAGAAGCCAAATTAATTTCTTTATACAAGTAACAAATCTATCGATCTCAAAGAACTGCAGTGAGATGTCAAAATGGTACAGCCATTATGGAAAATAGTATCATGCTTACTTAAATGTTTCAACAGAACTACGAGACAATCCACTTCAGGTAATATAGGCAATGGAATTTAGATGCAAACCTCAGATGGGTATTTGCATAGCACTAATACATTCCCAATAGCTAAGAGGTAGAAACAACCCAAAGGTCCACTGAGGAACAAGCCAATAAACAAACCGTGGCATATACATGAAAGGGTAGATGTAGTCTTTAAACTGAGTACATTCTTACATACACTACACCATGAATGAACTTTGAAGACATTATGCTAAGCAGAATAAGTCAGTCACCAAACGGTAAACAATGTATAATTCTACCCACATAAAGGAAATAAAATAACAAAAACAATATGAACGGAAAATAAAAACCTGCAAAGGCCTGGGGAAAGAAGCGAGAATTGGTGTTCGGAGGGACAGCATTTCAGCATTGCTCAGCATTGCAAGATGAAAATGCTGTGGTCAAGGAAGGAAATGCAGTGTTTTTACCATCACTAAAAAGGAACTGGTGGGGCTAGACAGGAAGAGCTCAGTAGTGATGTCTGTTTGCTGCTCTTAGAGAGGACCTGAGTTACATCCACAGCGCCCACCATGAGAGACTCGCAGCCACCTGTAACTCCAGGCTATCAGATACGTGTGGAATGTTCAGGTAGGTGCATAGTACCACCGACCCCTACATAAGATGCCTCTAAAGTTCCATGCCTTGCAGATCTTAAATCAGCTTTTATCCCCAGACATTTGCAGGTTCCCTTCCTGTTTCAATTTATCTCAATTGTCACTTCCTTTTCTTATCAAAGTTTTGTCTCTAGCTTTCTTCCTCATATCTGGTTTCTACTTCTAAGGGTTTGTTTGCACATTGTTTTCTCGAGACAGGGTCCCACTATGTAGCCCATACTAGTCTCAAACTCATGATCCTTTCCCCTAGTAATCCCAGTGGGATTACTGGCAGGCATGCTGGCTGCTTCTACATCTCTAAGGCGTGCAAATCACATACATCTGTTATTTATTAAGAGCCATTAAACTTAGGACAGCATCCTTTCCCTGGGACAATGCCTAGCACCACCTTAACTATTTAAAAATGTTTTTGAGGAGCCAACCTCAAGATTCCCAGTTATTATTCTACATGGTGAGATTTATAAGTTTGACTTTCCTTCTTTATTTTTTGAACTGGAAATAAAATCCAGGGCCTTGTCCACGTTTGACACTGTTATTCTTTGGTGGCTTGTGCCTTTAAGGGACAAGCCACACCCACTCCTGGCAACCTCTGACCTTCTGTCACCATCTTGGCTTCCTTCTTACTGTCCCCTCTGGCATGTGCACACGTGTCTCTGTCTATCTCTGTCTCTGTCTCTCTCTGTCTGTCTCTCTCTCTCTCTGTCTGTCTCTCTCTCTTTCTCTCTCTCTCTCTCTCCCTCTCTCCTTTAATAAATGTTTAGCTCTATGCCTATTTTTTGTGTCTATGTGTCTTTTACCCGCCACCCATCTACACCCACCCTCTTGGCTCTCCCGGACTGGCCGCATGGCAGAACCACCCAACTGCCTGGGATGGGCACCCGCTGGGAATCTGCCAGGGCTCACCGCTGGTCTGTGAGCCCCCCCCCACACACACACACACACACTCGCCACCACTCTGGGGAATAAAAACACGGGGATTTTAGAACAACAGACACTCTACCACTAAACTATATTACCAGCCCAAACTGACCTTCAGTGTATAATAGCCTTACCATAATGCAGCAAGTATATGAGGAAAAAATTACATTTCTTGGGTAGATTAAATTAGCTATTCTAAACCCGGCGGTGGTGGCACATGCCTTTAATCCCAGCACTCGGGAGGCAGAGGCAGGCGGATCTCTGTGAGTTTAAGGCCAACCTGGTCTACCTGAGCTAGGCTCCAAAGCTACAGAGAATCTGTCTCAAAAAAAAAAAAACAAAAAAAAAGCCATTCTAAACGGCAATTGAATCCCAGCTTACAAACAAGAAGAAATTAAGCCACAGAAAAACATTACTTGATTCCTTCTACAGTTTTAAAATCTCAATTGACTAACATTTTCTATAGGCATATAACAATTAAAAATAGATTTTTCTGTTTCCAGGCGTGTACCATCAGCCCTAGTACAAGGCAAGGGTTCTTGATCAAGTGTCAGGTACAGGAAACAAGAGCTCTCAAAGGCGAGCTGTACTTAAGATCACATGATTAGCAAAGATCTGGGTGTTCTCTCTGCTGAGCCACAGGCTCACCCTAGATGATCTCCATGAGTGCAATCCGGTATTCCCTGAGAACATCCGATTGCAATCCTGGAAAGGAAATATGGCCTGATTCCAAAAACTACAGGTGCAACCAAATACAGCCATCACTAGGGCAAGTATTCGAAACGTTACAGATACAATGGCAATGCTCTGGAATGTTCGGAACAACATTCAGAATATCCCAAGACAACTGGAGCTATTTCAAGAGGACACTAAAGGGGCTCTAGCAGGCCCAAATATGGCAAACATGTCGCCAACAGGTTTTTCACTTTTACCCTTCTCCCCCATTCCCTCTTCCTTGCTAGACACCAAAGTCTATTTCCTTAGTTCACCACTTCCTCCTTCTGACGTGGACTACCAAGGTCCAGAGAGCAAAGTAATCAAAAGCCCCTTTTTAACTACCCTAATTAATAGGCCAAACCAAAATGAACCAAATCATCCTAACTCAGGGGTGTCCCCCCTTTCCCATGACAAACTGTCATTTGCCTATGGGCCACATCTGTCCCCTCCCTATCCAAAGGCATCCTCTGTCTCCCTGGGGCAAATATCCCTCCTGACTTCCCCCAACCCCACACCCACCCATCTCCCTTGGTCCTTTCCCCTTCTCCCTTGACCTCTGTCTGTCTTTGTCTCTTCCACCCCTGCAACTCTGTGCCTCTGGGGCAAACATCCCTTCCCCATTTCCCTTGGTTCTTTCCTCCTCTCCCTCATCTTCTATCTGTTTTTGTCTCTTATGCCTTGCCCTTTGTCCCTCTGGGGCAAATAAATCTCCTTTGTGCTGAGAACATGGTCTTGGGGTGTCTTGTGCTGACTTTCAGGTCCTTTCAGACAGAAAACAGATCCAGCAGAGGGAGGGTGTTAAAATAAATGTTAATTTAAAAAATGATTCTTTCACATAAAAACACAATAACTAAAGGCTGAGAAACCCTCAAGATCATACAAGGTGGGGGAAATAAACTCACTTCTTTTAATGAGCATAAACCAACAGAACTTGAAGAAATATCTTCTTGACGTTTCAAAGAATTGTTTTCAAAGCTAAATTTAGGAATGTTGGGAGCTGGGGGAACAGCTCAGTAAAGTGCTTACTATACAAGAGGACCCGAGTGTGGATCTCCAGCAGTCAGGAGCAAAGCCCGGCACGGCTGGGAATGGGGTAGCTTACTTTTATGATGTACAAGGACCTGGGAATGGTGTAGCTTACTTTTATGATGTACAAGGACCTAGGGTCAACACTTGTACCTAAAAGCGGGTGGAGAGGCATGGCGACCCGTGTCTGTAATCTCAGTATTGGGGAAACAGAGATAAAAGGATCCCTGGGACTTGCTGGCCAATGGTCTAGCTGAATCAGTCAATTCCAAGTTTCTTGTCCCAAAATATAAGGTGGAGAGACACTGAGGATGGCCTCTGACAGGCAGGACAGATACCCACACCAACACATGAATGTGTATATATGCATGCACACTATACATATGAAATTTAAAAAGTCAAAACTACAATGAAAAATTAAGCAATGTTATAATTTCATGAGGAAACTCTCTACCCCACGTTATTTCAATTAGATTATAAGCCTGTTTAAGATGGGATTAGAAGAATTAATATGAGATCAAGACACAGAGAAATGAGGACTTCTTAGTATTTTACCACTCTGGAAATTAATATAACTCTTCCCATAAAGTAATGTTTAATATCATCATCCAATACAAGATATCCAGCTGTATAGATCCTTAGATCCTTAGGCTGAATCAGTCACTTGCCTAGTGCATTTATGAGTTAACTTGCAAACATTTTATGAATTTGGAAGAAAATGTTAAAACTATGTATTATGTTCTTCAAAAAAAATAGAATGGAATTACTGTGTGATACCACAATTGTGCTTTAGGAATATGCCATAGTACATTTGTGCTACTAAACCAAAAACAACAGACAGAATAATTTATTTTAAAAATTTTGGTGCCTGCAATCTAATCATTCAGAAGGTAGAAGCAAGAGAAAAGAGAGTTCAAGGCCAGCCTTGACTACATAGCAAGACCCTACTCTCAAAAAAAGGTATATTTTCTAAGAAATCTATTTCTCACAAGTAGACACTGGATGGTATAGTGGTTTACACTTAGAGTCCTAACACTTGGAAGTCTAAGACAAGAGGTTTGCCATGAGTTCATGGACAGCCTTGGCTACATTGTGAATTCTAAACAAGCCTGGACTAAAAGTAAGACCTTGCCTCGAAAAAAACCCAAATGAAAAATTTGAGACTCTGCAAAGTCAAAATTAAAGATACCAAGACTTACTGGAGGTCTGCTGGGTGGTCTGGCCACTTTCAAGATGGCATCTTTAAGCCTGCATCCTGTAGAGGAGCAGAATGCCACGGAAAACACAAGGTCAAGGGGGAGACTTAGGCCATCAAACTCTTTAAACAGTGTTAATGCTGGCCTGGGGACTGAACCCGGAGACCTGAATGCCTCCCCAGAGGCCATACCTCTCAGTCCCATTGCTTTGGAAATTAAGTGCCACCATATGAATTTTAAAGGACACATTCAGATCATAGCAGGGAAAACTCCCAAAATAAATGACAAATATTTGCACACCATACTTTTATAGCAGCATTTTTCCCAACAGCAAAAAGGTGGAATATATGAATAAAGAAATACAATTTGGTCTATGCACACAATTCAGCCTTTAAAAGCAATAAAAGTCTAACACGGGTTACAACATCATTGTATGCTAAATGAATCCAGCAGGGAAAATGCTGTACAGCTCCACCTATATGAGATACTTAATTTAGTCAAATTTTTAGTGACAGAAAACAGAATAGCAGCTGTCAGAGGCCGAGGCAGGGAGCAACTGGAAGCAATCGTTTACTAAGGGTAGGTTTAACTTTACACATTGTAGAGAGTTCTGGAAATTCATCATGTTGATAACTGCACAGCAATGTCAATGTATTTAGTAGAAATGAACCATACACTTGAAAACAGTTCTGACAGAGTCGGGGTCTAGGTCAGTAGCATGCACTAGGTGAGTTCCATCCCTATTACTGGGTTGGGGGGGGACTTAAATGGCTATGATGGTACCTTTTATATTGTATCCATTTTACCACACTTTAAAACTATTTATCAGCGTGGCATAGTGGAACATGCCTATAAGCCCAGCACTTCAAAGGCAAGAAGATCAACTAACCAATGGCAGCCTGAGATATACAGTAAACCCTATCTCAAGACAAACAGAGTGGGGCTTGGTGACACACACCTGTGACGCAAAGCATGGGAGGTGGAGCCAGGAGGATCAAGATTTCAAGGCAACCATCGTTACAAATTCATGAAATCCAGACTAGCCTGGGCTACCATGAGACCCTAACTCAATATACAGAACAACTATTTATCAGACACTATTTAACACAGCCACTTTCCTATCCACATAGGGACCGAGAGTGAAAGACTGTTCCATAACTAAGAAGAATTTGCAAATGGGGGTCCTATCTGAGCTATGTACTTGAGAAAGGGGGAAGTGGAAATTTAGTATGGACTTTCATTTGGAAATGTCTCTTTTCCTGTCCAGTATGAATCTTTTCGATCACTTCTGATAGTAGACTAGGAATGAGTAGCCCTGGTTCAGTAATGCCTTGGCCACTGTGCCCCACCACCAGGAAGAGCTGCTGCCAATGACTGTAAGGCAAGCAAGAAGCAAAGGGAAAGACAAACAACCGTCCATCACGGCAAAGTTCCTCCTCTCCGGCTTGTTTAGGTCTAGTGCATGATAGCTCCTGTTTGTGAATCTCTTGTGGGGTTTTTAATGACTTCTATAACAACTAGGGCATCGTAAAACATTCAAAAAGAGGCCAGCTTGTGGCTGAAGACATGGCTCAAAGGTTAAGAGCACAGAAGGCTCTTCCAGAGGTCCTGAGTTCAATTCCCAGCAACCACATGACAGCTCACAACCATCTGTAATGAGATCTGGTGTTCTCTTCTGACCTGCAGATGTACATGCAGGCAGAACACTGAATACATAAGAAATAAATAAACCTTTAAAAAAAAACAGCAGGCCAGCATCTGTCTTTCCTTTGAAAGGAGTTCTCTGAATATTCAGTGTCTGTTAGCCCAGCCTTGTGGCTTTATCAGGAAAAACAACTGCAAGCTAATCAATATCACAGAGTGTACAGGTAGATTCAAGGACTCCATGCTGGGGAAAGTCTCATCCCCCTCTACAACTATAGCACACACTAACGCTAATATGCTCTTCCTTCAAGCCAACCCCACCTGCCTGGAAAATCCACACCAGGACTGTCTATCCTTCCCTGCATGAACCCAGGGACTTTGGTTCAACTTCAGCTCTGATGCAATAGGTAAAATTTCGATGTGATGTCTTTCCTTTCTTTTCTTCTTGTTCATCTATTCCTGGGTTTATTAGATTATTTTTCTTTAAAGAAAATGCCATGACCAGATTGTAATGTCTTCTTTCGTTAACTAAGCAATGTCAAATAAAACAATGCACTTTGAATTGCTCCATGGCACTCCCACTGCACTTCTTACCCCACTCTCCTGGTTTAAGGAGAAGCAAGGCATCAGCTGGTAAAGGGGAAGGAAGTCCCTCTACTGCATAATGCCCATGAAGTGACTGGAACGGAACGGAAAGCCTAGAAAGGGAAGAACGGTGGGCAAGAAGCAAAGCAGACAACCCATTATCAATAAGGCTATGCTGTCTCTGTAAACCCTCCAACGGGCCACTTCACTGTTTGGGGGGTCTCAATTTGTATGCTAGAAAAAGAAGGTGCTCTAGTGCATCCAAATAAAATAAAGAATGCTGACAACCAGGCACTGTGTTAGGAACTTCAACACCCTGAGATTGTCCCCTTTCTCAGCACCATCACAAGTACCAGAGATGAAGTAGTATACTCACGATGGGGCGGGGGTGGGGCGGTGTTAAAGGAAGGAGACACACCAATACCTTATCTGAGAATGAAGCTGGCCTGACGTGGTGCCCTAGGAGGGCTCTCTCATCAGTTCCTACTTTACTGTCATTCAAGTACATACAGGGCCCTGTGGCAGGATGATACTTACACGCATGTGCCTTTGCTTGTCACTTCCCAAAATGCACTCTGGAATTTTCAAAGAATGATGTACATATAACGCCAGCTAAGTTACCAATACAGCCCACTTCAGTTTATGGTATAAATTCTACCATACGTGGAAGCACTTAAATTGCTTAGTAAGAATTTTTAACTATGAAGACAATTCAACACTGGCAAGGTCCTGGATTCAGTCCGCAGCACTGCAGAGATGTGGGCAGGAGGGTATTATTCTCAACGACATTATCTGATGCATATATTCAATGACCAAATTTGGCACTACTGTCTTCAGTTATAACTGAGAAAGCGGAGACCTTGGGAAACTTACAGAAGCGAGGGAGATGTTCCAGTGGGTGACGTGCTTGCCATGCAGGCATGAGGACCTGAGTTTGATCCCTACTACCCATGGAAAGCCCAGCCACACTGGCACACATCTGTACCCACAGTGCTGGGGGAGAGGGGGGTCAGAGACACAAGGATCCCAGGAGCTCACTGGCCAGCCAGCATAGCCCAACATATGAGGCTGCATCCTCCTCCTCACCAAGCCCAGGTCTACCTGGGCTATATCAGACTCTGTCTAGAAACAGCAAAGGAGTTAGATCCAAAAAAAATGAGCTCCAGGTTCAAGGAAAGACACTGTGTCAAAACAAAAACAAAAAAAAGGTGGGGATCAAGTGAAGGAGAACAACTGGGGGAGACCCCTAACATACACACACACAGAAGCATACATGCACGTATGTGAACACATATTAACACACACGGGGGAAGGGGGTACAGAGCTGGCCACAGGTCACCAGGCAAGTTCACAGGTCTGCAGGCCTTCAAAGGAAATCGTAATGTATGCAAGTCCGTAATGCTAAACCGTGCCATTCTTTCCTGAAAAGCTTAATTTCCCAGACATCAAATATGAAGATTAGAAACTCAACTTCCGCCAAAACCACATCTTCATCTATTTAAATCCCAAATGTCCTATAAGTACATAAAATGACAAAAGTAGAAAACTTAATTAAAACCTTGAAGTTTAAAAGTTAAAAATTTCCAAAGCAAAACAGTTTCTAGTGTTCTCCACATACAGAAATTACTGAAGGAAAAAAAAACTCTGTCTTCTCCAGCCCTCAGGCTGTGGAGAAGGCTTGACTCCATGACCTATCCAAACCTCTTCTAAAATCGGTTCATTTCCTATTCTCTCTTCCATGCTCACCAAGGCGAACCTATGAGAATTCTCTCTGCCATGCTAACCTTTCGAGTCCAGTTCACTCTAGTTTGGTAAAGTTGCCAGAAATAACGTAAGCTGCCATACTTCAAGAAAACGTCCTTACCAAACCATACCAAAATAACTCCACCAAAAGAAAAATCATACAAACAAACACAAGGAAGAAATAGGAACTTAAGGAAACAGAAAAGTTATCCTCAGCATTCCTTTTCTTTAGGCCTGACCAGTTGCAAACAGCCTGTCTGGGCAGTCTACCCTGTGGTGACTTCTGTGCTTCCTGTCTCTTCGCTTTCACTTCTTGGTATATTACATCATGGCTAACTAGAAAGGGAGCTGCTGTCAGCCCCCATTAATGAACCAAAAATTCCCAACCTTATCAAAGAGAGAAAAGAACCCCTGCAGCTTATGACAAAAGAGAGAGTGTAATACTGAAATCTTGCCTTTTCTGAGCACAGAGATGCAGGTTGCTTCTTCTGTATCACCTTAGCTGAACAGTTCGTCTCAAAGCTTAAAGTTCCACACAAATAGACATACACAAAAAGACCTTCATAAATGATCCCAAATATCCGAAGACAGCTCCTAAGAGGCAAGAGGACTGCAAATTCGAAACAAGCCTGGACTACATAATGCAACTATGTCCAAACAAAAAGAAGAAAAAGAAAACAGTTTTACACTAGAGAACCACTGCAATTTTGAGTGGGCACTAGGGAAAGCAAAACTCCTAGATCAGAACTGACATGGTGGTATGCCTCAGGGTAGGAACTAGGAAAACAGGGCTTGGGGCAACACTTTGCTCACTCAAATGGTAAAACAGCTCGGAGTGCCTGCTAAACACCAAGCATTCATACTGTGTGAGGAAGTAGGCTATTTCCAGAACCACTTCCTTGCACACCTCACTACACAACCCAGCTAGCGCCAGACACATTCAAGGAAGGAGGTGCCTTGCCAGACCCAAGGAAGGATAGCCAACTGACTTTGTTCCACTTAGTTCAGTCTTGGGAGGGCTACTGTTAACTCAATGAACTAATTCTGCCATCTGCCATATCAACCACTGATGATATAAAATCAAAGGGGTGACCTTATGCGTTAAAATCGTGGTTTTTTTTACAAAAGCACATATTACTTATTATGGGTGGCACATAAGATTTGGCCACACGCTGACTCCTGCTTTAGCACAAAGTGAGAAAAAGGACCTCCAGATAAGAAAATGACAACTCTTTATCTCCTCTCCTTTATTCTTAGGACTTTCAACGAAGAGCAAAAGAGAAGTGATGCAAAGCCAGGAAGTTTCCTTCGGCCACTCTCCTCAAAGATAAAAGCTACAGAACATCTCAAAGCTAATGACACAGATGCATTCAACTTCTCGTCGCCATCAGAAAACAAGAATCTTCACAGGTTCAATGGGCAGAGCAGGGCTACATTTATCTTGTTTGTTTGGGTGCTTTTCAAGACAGGGTTTCTCTTTATAACCCTGGCTGTCCATAAACTAAATTTGTAGATCAGACTGGCCTCAAACTCATGGAGATCCTCTGCCTCCCGAGTGCTGGGATTGAAGGTATGCACCACCACCGCCCGGCTACATTTATCTTTTCTGCCAAGAAGGTGACACTTTTTTATTAAACAATTTTTTCTTGATTTTTGAATGTTTGGGGACAGAGTCTCTCCATAGCACTGGTTGGCCTGGAACTCCCTATGTAGCCCAGACTGCCTCCAATTCACAGCAACCTTCTTGTCTCTGCCTCTCTAGTGCTGAAACTCCAGGCATGCACTGCCACACGAAGCTCCTGAGCATCAGGAGTTTTTTAGAAAATTATATGCAATGGACTATTATTCATCCATAAAGGACAAAGTGCTACTGTTTGTGACAAAATTAATGGAACTGGAGAGCCGTAGACTGCATGAAATAAGCCACGTGCAGGAAAACAAACACAGCATGTTCTCGCTCATCTGTGAAAGCTAAAAAGTTCACCTCAACATTAAGGGAAAAGGATACTAAATCCTGGAGACTGAGAGGGGGTGAGAGGTAGGAGAAAAGAGCAAATCAGATGATGGGCACCAAAATACAGGCAAGGGATTGACTATAACTCACACTAAGTTATGATATATGTTATAAAGAACTAGGAGAAAGCACTCAATACCTCCAAATATCAGACACTGTGTGAGACAATAAAACTCACCCTCAGTGATCAGTGTGTACCGTGTCTATGGGACGACCTATCACACACTGTAGCCCATAAATAGGGCTATTACATGTTAATTAAAAAGAAAATTTAAACATCCTGTTATTAACTCTTGCTTGGTTCATCAACTCGGAAGCATGCCATGAGAAACACGAGAGGCACAACTGACCAGAAGTCTCCAGAATAGAAGTTACCGGAGGTCCACACATTAGCAACAGCAGTTCCAAGGTTCCAAGTAGTGCTAAGAGAGCTGTTAATTCCTTAAGGATGAAAATCTCTCTCTCTCTCTCTCTCTCTCTCTCTCTCTCTCTCTCTCTCTCTCTCTCTCTCTCTCTCTCTCTTTCCCTCTCCCTCTCCCTCTCAAAATTCTCCTTGGAGAAAAGACCAACGAAGCAAGTGCTGCCTTGCCCAGTGGGCAACTGACTACTTCAATCAGCCAGATCTTGCTGGACTTGTTAGACCTGACCCAAAAGCAACAATTGCTTCAGAACTGATGCCAGGCATAGGCATAGCTAGCACAAAGCTGCCTGGCGCAATGGAAATCCCTATTAAAGGGAATCTCCAAAACCATGCCAATTATCCCCCTACTGCCAAGGAAGCAGGAACAGATTAAAGGCGCATGGGTAAGAGAAAGTCCTAAATACCTCTATGGCTTTACCAATATTTGTGGCCTCTTTGAATGGAAGCTGCCTGTCATGTGGCAGCAGAAGCTCTGAAAGACTTGAAATCAGAGTTTGAAGTGGGGCAGATGAATTGTCAAAGCGAGACACTTGGCTAGGAGAGCAAATGAAAAGCCAAGGCACAATAAGGCAGGGTGCCTGAAAGGCCTCCTGGGGTCTTGCAGGGAAAGGGAACTGGCAGCCTAAAATCCTGATGGGGGGGCCAGAAGTGCGGAAGCTAAGGAAAGAGATGGTAGGAGGAGGCCCGGCTCAAGGAGCAGAAGCAGGGCAAGGGTGAAGGCAGGCGAGAGCTGAGCAGACACCCAGGAGAGCCTAACAGCTACAACAGGACAGAGGCAAAGGTGTTACAAACTCGGACAAGGCCAAACTGCTGACTCCTGACGCAGTGTGACCGAGCAGAAAAAAAAAAAACACTCAGAAACCAAATTAAGGTTTAGAGCCCAAACTGCTACACTAACCAAACTTTGCAAATGACCAAACTTTAATTTCATCATCAGGAAAACGGAGACTTTTCCCTGCTCTGGGTTACTTTACCTCCCCCAAAACATAATGCTTTGCCTGGTTAACTCATGACTGTGAGATCACAGATAAAACTCTGCTGAACTGAAAGATATGCTTGGTGGTGCTGGTGATAACACCCAGTCATGCATGCTAGGCACATGCTCCACCACTGAGCAACGTTCCAACACTCCGAGGTCCTTATTTTTATGACACCACCTAACAATCAATATAATGGTGTCAAGCAATATATATTAGTCCCCAACCTTAATCTGTAAACAGTGAAAACGCTCAGGTTTCTCTGTGGCTTTGCAGCCTGTCCTGGAACTTGCTCTGCAGACCAGGCTGGCCTTGAACTCACAGAGATCCGCGTGTCTCTGCCTCCCAAGATTAAAGCCTTGCCACTGCCAGACAACTGATTAGTGCAATTTTAGAGATAAACTCAAGTTCAAAAGCATTGGCTTCCTCATCTATGAACTGCAGGTAATAACACTTCCTTCTCAGATTAAGTTGAAGAATGCATATTAAACGACCTTATCAGAAAGAACATGAAATTAGCTTGGTAGGGAAGTGGAGGGAACCTAGGAGGAGTTGGGGGAGAGAAAAAAGAATATAATCAAAATAAATTGTATGAAATTCTCAAAGAATAAATAAAAGTATCATTTAATGAAAAGACCTTGTGTATTGTAAAGTACTTTGGAAATGGTAGTTTACACTCTGAGCCACAGGCAGGATCACACACACATGCACACACACACAAAAAAACTTTACTTGTTATCTAAGACAAATATTGTTACACTTAAACGCTAACTCGACTGTATTAGAATTATTTCTCCCTCACTCACAGATTGAGAGTGGTCAGTTACAGTTAGAGAAGTTACCTTGATCTTCTATAGCTCCAGGCTCTGGCATGCAAAAATCAACCAAAAAAACCCTACAGCTTTAACTTCAGACTCAAGGAACCTTCCCCTACTCCATTCCAGCAGATCTACAAAATGCGTGGTTGTACGCAGGCCCACAACTGGAGATGCATTCTTGGCTAGAAGCACCCAAGAGACTCTCACAAGGTGCAAATGGTTCTGAAAATAGAAATGTGGTTCCACAAACAGAGGTTGGTGACGAGCAGACACTTCCAGTGTGCCCTGTTGTACACAGAGCACGGCGATGGGACAGATATTGGGTTCAGTACTGATTCTGTGATTAACTGACTCTAAGATATGCGTTGGCACCCAGCTTCCTCATCTGAAATATGGAAGAGTTTCGTGAAACGTCACAAAGGCCCTTTGCACCGTATGCATCTATTTCTGGCAAGATACCAACCATTGATGAAAAACCAGGGGAAGGGGCATGGT